>NC_022012.1:24139811-24151297 GCF_000317375.1 Microtus ochrogaster
TGCAGTGCAGAAGCCCCAGCAGACTGGAAGAGAGTCCAGGGAGACTCATAAGACAGTGTCTGCCCAACCTGCAGCCACCAGCTACCTTATGTTTGCATGTTTCAATTTTTATGTTTAATTTGTTTTTATTGAATTTCAAATGACTATAGACATAAAGTAAACATGTAACAAGCCAATAGAGCAGAAAGGAAGAAAACCGCATAAATACAACCGGTCTCAGCATGGAGTTCCACTTAGCACCACATGTTTGGAGTGTTACAAGCATTAATGAGTCCTTACAACACCCAGGGGAGTCGCTCCCCGGCCTGTCAGGCAGGTGGGGAGACAGGCTCTTGGAGGGAAATATTTATTTTCCCTATAGAAAACACAGGAAAAAATTGAGCCCAGAGATGATCAGGTTCCCAACTGAGCTTGACTCAGGTCACTAGAGCTGGTTTGACACCTAGAGACCGTCCCTTGGGATGTTTGAAGTCGGTAGGACCTCTGATGTCCCTAGCAATAAAGCAAACTTAGCATTTTAGCCTGTGAGCAGGAAGCCAAGAACTCCCAATAACAATAACAACAAAAAGATTGGCAAAGAGCCAAATCCTGGGCCTGCCAGTCTTGTCCAGAGGGCGTCTTTACCATGAGAGGACATCAAGAATGTTACAGATCTTTCTAGCACATGCTCCCTGTGTGTGACAGAATCACATGAACAAGATAGACACACAAAGTCTGCGGCTTCTTGTAATTGTGTATGCTCACTTCAGTCCAAAGGATAACCTGGTTTATCTGGTCCATCCATGACGCTTAACTAAAGAAAGTCTTGCTCATTAGCCACTAGTTCGGCTGAACTGTGTGTGCATGCAAAGAAATTTCAGGGAATTGCTAGTAGAAAACCAGGATTCGAGCACCCTCCCTTCCCGGGAACCTAGAAAGGTATTTTAAAGTTACTTTCTTGGACCACAACTTCAATACCTGTGTTGAAGGAGAGGCTTCCTGAGAAAGAAGATAAACCAGGTCTACATCACAGTAAATAAAAATACTTCTTGTATTTCTATCTGACTTTAAAAGAAAAAAAAAATGTATCACCAGCAGAACCAGGTTGCACTTGGTAACTCTGATAACTACGGCTGCGGGGTCCAAGACCGGCCTTCATCACAGGGCCTGATGCTGCTGCCTGGCGCCACTTGGCTGCCTGACAGCCTTGAGCAAATGTTCCGAGGCCCAGCACTGTGGTAGTGCAGTCTCCAGCAGGAAGGGTGGAGAGGAACTCTCTAGGAACATTAGACCATGATGAACCCTAAGTAGGCAGCCCCAAGCATGGCAGACATGCTTCACTTTTAGGGGTTCCCCTTCTCGCCCTGCACTTTGATCACACTCCCAAATAGCCACACCAGGCCCTAGATCCCTTCATCTCAAGTTGATACTACATGTGGTCGGTGAGTGCTGTTTGGTTTCATCTACCTCCTTCCTGTCTCAGACTGGACCCAGCTTGACTGCCTAGGCCTTCCGCATGTTTGCATGTTTACTGCGAGTGAACCTCAGGAAGTTAGATGATCTGCCCAGCTCCATGGTGCCCACCCATGGCCTCAGCTGTGAGCCAAGGACAGTATGAAGTGAGCCTCTTTTCCTCCCCACGTGTTTTCAATAAGCAGGTTCCTTGATGTGGGATCTGAGAGGTGGAGCTAAAGGAAAGGTGCTGAGAGGAGCCATGATCCCTGGGAGAAGGGATGGCTGGTTGTCAGAAAGAGGAAGCTGCAGCATACCCAGCCATTTGTGCTCAGAACCTCTGCTGGCAGAAGGTGGGCAGTGGTTGGAAAGGGCAGTGCCTCAGCCTGCTTCCTCTCATCTCAAGAGAGAGCTTCCTCTAGTTAACCAGCCCTGGTAGCAGACCTCTCACCCCTTGGACCTAATCAGCGCCCTCACCCCCAGCCTCCCAGTCCTGTCACACTAAATCATTTGGAATCCCCTAAACCTTGTACCTCCCTATATCAGATCACTGTTGCTCATGGGTTGGGGGGAAGGAATGAACCGGGGGGGGGGGGGTCAGTAACCTGTCACTAGAGCCACACACCTTTCCAAGAGGCAAGAAACCCAGAAGTAGTAGTCGTGGGAAGAGTCAGCTTAAAACAAAAACAGAGGAGAGGAAAAAAAAAATTGCCTCAGAATGCGTGCCGCATTCTAAGTAGTCCCGCTGGGTCAATGCAATAGGGGTGGATTATTGCAGGCAAGACCTGGGCTGCCTCAGTAATTCTGCAAGTTTGATAAGAGATAGCTAGCAGCCTCTGCTTCCTTCCCTGAAAGTAAAACAGACATCACCTTTGCCACATCCCACTGGCAAGTGGCATGGGGTCTCTAGGGGTCACACTGCCTTAAAATTGGCCAGCCCTGTTCGATTATGACACATGGCAGCCTATTTAGAACTCCCTGGATGCAGCCAGCACAAATAAAGCTATCATTTTCCTTGGGAAATTCAGAATTTGGGAGAAGGAGACCGGATCCAAGATATCTCAGTCCCCACGCTCAGCCCCCAAGATGGGAACAAGACTACAAAAAAAATCAGACTTCACCTGAGGAAATAGGTTTTTTTCTACTCCTCTATTCAGAGGTATATGTGAAGTATGAGCAAATATTATGCTTCTCTGCATTTATTTCTAATGAAAAGTTATGCTAATTTATATGTAAATTCGCTTTGGCCCTGGGGCTCCTGGCATATAGCCAATGGGGTTGCTGATGGTGGGGTTTTGGCAGTTGTTTCCAGGTTGATGTAATAAACAGGACAGAGGCTCTCAGGACAGATGGCAGTTTTCAAAGGCATGGGTCACCCTCTCCCATCCTCTGAAACCTTACTCAATGCCTTGCCTGCTTAGTTTCCATTTCTGCTGTCAAAAAGCAAGGAGCTATTTCCAGAGGGGGGCCTGGGCTTGAACTCAATTCCCCTATTGCCAATGTTAGGGCTATAGACTCAGTTTGTGAAATCCTAAGTGCCTGAAATTAACAGAGTATATGCATAGACACACACACAGACACACACACACAGACACACACACACAGACACACACACACACACACCCCAATCCTGCTTCATATTACGTAAGAGGAGTCAACCAAGGATGCCTCTAGACTCCTTATCCTTCTACACCCCCAATGCCTAAAGGACAGGATGGAGACCTCAGAGGCTGAGTCTCTAGGGTTAGGCGAGACAGGCGGTCCCATGGTTATTCCTGTGTGGTCCTCTGCCCCGTACCTTCTTGTTAGAGACTAACTCCTCTTTTCTCCTTCCCCTTCCTCCCTAAGCCACAGCCAGGAGGTACAGACATTTGCATTTGATTCCTTCCAGCCTGGTCTCTCTGTCCTCATACGAGGTCTGCAGAGGACAGGGTCCATCACCCAGAAGGGATCCGAAGGACTAGCTCCTAGGACTCAGCGAGATCATGACAAGTCTGTAATACACTGGGAACAGAGGAAGCAGTTGTGGGACTCCTATCCCTTTTCACTCCGCCAGTCAGAACTTTCCTCTGGGAACGCAACTGCCTAAGGAAGGAGAGGCTTACCTCCCCCTCCTCCCTGCCTCAGGCGCCAAGCCTCTTGGAGAGCCTTGCAGGACCAAAACTCAAAGTTTCTGCCTGTCTCAATCTCTGAGTTCCAACATTTTAAATATTAAAGGGGCAACCTAGAGCCCCCACCCCACCCCCAAAAGATGGGGGAAGGCAAACTGGTGAGCAGCTAATTCCACGGCCAGGATTAACGGGAGGATTGACACAGTGGTGGGGACCACACAGTGCAGCAAATGGACTCAAGGTGGAAGCAGATTCCCAAATGCACCTGAAAAGAGCAGAACCAACAGCGAAGAGCCCTGGGCAGAGAGCAAGCCAGCCTCAGCAACTGCAGCCTGTCTCCTCCGCCAATAAGTAGACCAAAAATTAGCATTCGCCTCTTAGTGCCTCTGTGCTTTCAACTTGGAGAGGCTTTCCTGAATTTCAGAGCCCACCGCAGCCTGCCGCTGTGGTGCACACTCCTTTATCTGCTTAAAACGCCCACCCCCACCCAGCCCCGCCACAAACACACCCCCAAACAGATTCAAAACTAACAATTGTTCAGGCTCCTGCGAAAGCATTTATTCCCCCCCCCCGCAAGCCAAACCGCTGGCCAGCACCTTCCAGGAGGTACCCGATTATTTCCAGCCTGCGTCTCCCCGCTTTGCTCCTCTTAGAAGCTTTACAAGTTCACTGGCCAATATTTAAAGTTTTGTCCTGTAATTTCTCCCCAGTCGCATAGGCAGCACATTCGCAACCCGGCTGCCCTCCCCATCTGCGAGGATCCCTCTGCGTACATGTGTGCTGGGCTGTGTAAGTGTGAAGGATGTGCATGAAGCCAGGGAGACAGCGCACAGCTACGGACCCAAGGGGAGCAGCCGAGACACGTTTTACTTATGCACATATAGTCCCCCATTCCGGTAGCAGCCAGAATCAAATCAATATTCTCACAGCCTGGTCGGGAGAATGAAGTCCCAGCCATGCTGGTTAAAACGCTCCCGCTTCCACCTGCAAACCGCGCAGCGGAGCCGACCCCCAAGAGCCTGCAAATGCTTGCAGCACCGGGTACCATTCCCGGGGATGCTGTAGGCATATCAAAAGCCGGTCTTACCTTGGAAGAGGCACAGAGCCGCCAGCCCCGTGAAGATTGCCCACGAGATAGAATTGTGCATTTTTGCCTGGATGGTTTTCATAATTTTTTTCTTCTTTTTCTTCTTTTTTGTCAGGATCGCTTTTTCCCCCCTCTCTCTCTTTCTTTCCTTTTTTCCTCTTGATAGATTGTGTTGCTCTCAAGCTCTTCCGAGGAGATTTAAATCCACTGTTTTGCTGAAGGACACAACAAGGAAGCCGAGGGCGTGAGAGAGTCTGACTTCTCCGTAATTATCTCCACTCATACTCTGGCACTGAGGCGCATTGTACAATCTGGCCCTGGACAGCCCTCCTACAAGCTGCAATCATTGGTTCTAATCCAAGGATTGACAGAGCTACAACACGCGCGCGCAGGCACACACACACACACACACACACACACACACACACACACACACACACTCAGGAATCATTTGCTGGGCAAATCAAGCTGATTAAAGAGACAGGAGCCTGGAGAGATGGAATGATAAATGTCACTTTGCCCCTTGTATATTGCTTTCATTTTTTAAACTGACAGTCAGCAGAGCCCTGAGCATCCAAAAATCCCTTTGCTCTGGTGGTCTTTGGCCCCCCGAACTTAGATACACTTTGCACTGGAGAAATCCCATAGTCTACTTGGCTTGCAGAAAATTTTAAAGGGGCATTTTCATGCTCTGTGAAATTTGCAAGAATGAATCAAATTCTATTTGTTGTTCCTATTTTGCCTGCAAGGGAAGTTATTCAGTGACAGATTTCTCCTCCCTATTTCTTCAACCTTTCTGTGTAGTCACTTTGAAAATAATAAATAACTTTTTGTTTTCTTCTCCCGTCCCTCTGCCTTCTGAAAACCTGCATCACTCCTATTTTTCAGTCACTTTAGTTTCTAAAATCACCAATGTGGATGCCACCCCATGCCATGTGATAAAGTGTCCAGAATTTGAGAAGACAGCCCACTGTTTACAAAACTGTCTGAAAGAGAGCCAGGCTCTTGCTACATGGCCTCAATCAACATTCACTACAAAGCATGCTGTCTGTATTTTAGCCTCCAATTAGACAGATTTAAGTTAGATGCACCGAAGGACCGTCCAGTTGGTCATTTGTGTGTTGCTATGAAACGTCCTCAGATGGCTGTATCTCTTTGATGATCTCTCAGCAAGAAAACCAGTCAAACAAATAAATAGACACAATCTTTTCAGAGTTCTAATTCTAAGAAGTAGGAAGCTCAGTTTTGACTTCTTCCCCTTAAGGAAACAAGTGATGCACTCTTGAAGAAAAGGAAAAGCTGAGCCCTTCATGGATGCTCACCAGTTCATTTCAGTACATGTTTCAGATTGTGCTCCAGCCCAGCCGTGTCAGTTATGCCTTCTTCCGGTTCCCATAGAATTGCTAATGCATATTCTCATTCTGCCATAGAGCGCTCGGTGCCTGTTCATATTTATGGTCACAGAGGTGAAATGAAGATGATACTGAGGCTCACTCTTCTTGCTCAGTGGGTGACTATGTGAGCACCAGCAGGAGGTGGGCGGTCCATGGCCCTGAGCACGGGGGCCCAGAGCATCTTTCTTGCTCCCCACAGACCCAGGCCAAAGACAGGTCCCTTTAGTTCCCCAAGCCTTGGCCTTTGGCCTGTAAAACCAGAGAGCTGGAGATCACTTCCAAAGCCTCTTGCTGTTGTATTTAAAGGTGTTCTCTTCCTCTTCTTCTGCCTTTATGTTCTTTTTTAATTGTTTTTATTGAGCTATATATTTTTCTCCGTTCCCCTTCCTTCCTCCCCCTTCACTTCATCCTCTCCCATGATACCCATGCTCCCAGTTTACTCTCTCTCTCTCTCTCTCTCTCTCTCTCTCTCTCTTTTTTTTACTTCCCATGTAGATCAGATCCATGTATGTCTCTCTTAGAGTCCTCTTTGTTGTCTAGGTTCTCTGGGATTGTGAATTGTAGGCTGGTTTTTCTTTACTTTATGTCTAAAAGCCACTTATGAGTGAGTACATATTTTATTTGTCTTTCTGGGTCTGGGTTACCTCACTCAATATGATGTTTTCTAGGTCCATCCATTTCCCCGCAAATTTCATCAGTAGCTTTTCTTTATACAGATGATAAATGGGTTGAGAAAGAAATCAGAGAAACATCACCCTTCACAATAGCCACAAATAACATAAAATATCTTGGAGTAGCTTTAACCAAACAAGTGGAAGACCTGTATGACAAGAACTTTAAATCTCTGAAGAAAAAATTGAAGAAGACACCAGAAAATGGAAAGATCTCCCACACTCTTGAGTAGGTAGAATTAACATAGTAAAAAGCAGTCTACAGATTCAACACAATAACCAGAAAAATTCTTCACAGATTGTTTTTACGTTCGAATACACATGTTCATCCAAATGCCCTCGATGCCAGGAGCTTCCCAGGACAAGAATCTTATCTTGGGGTCTTTTGTCCAAGGCTCAGCATCGTGATGTGTGTGATTAAATGCTCCGGGGCAGCGGGGACAGCCGGTGACCAGAGTGCAGAATGGTTGAAGGGAGGTTTCCTTCTACCCCCACGCCACTTCCTTCTAGGCTGATGACAAAGAGTAGAGTCAGCACCGATAGTCTTCAGCGACTGGAGAGGGAGCGACA
This sequence comes from Microtus ochrogaster, assembly GCF_000317375.1. Taxonomy (NCBI): domain Eukaryota; kingdom Metazoa; phylum Chordata; class Mammalia; order Rodentia; family Cricetidae; genus Microtus; species Microtus ochrogaster. The sequence continues at coordinate 24,147,076 of NC_022012.1, forward strand.
TCAACATCTGTGGATGTCTGCCGTCGAAATGCACAGATCCACACTCACCTGATTTTTCCTGTGCTCCCACACACGCAGCCAGAGTAACAATGAAGCCATCACAGCCAGTGTTCGTCGAGCCTCTGTTACATGCCGGGTGTAACCACATGCCGTCTTCTCTTTCGTTTTCTCGTTAAACCCTCGTGGCCTGTGAACAGTGCCTCACTATTATTACTCTGCCCATTTTATAGATGAGGATGTTGAGGTCCAGAAAACACTTGCCCACAGCTACGCAACTCTTAACCAATAGAGTCAGGGTTTGAATTTAATAATTTTGTGGGTTAGATCAACTTCAAAGATGTTATTCTAGGTTAAGTTCTGTGAGGAACGCAAAGGGGTATTAGAGACTTTTTCTGCTGTTTTAAAAACAGTGAAAGTATGAATTAATCCGTGCAAAACAACGACTATATCAGGACAGAGAATATATAAAACACCATATACTGTTTTAAGTCTTAAATTGCCAGTGGTTGGCCCCGTAATTGATTCTCTCAGCCGGCACCTGGCAAGTGACCGTTCTCCAGGATAGCTTTCTGGCATTCTTTGGAGAGCCTGAGAGTCAGGATCTGCCTTGAGGGGGACACAGAAAGAGTGGCTCCATAGCGCTGGGAAGACTACGGTCTGCAGGTGACATGTTAAAAGTTAGCATTGGAGGTGAGAAAGAACCTGCCCGAGATCTGCCCTCACGCCCTGCTGTGATGCAATAAATTGTTTAAAAGAATTATTTTTAAAATTTTATTTTACATTCCAACCACAGTTCTCCCTCCCCCCTCCTGCCCCCCTTCACCTCCCCCTACCCCCAGCCATTCACTTCTCCAATGTGTAAGTGCTTCCATTGGGAAGTCAACAAAGTCTGGCACATTAAGTTGGGGCGGCACCAAACCCCTCCCCCCTGCACTAAGGCTGAGCATGGCATCCCACCTTAGGGAATGGGCACAGTGATTTTTTTTTAAAACCTGAAATAAAATTAAACCTTGGCCTATTCCTGATCCTAGGCGATACTTTTCTAAGAACAGGTGGGTGGTATAACTGTCAGCTAACACAGAGAAGGCAAGCTGAACACACACCCATTGTCATCCATGCAGCTCTTTTTTCCCCTTATTTTTAAAAGAGCTTCATACATGAGAACTGCATTTCCATTATTTCCACGCTGTCCTCTCTCCCTTAAAACTCCTGCATTATCACATGCCCACCACTCCCTCTTAAATTCATCTCTTCTTTATTATTATAGTTCATATATATGCATACATAATTATACTTATTATTGGTACGTACATAATATATAAGTACATACATATATATTTATATCTGGGCCCAGTTGCTCATCTGTATGCGCTTAGTTTGGACCATTTAGATTGGATTACCTATTAGGGGTTCATCCTTAGGAAAGGCGAGCTATTTATTATTATTGTCTGTAGTTCTTCTAGGGTGGGGCACTATGAGATTAGAGACAATGCATGAACTGGTGTTTTCATTGTTCTGGTCTCATTTAGGTGGCCATGTTTCTAAGAATGTATTGATGCAGCTCCCTGTCATGTGTAGAAAACACTGTATCACTGCAGGCATCCAGATTTTATGACTCTTACAGTCTTTCCGCCTGCCTTTCCACAGTGTCCTCTAGCCTTAGGTGTGGGGGTTGTGTCGCAGGTGTATCAGTTGGGGTTGGGCACTCCATAATCAGCTGTTCACTGCATTTTAACCAGTTGTGGATTTCTGGCGTGGTTTCCATCTGCTGCCAACGCTTCTTTAAGTGAAGGGTGAGAGTTATACTTCTCTGTGGCTATCACGGCTGCGTTTTGAAAGCAGGTGGGCATTAGAACCGTTTAGGAGAGTGGCGATTGTCCGCGCACAGGGCCTCGGGTTGTGTCTCTCCAGGTCCACATCCCAGCCTGCCCCAGAGGCTGTGGGACTCCTTTGGAGATATCCCAACTCCACATCTGCTATCTGCACCAAGAGTAATTACTCCTCCATCCAGCCATAGCCACATCTCACAGCGAAAGAGTCATTTCCATTTATTTTGCTATTTTAACCAAATTGAGACTGATGTGGTCTAGCACATATCAGTGGAAGAAGCAATCAGGGCCTGGGAATTGAGTCTCCCTGAGATAGTAGCTTCAGAATGGGGCTACCCTTTCCCTGAGTCAAAACGTATTCCTAAGGGAGTCCCAGTCCAGCTAGGTCGGAACTACTTGCTGCCAAACCCCAGTGTCCAAAATGTGCTCTCTCTTTCTGACCATGAATCTACCCCATCCAGTGACTTTCACATTTGGGGGAAGCACACAGATAACCTCACTGAGAAAGGGTACCTTCTCTTTTCCTTTGTTTTGAGGAGTGCCACCCCCACACTCCGGGTCACCAGCAGACAGAATCCCAAGGTCAATCAGTGGCTCATTTTTGTGGTTATCATTGGCAGGGAGGATCCTGGTATACTTTAGGGAGAATTTCATCCCACCAGCCTCAGAATTCACTGAGAGGGGTCTTGTGGGTAGAATCTGCAACCCTCCTCCTCATTCTCCCTCCATTTGCGTCTCAGATCTATCAGGACGTCCGGCCTCAAACAGCGAGCCACCCGACCCTGTCATTTAAGGGGTGGCCTGTGCCTGTGTTAGGGATTTCTTGTGAAGAGAAGCGAGGCACGGTCTGATGAACCTCTGATTGGGGGACATTGTGATTGGAAGGGGACTCTTGGAAGTCTCAGTTCCTTACTGCACAATCAGACTTCCTGTCTGTGTCTGAGCCTCGAGCGCTCCTCATCAGGGCTGCAGGATGCACGCTGAACCTTGGGGTCACCACATTTTTTTTTTATCATGCATCGTTTGTGCTCCATGCCATGAGTCAGCTCCTCTATAGAGGAAGATGGACGAGTGGCCCAAAGTCAAAAATCGGTGCCAAGAAAAGGACGTTACATTGTAGGCAGGACGGTGCTCACATCCACTTTCAATCCTTTAAAGTTAAGGGAACTTTACTGTGGGGAAGATTTTTGCTGTTCGCAGATAACGAAGAAGGAAGGGGCCTCGGGTACCAAGAAGCAGAAACAGATTAGGTCTTTAACTTCCAAGGAGAGGGCAGCCAGCACTGTGCTCCTTAAACCTTTCATCATCGGGTAGCTTAAGATTCCGCCCAGTGTGTGATGAGCTACGACAAATAGGGATTGATTCTCTGCAAACTGCCCCCATGCACACCTGTCACTTTAGGCCACGGCAGACAATAAGTCCAAGAAGGTCACGGTGAGACCTGGCTGCCCTGCTGTCCAAATTGCAGCTGAACCCTGAGAGCAGCCTCCAGCCCAGGAGAGAGGTGAACAATAGCCCATGAGTGGTGGACCAGCCCCAAGCCCTGGATTGGGAAACCACACAGAGGAGGAGGAGGAGAGGAAGGTGTGCAGTCTGTGAGGGAAGCAGGAAGGAGTGTGCAGGCGGTGTTTTTATTTCTCTCAGCCATTATGGAAAGAACGGCAGGAGCTTAAATCTAAAGAGCTGCGCAGAAATAATGTTGAGGACTTAACAAAAGCTGCGGCTCTGCTCTGCTGTCCACCTGCTGTGGCCTGCCTCTGCCGCGGCTCTGGGCAGTGGGTGATCTTACATTCTCAGATGCTTGCATGAGCCCCGCTGTGGGGAGCAGGAGCCAGCCTGCCCTCTGCACGCCTCGGGGGAGCCTGGTGCAGCTGACTGGTGACTGCACTTCAGGGAAGGCAAGGAAGGCTATGACAGAAAGCAGGCAGTCTCTTGCCTACTCCAAGGACTGCCCTGGAAAGTGGCAGGCGGCATGGCCACTTTAGATCAGGCCATCATATGAGGTCTCTGTAAAGCCAAGAGAATGCGTTTAGGGACATATCACACCTGAATGATGGTAGCTCTGCTTTGAGAATTTCATAGTTAGCAGATTGCCTGATGTATTGATAATTCTTCTACACTGATATTAAAATGAAAATATAATTCCTAGCCCAGAAATTTCAGTTCAAATCCAAGTCCTAGAGAGACTTTGAGTATGTGTGTGTGGTGTGTGTGTTTTGTGTGTATGTGTGTGTGTGAGTGTGTGTGTAGGTGTAGAAATAGGAGCGGTGGGCTGCTTCCTGCCACCCTGGCAGCCTCCGGCTAGCTTTACTCGAAATAATTACACGGACACTGTGTTCATTTAATCACCGCTTGGCCCTTTAGCTCTAGCCCTTACTGGCTAATTCTGATAT
>NC_022012.1:24154418-24161804 GCF_000317375.1 Microtus ochrogaster
ATTCTGCTCTGTTTACTCCTCCCTCCTGTTTTAACCTATCAGGGCAAGCAGCTTCTTTATTTAATTAACCAATGACCTTCCTCCATCATGTAGGCCAGAAGACAACCATGTTTTTTGTTTCCTGCCATCCATGTTGGTTTTTGAGATAGCTCAAACATTTGTCCGGAACTTGTCAAGTGGGTTAAGGTAGCTGGTCTGTGACTCTGTGTCCCCTGCACTGGATGACAAGTGAGTGACATCATGCCCAACTGTTTGTTTATATGCTTGTTTTTCACATGAGTTCTATGAGTTAAACTGAGGTCCCTTTGTTTGCAAGGAAATCACTTTACCAACTGAGCTATCTCCCCATAACCAAAAGGAGCTAATAAATTATAGACATGGCTATCTGGTCATACTTTTTAGAAATTATCAGCAACAACTCAAAAGAATAATGGGAAGTTGCAAGGTTTAAGGTCAGAAGAGCAGGGATTGGTTATGTCCCTCTGGGACTCTGTCTTGTGTCCCTCAGGGGCTCAGGGCTTTATGCTGTCTCCTATCAGAGAATTCTTCAAGGACAATCTGACCTCTACCAAAGTGTCTCCAAGTTGTGCTAGATTCACTCTTCAAAATGAATATCCTAGCACACGCATTGGCTCCTTGTCTTTAAAATCAACTTGACAGGAAGCACTAACCACTGTGCAGCTCAGGGAACACTGAGTAAGAACTGCACAGCCAGGCGTCCCATCCTCAGGGTACTCTTTGCCATGTTGTCTCTGGGTGCTGCAGAAAACCCGGCCGTGGATTTTTGATGTTTAGCACACTGAGCTGTAGTTCCTCGTGGTCCTGATGAGGGCTGCCACACTCGAAGTGTGTAAGTGAGCACAGCAAATCAGTTTCTTCCCTGATCATTTTATCATTTTCTAGGAGTTTGGGGGGAAAGGTATTTTTTTTTCAGAGGTATCTTTCCTGACATGTGAGGGATACCTTTCTAACACTTGCAGAGGCTCTGCAAAAAAAAAAAAAAAAAAAAAAGAAGCCAACAAAAGCAAAGTAGAATCAAAGGGTAAGAATGCTGTCAACAGTAAGACAAGGGACGCTTGAAGCCAAATGTCCCCTCCCTAGAGCTTCTGCTTCTATTTGTTCAGGTTATGTGGAGTCTGGCTCCTGTTCCTTGTAGTTCAAAGGCTAATGCAGAAGGCAGTGCATATGAATTTCCTGCTTCTCCACCCTTCCATCATGGCTGTTTATGCTGTCCTAAGTGTCCATGTGTTACACAGAGTTTGTAGAAGAAAGAAGGCTTTAGGCAGAGATGTAGGCATCTGAGATCTTTTCTTTAAAATCAAATTACAAGCCAAGTAGCCAGTGTTGTTATTAACTTGGAATTAGAATAAGATCAGAGGTGTAACAACAGTAGATAGACTCCCTCCTTCTCTAAAGGCTGTAGTTGAGTGGGTTGGGTAAACCACCATCACCTTCATGTATTAATTGTTATTTTAGTGAATGCTGGGGATGGAACTCTGGGCCCAGTCACTTCTTAATGCGCATCTCCTTTGTGGACAGTCTGCATGTGTCCCTTACTGTCTTTGGTAGCTGAACACTATGATTTCAATGTACTAGGGTACTGCGGGTCAATGCTCTTGTGCCCTGCAAATATTTGTCACTTGTATTGGTTTAATAAAATGTTGATTGGCCAGTAGCCAGGTAGGAAGTCTAGGTGGGATGACCAGAAAATGAGAATTCTGGGAAGAGGAAAGGATCATTCTGTAGTTGTTTCCTAGACACAGAAGAAGCAAGATGAGAATGCCTCACTGATAAAAGGTACCAAGCCATGTGGCTAACACAGACAAGAATTTTGATTAATTTAAGATGCAAGAGTGAGTTAATAAAAAGCCTGAGCTAATAGGCCAACCAGTTTATAATTAATGTAGGCTTCTGTGTGTTTCTTTGGGACTGAATGGCTGCAGGACTGGGAGGGACAGAAACCTCTACCAACACTAAGGTCCATGATTGCATATGGACATAAAAACACCATCAGGACTTCTCAACACCTAACAACTGCATCTTGTTCTCACACCTGGGTCTACTTTAAATAAAACTTCAAAAAAAAAAAAAAACAAGCAGAGGAGGAAGATAAGGGTAGCCCACTAGGTCAAAACATTGTTCTATCTGCATAAAAGAATGTGTTCCCTTATTCTGAGTGAGGATTAACAATGACTAAGGACTGGAAGTGACCCCTTGACTGAGTGGGAGTCAGTGTGACTCAGCCTTGTGAGTCTGGGTCTTGGCGTTCAAGGGTTCTGAGAGTGTAAGTAGACAGGGCCTGGAGTAGCAGATCCTGACTGTTAGAATATTAGAGCTGATTTAAAAGCATAATTACCATTGATTCTGAGTAAGGGGAAGAAAGAAACAACAACTGGTATTTTTGGAGCTTCAACATGCAACACCAGTCTGGGAACACACCTGTAATTTCAGCTACTCAGAAAGCTGAGGCAGGGGTTCACAGATTCAAGTTGAGTGACTCCATCTCAAAATACAAAATTTCAAATAAACCTGGGGCTATTGCTCAGTGGTAGAATACTTGTATCCCTACACACACACACACACACACACACACACACACACACACACACACACACTTGCATGCATAGAGATCAGGCCACTCTCCAGAGAAGTCTTTCCTGGCCCTCTAGTTTTGGGCTGTTATCCACACTGCACTTCCCAGAGTCAGACTGGCTACTTTATACAATGGAGGTTCAGTCCTATTGGCAACTCAGCTCATAGCAGGTCACACACATGGATGACTTCACGTACGTGGGCACAACCATCTTTTCTTCGGGGGCAACAGGATCAGAGCACAGGATAGACAAGGCCTGTCAAGATTAGACACGAAGCAGGGTAGAATGATCCTTGTGGTGTTTTAGAAAGACCAGCTTCGTACACTAGAGCTGAAGACTCAGTGACCGACAATAAAGAACCACCGTGGGATTTGCATCATTTCTCTCCATTTGCCAATCTATTTTGAGATTTATGAGGAGGAAGGCTTTTGATGAGGCTAAATGTCTCAATTGTTTGGCCTCATATGGTCCCCATGCTGTCTAGAACCCATTGAGCTCTACCACATGAATCCAGGGGTAGGCTCTAAGGCTAGCAGGGCTATCTCATGTTGTTATTCTGCAGAGAGTTGTGGTGTCCAGAGAAGGCTGACCACCTGCTGAGGCTCACACAGCAGAATTGGGAACTGGGAATGGAGTCAATACATCTCACCCCTTGTTCAATGTTCTTTCTTATATTTCAGAATGTCTAGTTGCCTTGGTTCAAAGTGTGTCTGTTCTCAAGAAGCCCATTCTGATTTATTTATCCAAATTTGTATTATTCCTACTAAAAGTTTTACATTTTTTTTTAAAAAAAATATATATAACCACACCTGGAAATTCTGGACATATTCTATATTATAGACATATATGTCTATAATGGATGACTTAGGTTATGTGGTTTCTGCTCCTTTAGATAGGCTTGGTCACAAGAAGAAATAGTAAGACTGTAGGGACCCCGAGACTCCAGAGTGGGAGTCAATGCATGGAGTGGGAGAAAGGAGTGGAGAAGGCAAGAGGCAAGAATGGAAACCTGACAGGGATTACCAACAGCATGGATATCAGCCTCCTTTTAGATTCCCATGACAGGTGGTTAGCTAGTTGGTGGGCATGGAATGATACTCTTATAACACATGGACTTATTCAAGTGTTGCCCTATGAAGGGCATAGGGATGAGGTCCCTGAAGGAGGGTATCAGTGGAGTCCGTGTGGGAGCTGCCTCTAAGGCAGCAATAGCTCTTCATCACAGACATCTGACAGATTCTCACCCCCAGTAGGATATAGAAGAGACATATAAGGGTTTAAAATCAAATCATTCTGTCATACTGAAGAATAACGATAATTCCTACTAAGGGAATGTATATATTTTTAATTTCAGAGTGAATTAAGTGCCTATAAAAGGTGTTGAGTTGGCAGCCTAGAAAGCTGGTGCTTTTGATTTATGCCCAGTGAGGAAAAAGAAAGGCAGTGCCTGGCACATTTCTGCGGGCTTGGAACCACCCACCCATGTCCTCTACGCTCTATCACAAAGAATTGCCGTCCATCTTTCCTCTTTCAGGTCCTCCCACCACTCTGCAATGGCTTCAGGTAAAGAAGGTAGTTGGGCCAAATAGTAGGGCGTTCAACGAGAGACTATTGAGGTCCATGGACAACGCTACATCCCGTGGCCATCATTTACAGACCAAGCTGCCCCAGAAGCACGTGTTTCATTTTGGAAGCACATTTGCATGTTTTGTTTCATAATCTTCTCAAAATTATTTGTTCGGCAACACTTGCTCTTGTCACTTTTGTTTTAGGAAGGGAGACTTAGGCACAGAAGATGACAGAATGCTGGATCTGGAGTTATCTTTAAAAACTGGCAGGGCTAAAAATAGCGCTCCAATTTCCTTACTTCCGGTGAAGATCGCAGTCGGCCTAAAAAGATGAGGCAGCAGTGGGTGTGGACTCAGAACCCAGTTGACCTAACGCGTTGTCTTTGTCCCATTGCACAGATTGGTCCGCATTACCTACCATAGGGTGAGAATAAAATTACACTCAGATAAAAGAATGGCAATGATAAAAATCATTAATAAAAATAACATCTTATGGAAGGAAAATCTCTATCAAGATAGATTAGAAGCCCAGAGGCAACGTAGCTAGTGTAGCCATGGAGGTGAAGCAGAGCCAATCTCATTTGCTTTAGCTTCCCACTTAAAGACACGTTTTATTTACAGGATGCTTAAGCTGTCTGAGCCTCATATGCCCCATTAGCAGAGTAGGGGAGGAGAAACAGCCTGGCAGAATTACACACAGCACCTGGATAAAGCTGCTGGCTCCCAGCAGGCTCTGAGTATACGTTGGGTCACCTACTAGGGGAACATTGTTTTTTCCCGTTATGTTGAGAAATAGGATAATTTGGGGAAGAAGTCTTTTTGAAAGGAAAATAAAAGACTGATATTTTTGTTACACTTTTATTTTTTTACTGGCTCTAATTTGGATGTCTTTTCTTGTTATCTCTCCAGCTTTGTGTTAAGGTCTGGCTGTTTGTTTCAAAGCTGATGAAACAGCCTTCACTTTAGCTTTATTAAAGCTAGTCCACAAAAGCTTCCGGAGGTGGTATATATTAAAAAGATATCAAAATACGTTAAAATTGACCACTGAGCGATGGATTGCAAATGTTGTGCTGTCTTCCCAGTCATTCTTTTCAGAAAGGAAGTCTGTTGGAAGAGGAGGCCCTTCCTGACCCTGCTAGCAGACCCATGGACACACGGCCAGACAGAGTTCGTGCCTTCCACAGCAATCCAAAAATTCTGTCATGCAGTTCCAAAGGCTGCCGTGGGGGAAAGTGTATTCTTTAAGGCATGTGTTTGTGCTTGCTCTGATTAGAAATGAAATGTTTATAAAAATGTCACTGCACAAGTAAAGCACTTACATGGGACAAGGAGATGTGACTCCCAAAGATAACATTTGCACACACACACACACACACCTCCCTATTTTCTTCCAAATGTGTATTCCACATTTACAACAGCAATTTAGCCCAGAATTATTAGTAGAATATAATACAAATTTTGTATGAAAATACAAACAGTACTTTCCTCTGTATGTTTATTATTGCAGTATGCCTAACTTACATGCTACACACGGGGCAAAGAAACAGCAACAAAGAGAAGGAGCCCTAGTATAACCAAGAAGGGAACTCCTGAGGTGAGACCTTTAGCCTTCACACTGCCATCGCGGATTCTAGATGATGCCTTTACTTTCTAAGAGTATTGATCACCTACAAAATAACTGATACTTTTGTTTCCTCCAACTAGAGTACAGAACTGTATTGTATCTTCATGTTAAGTAAGAGAGAGCTAAGGACATGTTTACAAGCCAAAGCTTTCCAAGCCTTTATTGCACTACTGCTGAGTTCACCGGTTCAGGTTTTGGAGTATGGTCTGTGTCAGTGTGAACTCAGCACTACAGCATCCCACAACTCTGCATTGCCATTCTTAGATTAGAGGTCCAGCACTTACCCAGGTTGTACATTGATTGAGACAGATACTTTGAATACTATTGATGCAACTGTTTGTAACTCTTCCTTCTAAAGTGACTCATGGCTCAAGTGGGACACTGGCTAACAGCTATAAATATATGGTTACAAACAGAAGCAAGGAACATGAGATGCCAAGTGGTTAGGGCAAACTTTCCTTTTTTTTATTTGTTTTCTTCTTTCTTCCCTTTTTCCCTCTTTCTTGCTTTCTTTTTTTCCCCCCTTTGTTGTGACTTCTCACGCCACCTCCTATCTCAGAGGCAGAGAAACTGGTTAGGGGGCCCAAAAGAGAGTTTTTGCAAAAAAATATGAGCACTCCAAACTCAAGCAATGTAGCAGGGAGGAAGTGGATTCCGAGGAACCCCAGATCAAGGTGCTGTACTGCAGCATCGTTTTCAACAGACAGTGAGAAGCACAGCACAGTTCTACTGAACACAATTCTTCTGAAAACTGTCAAACAGATGGGGAGGCATCTCCCAGATATGAAGCTTTACATGGTAAAATGGTAATTGAGCAGAAAGTCATCAGTGCTAGGCAGAGTTTAGCTTAAATACTATTGATGCCATGGATTTATAAAAACAAATAAAATTTGATATGTCAACTCAAGTATCATATGTCTGCCATGCAGAGACCAGGCATCCTGATAGAAGTACGACAGCGGGAGGTGAATCAGGAAGTGAAAATCAAAGGAAGATGTTGCGTCCTTACCAAAAGGAAATGTTATAGAAAAAAAAAGCAAGCAGTTAAGAGTAAAACAGCAGTCATGTACCTCTAAAGATAAACAACACAGCCAGGGAAACCATACATAAAGGTTGTATTAACAAAAGCATTGTGAAAATTATAAACTAGGTACAGTAGATGGATATGGAGATTGACAGTTGTATTATTCCATCCATAGATGAATATGAAATGACAGAACCTTGAAACAGGCAAATTAAGAATAAAAGTGCATCCCTTCAAAACAATGAACTTGTCACAATTAGCTGTCTGCAGTTCAAAAGATCTCAATATTCCTTCAGAATAAGTGCAATAAGGATCAATTCTCAGTTAATGTAACATTAATTCTCTTGTACATTAACCTGAAAATTAGGGGTGGTAGCTGATTTGTAGAGTGCTTGCCTCCCATGCACAAAGGTTAGTTTTCAGCCTCTCGTGAACAGGAAATGATGATACACACCTGTAATCCCAACACTGGCAAGACGATCTAAAGTTCAAGGTAATCATCAGCTACATATAATATCCAACCTGACCTGGAGGTCCTATGTAAGAGAGAGGTAGGGGGAGAGAGGGAGGGAGGGA
>NC_022012.1:24161904-24176103 GCF_000317375.1 Microtus ochrogaster
GGGAGGGAGAAAAGGAGAAGGGAGGGAAGAAGAAAAAGAAAGAAGGAAGGAAGGAAGGAAAGAAAGAAAGAAACAAAGAAAGAAAGAAAGAAGAAATTAACAAGAAGATAAAGAGAAATTGTTTCGTGGATAAATGAAAAAAGGAAAAAGTCCAAGTTTATTTATTTATTTATTTATTTTTGCTTTTTCAAGACAGGGTTTCTCTGTGGTTTTGGAGCCTGTACTAGAACTAGCTCTTGTAGACCAGGCTGGTCTTGAACGTCCAATTTTTAAAAGAAAAGAATTTAAATGAAATTCTAGATATATGTAAAAGAATGAGAATACTATGCATTAAATCCTGTGGGATGTAGCCGAAGTAAATTACAGTCTCAATTGCTATTATTAAACAACAGGAAGTATTAGAAATAAATTCCGTAGGCATTATTGTTACAACATTCGACAAGTAGGAACAACAAAATATATTTCTTCAAGCAAAAGAACCAGCAGTTGTTTGTCTCTGAGAAGAAGTCCACTAAGCAGATATTGGCATTAATTCATTGGTTGAGCAATATCTGGACCAACAGTTTTCGTCCTTCTATCTTTACCTACCTCAAGATGTAGGTTTTGCAATCATATTTCCTGAAAAAAGAAGAAAAAGAGGGAAGGATGCAGCAGCCTTTATCTGTCCCATTTCATCTGCAAAGCTGTTTTCCCAGAGAAAGCTCAGTCCTTCTCATTAACCAAACGCACAGCGAACGACCAACATTGATTATAAGGGAAACCTGAAAGGATTAGCAATGAGTGGCCTCAGGGAAAAAGACCTAAAAGGAGTAACACTAAAAACAATCAGCTTGACCAATAATAGTAAAATCTATGTGTTGGAGAAGACAAATCAAACAAATATGATAAAAGAACCATCTTACAACATTTGATATCAGAAAACATGCATTCAATATAAATACTGACAAAATGCCAGGTGGAAGTTTAAACAAATACTCCCCCAAATCTAGATTAAACAGAAGATTTTAAAAAGAACTATGGAACGCCAATATTGACTCTATAGACAGGAGCTGAGGAGAATAACTGCTGGACATGCTTTGCCGTGCACTTCTCCCTGTGTTGAAAAGATACAGTGGTTCCCACCACATATAAAATCGCATGTGACCAAACTATTTTTAAAATCTCTTAGGAGCCTAGAATAGTCATTTTTTAAAAAGTCCATTTTTCAAAACTTCCAGGTTGGAATTGCTTTGAGTTTATTTTTAGTGGGCTGAAAAGGAAAGAGTGTGCCTGAACTTAAGGATCATGTTATCTGAGACCATATTGTCCATGGGGTATAGAATTTGTCATCTTCCTAAAATGTATACAGGAATGGAAAGCCTTTGAAAGCCAATACATGTATGTAGACACAAAAGCATGAACCATGCCCCTGGTCAGGAGTACTCTGCAGTAGAGTTTGAAATGTGCCCATAAGAATTTAGTTTATAAGAAAAATGAAATTTTAAGTCAGTGGGGATGCTAATTGATTATTAAATAAGTTGCAGCATAAAAAATGCTAACTCTATTCCAATGTGGAGGAGGGACTGTGACAAAAGAGCTAAGGGGGCAGCAGGAAGGGAGAGAGAATGAAGGAGGAAAGTGAGGGTCTTCTTTTCTTGGTGATTATTATTATTATTATTATTATTATTATTATTATTATTATTGATAGGAGGAGGTTGGGACAATTTCTCTGTAGCTTTGGAGCCTGACTTGGAACTCACTTTACAGACCAGATGGCCTAGAATTCACAGAGATATGCCTGTTTCTGCCTCCTGAGTTTGCTGGGATTAAAGGGGTGTGCCACCACCACCCAGTTCTTTTCTTGATATTAATCAAACATTTAATTCAAAATGGGGTTGAAGAATATTTAGTAAAGATTAAAGTTTTAAGGAGATGGCAATATCAGAGACTATATTTTTAATTTATATATTAGGAGGCTTTCCTGAGTAAGATACAAAACCTAGAATTTATAAAGGAAAAGATTGACAGGTTTTGCTGTACAGAAATTATAAATGTCTGCCTGACAAAAGACTCCATAAACAAAGTTAAAAGACAAGTGAAAGAAACAGCCACTGGTGCCGTGAATAATATTTTGATGTAGTGACTGATTTCCCCCTCACTTTCTTTTATAGCCACCCCTGTCCCCAGCATCCCTCTGGCAGCGGCAAGGGTATTCTGTGTTCACTGCCTCAGAGGACAGATGACACAGCATAACGTGGAGAACAAAGGAGTCAGGTCTCAGGTTTTGAATTTCAAAAGCCTAGGATGTAGCACAGAAAAAAACCATTGGGAAATTGTGTTGTAGCAGTCTCAATCTTAAGATTTGATTGTCTCGATTCTCAGTCTGGATTCTATTGACTTGGGGAAGAGCAGGGGAAAGGGAAGTAAAGGCAAGAAACTAGGAGAGTGGGGGCTGCACGGGAATAGCTTTTGTAGTTAAGGTTGAGCTTGACTTTACATGGGAGAGATGTAGAAAGAGAGAGAGGGATATATGTGTGTGTGTGTGTGTGTGTGTGGTGTGTATGGTGTGAGTGTATGTGTAATGTGTGGTGTGCATGCGATATGTGTTTGTGGTGTGTATGTGATGTGTGTGTGATATATGTGCATGTGGTGTGTGTGTGTAAGATGTGTGGTGTGTATGGTGTGTGTGTATGATGTTTGGTATGTATGGTGTATGTGTGTGTCCATGTGCGTGCATGCATGTGTATGTGTGTGTGAGGTGTGGTATGTATAGTGTGCGTGGGGTGTGTGTGTAAGATGTGTGGTGTGTATGGTGTGTATATGGTGTGTGTATGGTGTGTGTATGGTGTGTGTTATGTATGGTGTACGTGTGTATCCATGTGCGTACATGCATGCTTGTGTGTGTGTGTGTGTGAGGTGTGGCATATATAGTGTGGTGTGTGTGTAAGATGTGTGGTGTGTATGGTGTGTGTATATGATGTGTGGTATGTATGGTGTACATGTGTGTTCATGTGTGTGCGTGCATGCATGTATACGTGGGGGGGGAGGTATTATGCGCTAGTAACAGAAAACTGGGAAACAAAGAACCTGGCATTTTCCTTTCTTCAGCAGAGCCAGGAAGGAACAAGACCCCAAATTCTCCTCCTCTAATGGTAGCAGTGTGTGGGAGAGCAGACAGATGACAACCCCTTGTGGTTGTCGCCACCCGGCTTAGTGTCGTCTCACAGATCCTCGTACAGGTATCCCAGAACACCCAAGTTCAACAAGGCAAGAAGCATAGTTTTCTTGGATGGAGCAAGAAATGATTTGTCCTGAACGTGAGGATCACAGCGGAGACATCTGGAAGTGCCAGCATGGACAGAGATGACTGAGAAACTGGCTGCACCCTGCGCAGTTCAGGGCCTTGGCCCGAAGCCACAGAAGGGGGAGATGACTGTTGGGGCTGAGATTCGCTTCTGGCACCTACAGGGAAAATCTGAGAAGGATGAGGGACTTTCCGTGTCTGCCGTTAGAACTCATGACACACGACACCTATGACTAGAAAAGATGAAGACAGCAGCCTCCTGGGGGCTGCTCCTCTGAGAAGCCAACTCTGAGATGAGGTGCTTATTAGACCATTTGCATTCGGTCCAAGGGGAAAAAAGAGGTGAGGGTGGCCAGTGGGAAGGCTATACAGTAGACCAACAGTAGCCCCACTGACTCCACAGTGAGTTCCAGGGTTCAGCAGCGCTCAGAGTTGTTCTGAGTGGGACTGAAATGGCCAAAACTTCTTTTTAGCTGCAGAATATAACCAGCTATGAGATGGACGTGACCTTGGGCCTAGGAATTCTTGACAAAGAAGAGCATTCCTGACAAAGATTGGGCCATGTACCTTCAGGCCAGTCAATAACTGGGTTTTGATCCTACTGCATGTACTGGCTTTGTGGGAGCTTAGGCTGTTTGGAGGCTCACCTTCCTAGACCTGGATGGAGGGGGGAGGACCTTGGACTTCCCACAGGGCAGGGAACCCTGACTGCTCTTTGGGCTGATGAGGGAGGGGGAGGGGAGTGAGGGAGAGGGAGGGAAATGGGAGGCAGAGGCGAGGAGGAGGCAGAAATTTTTATTAAAAAAGGGGGGGGGGCAACAATGGCATATAGCATAGAAAGGAAAACCAAGCCAACAAATATATAAGCATATCAGAAGAAGCTCAAGCTTACAGACAGAAGTACTGAATATTCAGTAAATGGAAATTTTTATTGTTATAGACTGGCAATGTTTATATAGTACTGATAATAGCGAAAATGTTTAAAAGACAGAAAGAAGAACCAATCTGTGGCCCGCACATTTTCTTGCAGTCAGCAATTCTACTTTTGGGTCCTCTACTTTAACAAAATATTCAGGGATACCAGGCACTACCTACAAATAGATTTGCTACAGCCTTGTCTATATAGTCCTTGAGAACAAGGGCTAGTGTCTAGGTGTCACCAAGAAGGGGTAGCCTGAAGTACGCTTTTGTTTTTCCATTCTGTCCAACATGACTCAGTATTGAAAAGAATGAGACATGGCTATGTGTGTCAGGGTAAAAGATACATTTCCTAACAAGGAAATATTATCATTTGAACAAGTTTCAAAGAACAGTAAATACAATCTTCTCTGTATTGTAGGCAAGCATTCACGTATTTTTTGAGCATGAATTGATGATGAATAGTGGTGAAATGGTGGTTTTCTTCTTTCTTTTTTTATTGTGCTATACATTTTTCTCCACTTCCCACTTCTCCCCTCTCCTTTTTTACCCTCTCCCACAAACCCCATGCTCCCAATTTACTCAGGAGATCTTGTCTTTTTCTCCTTCCTATGTAGATCCTTGTATGCCTCTCTTAGGGTCCTCTTTGTTGTCTAGGTTCTCTGGGGTTGTGAATTGTAGACTGGTTTTTCTTTGCTTTATGTCTAAAAGCCACTTATGAGTGAGTACATATTATATTTGTCTTTCTGGGTCTGGGTTACCTCACTCAGTATGGTTTTTTATAGCTTCATCCATTTGCCTGCAAATTTCAAGATGTCATTATTTTTACTTCTGAGTAGTACTCCATTGTATAAATGTACCACATTTTCTTTATCCATTCTTCAGTTGAGGGGCATCTAGTTTGTTTATAGGTTCTGACTATTACAAATAATGCTGCTGTGAACATAGTTGAGCACATATCTTTGTGGTATGAATGAGCTTTTTTTGGCTAATACCCAAAAGTGGTATTGCTGGGTCTTGAGGTAGGATGTTTCCTAATTTTCTGAGACATCACCATACTGATTTCCAAAGTGGCTCTACAAGTTTGCACTCCCACCAGCAATGGAGGAGCACTCCCCTGACCCCTTATCCTCTCCAGCATACATATTTATTCTTTTGACAACATGATCTGACATATTTGTATAAAACTGAGAAGCTTCCAGAAAAAAAAAACTTAGAAAGTAGTGTGCTTTTATTTGAGTTATTAAAAATACTGAGTATTTGTGTTGTTTAATCTCCTCTGCACTTGCTCCCAATCCCTGACTTATTGGGATGACCATCCCGGAGCTGAGCGCCTTGCACAGAGGAGGAGATGCACTTCTCTGATTCCTCCTGCAGGCACCACCTGACTGCTGGGAAAGGCAGGACAGAGAAAAAAAAAACAGGGATGCGTGGTGACAACAGAGGAGGCAGAAACCCAAAAAGCTGTCTGATTGTTCCAGAAAGATTGTGTACTTATTGGATTGGAGAAGAAAAGATGAACATAGGTACAAAGGCACATGAGTAGGACAGATAGAAATCATATATATGTTTTCCCCTGAAGATTCTGTCCTAGGTCAGAAATCCTTTATCAGTGTGTCTGCAAGCCTCTCTTCTAACTTGAGTGTAACCCACAGAAGGACAACACTCTGTTCTCAGCACCTAGTCAAGGTACTGAATGTGAGAGAGCCGTGTCTATCCCAGCATTGCCTCTGCCGGCCGAGGTCTCCAGTGTGCAAGGTGCCTCGGCATCACTTAATAGAACAACAAGGGACCCTCCACTGGAAATGCCTGCTCTAAGGCCACATAGCGAAGTCAAAGAAACTGCCATGCTTAATGATCTTGTGGATCTGCTGCACTGGATTCATGCGGAGAAGTCGCTTTATGAGAGATGTATCTGTAAGGTGAGGATGGTGTCCCTCTGATGTCTGGTCCAGGCAAGCCTCAGAAAGGAGATTAGTTGGAGAGGCAGCAGGTGTTGGGGGATGCTGGCATGTGTTCTGTGTGTAACAGATGCTACAGGCACTCTTTGAGGCCTCAATTGGGAAGGATATGAATAGGAGAAAAGAGAGGAAATGGACAAAAGAGAGATTTTGCTGAGCTTTTGCAAAAAAGCAGACAAGGCAAACTGAAGAACAAGGGCCAGGACAAAAGGGGAGGTCCAGGCAAAGGAGCCCACCTTCTACCTTCTGACGGAAGATGTCAGAGGTGGGCAAATGTGGAAAGACGCAGGTAAAGCAAGAGACAGATTAGCCGAAGCCGGGCAACTGTCCATAAAGTGACACAGATGACTGAGAACAGAGATGAGCGGACCCTTGGAGGAATGCCCAGGCTAGTTCTGTACATAAAACAAGCTGCGTGAATCTTATCTAAACCTAGATGCTGGGCGAATGGCACCTTGGGCCTTATTTGGAGTTGCTGAGTAAGGCCCTCCCTATGCCTGAGAAACTCTCTGACTGTCTTCTTGGCTGCCCTGAGAAAACACCGCACATTTCCAGCCCTTCTGTGCAGTTCAGCAAGTCACCGTTTCTCTAAGCAGTGAAGCCCTGGTAAGCCAGGGCAAACATGGCATTTTCCTCACAGGCCACTTACCAGTCCACATTCCAGAACACAGTCAGTGCTTCCCATAGACTGAGGGAGAGTCTATCCCAAAGGCTTCTTTCTCCCAGGTCCTCCTTGGGAAGCAGAGCTCTCTGAGAGAGGGTTATTTGGAAGATGTCCTCCCAATGCTAACATGTATCTGGAGAGATGGCTCTGTTTTCAAATTGACCAGAGCTTGACGTGTCTGTTGGTTCTGTTTTCCCAAGTACCCTGACCTCATTGGGAGGCAGCTTGCCTGAATAGAACACTTCCTGTTGGTCTCTTCCTCCATGGTGTCTCTGTAATTCCCATCACCTCTAGCAGACACCTTGGAATGAAGTTCATAAGCTCACCTTGAGTCACATTGGTTCAGGTTATTTCTGATGGAGTTTCGTTCTCCATAGCTAAGGTGAAGTACTTAAGGCGTGCTTTGGGGTTTCTGAACCGGATTCCTCATCTGGAATGTGGAAAGAAACAACTGTATTCCATCTAATTTTGATAAGATTAGAAAGAACTAATACACAAGAAAGAGTGTCATTCAGCACCTGGCAGGCTGCAGGGATTTACTCTTTTTCTCTCTACAAAAGTACTGGCCAAGATCTACGAAGATGATGCTGTGACCTCTCACATAGAAAGGCTTGTATTTGAAGAGGAATGATCTGTGTTCTAGACCAGCTGACTGTGAGAGCATGCATGTCTACTGTACACTGTCCATTCCATAGTGACTGCCAGGCACCTGTTACATAGACAAGCAGCAAAATCCCAGGATGTAGCTAACTTGAAATAATAAGGACAAAAAATATGCTGTGGACATAGGAGATGCTGTAGATGTCCAGTTGGGTGGCTACACCAGACAGCACAGAGCCCTCCCCCTTGCCATGGAGGAGGTGTTTGCTTCGGTCCTTCAACTATGCATGTCTCACTGATGAGGGATCTGGTTAAAGGAAATGGCTGCATCAAGACTCTCCATGAATTCTTCCTAAGTGCAGGCAAGGAAAAGCCTCCAGTCTTCACTTCTTCGCTCCATAGAGTTCTTCATCCTTCCTGGAGCACTAAAGCTCCCAGTTCTGTTGGGAAGTGCGTGGGTAACTGGGGTGTATTCATCACTGCCAATGAACTGATCACAGAGGACCAGGAGCTGCTCCGTGCCGAACACCGTCCAGAGACAGAGGCTGAGTTGCCTCAGAAGAAAACAAACTCCAGAGGGTCTTAGAGACAGTGGTGTCCTTTCGCTCGCAAACCATCAGAGAAATCTGTCCAGCAAAGTAATTCTGCCCCCACAACATATCACTCAACCCAGTCTCTGAGCAAGGCCTGCTTAAGACGGAGTGGTGGTGAGATTGCCTTGTTACCATACCTGTTAATATTTACCCTCCCAGCCCTCAGCTCCCTAAGGGAAGTCGGCTAAGGATGTACTTCAGTGCAGGCCAGGTGGCTTCCTCCTAACAAATGTATTGCCTGTGGGCTGACTGACAGGAGGACAAGCCTTCCCCTCCTCACTCATTTCGTCTGGAGCCTGAGGCATGGCCGCTTGCTGGAGAGACTGACCTGAGAAGAAAAGAGACCCCTTCCAAAAAGCTTCTTTGTGAAGGGAGCCAAGAATGCGCTGCAGGTGGCTGTCTCTCTAGTGCCTGCTGATGGTGCTAATAACACAGCCAGGACCGAAACACTAGCGAGAGGAAACTGGAATGGACTGGGCCACGATCCAATTCCAGGAGGAGCGGCTCGCTCAATTTACGTCCTGGTAAATGTAAAAATCAGATAAGATTTTGATTGGACTCAATCATGGCAATGTGCCATTTTATTAACAACTTCATTATTCACAGAAAATGTTGAGGTAGTCTCTGACAGGATGACTTCTCCAAGGCCCTGCAGCCGCTCGCCCTGAGAGAAACAAGCAGCCAGCACAGGACACTTCTGGAGGCAGCAGGATGGTTTCATAAGAGTTTCATTTACATTTTGAGGGCTCAGACTTTCTGGTGTTCAATTCCCCTGCTTCCTGGCTGGGTGCACCTGGAATGTGGAGTCAGGCACTCTGGATCAGTCGCCAACTCCCACTAAAATCATCCCCTCTCTCTGAAATACCAGGCGTTGGTTAATGGCAGAGCCTCCAACAGGAGCTATCATCTCAGAATCGTATTAGGATCCACAAATGGTTCACAACGACCAGCTCTTCCTATTCTGGGCAGGGTTGATAAAGGAGACATTTGAAGGGGTTTTCATTCAGCCAGTGTTTACCTCTTAAATGTCAGCCATGCAATCTGTCCTTGCCCTCAGTTCTGCCCTAGCTGGGCACTTCCTTTGCTTGATGTAAGTGTCCTTTCCTTCTTCCTAGGTGATTCCCTGCTGCACGCATAATGTCTTCCCAAATCAGCCTTTGCCCAAGTCATTTGTATCCGTCCTTCGCAGAGAGCGGCAAGGCCACTATATGCAGGCCCCACAGGAAATGCTGGCTGTGTTCCCCACCCTCACCACGTCTCTCCAGATCCTGGGCTCCTTTCCATGTCAGCACTTACCACTCTTTATTGCAATCATCCATTTACTAGTCTACCTTTTTAAATTAGCTATGCACATTTGGAAATCCGGGTTCGTGTCCCATTTGTCCTTGGGCCCTGAATAGCTAACATCGCACTGGCATGTGACTCGTGGGTAAGAACACTGAGTGAAAGCAGGAGGGGTATTTCCTTGCTTGATCCCCATCTCCTTTCAAGATAGCAGCTTTTACATTTTGACAGTTTTGTGGATGTGGATGTGTGTTGTTGTTGCTGTTGTGATGGGAGAAGGAAGTGACTTTCCTTGGCAATCACTGATGCAGCCTGAAGAAGGAAATTCTTAAGTAAAACCTGGAAATAACCATTAACCACAGTGATGTTTTACCAAGATAAACAAGGCAGTTGTGGGCAAACTGGAATGACGCTGTGGCCGGAGAGCCTCCTGTTTGTCTGCTTAAAACTTCCCTGATGAGTTCTTTCCTGGGAGCTGGACTTTTGGGCTCCTGTAATTCAGCTACATGGACCAGGTCACTGGTGACTTAGCTTTGCCAGCAAAAGCCTAGCCAGCCTTGCCGTGCGTTTTCCTGCCTCCAGTGTGTGTGCAATTGCTGCCTTCTCACACAGCATCCCTCTCTCAGGGTGATTCCGTCTGGCTTTCCTTCCATTCCATGCTCTTCTAGCAATAGAAACACCGGCACAAAGTACAAGAACTAGAGTAGTTGTCTTGGATTCAGGGTCAGATGCCACATACAGGGGATGCTGGCACTGTTCCGTTGTTATTGTCCTCTGATCATTAGGGGAAGAGATGAACACACTCCCATCTTGTTTTGGCCCCTCTAAAGTTATTGTAATTTGGCCCCTCTAAAGAAATTAGCCCACACCCTTAAATATACAGTAGCTAGACATTACTCCTTATCAACAGAAGTCAAGATCATTCATCTAGCTGCCCATGGTTTCTGAAATTTCTTCACTCATGGAAACTGCAGTGTCTTGAAGGAAAAGGCACCTACAGGCTCATGTACTTGCTCTCCAATTGGTCGAACTTTTGGGGAAGGATTAACAGCTCTGTGGTTTTCTTGTAAAAGGTGTGTCTTTGAGGACAGGCTTTGCAATTTTAAAAGACTCCTGTGGTTTTGTTAGTTCTCTCTCTCTCTCTCTCTCTCTCTCTCTCTTTCTTTCTCTTTCTCTCTCTCTTTCTTTTACTTAGGAATCCAGATGTAAGCTCTCAGCTGTTCCTGCCACCATACCTTTGTTCTACCATCAAGAACGCTAAGCCTCTGAAACCATAAGCCTTAAATTAAATAAATATTTTCATTTATAAGTTGTTTTATAAGTTATCATATTAGTCAGGATTGATCATATATACATATTATATTCTTATATATATGTATGTATTTGTATATGATTCATTAGAGTGGCTATGGTTCAGATAGTCCATCAATGGCTTTCTCTCTGATGAAAAGTACAAGAATCCAATAATTGTTCAGTCCATGAAGCTGGATGCCTCAGCTTGTCTTTACTATGTGTCAGAATCCCAAAGAGGTAGACTCTAACCATAGTGAAGGGGTGCCTTGGCATCAGGATATAAGACCCTGACAGCGAGAGTGGGGACAAACAGACTAAAAGCCAAAGCCTCTTTCCTCCTTGTCTTTTTCATAAGCTGCCAGTGATAGGTGTGACTCAGATTTAGGGTGGATCTTCCCACCTCAAATGATCCAATCAAGAATATCCCTCACTGGTGTGCCCCGAAGCTTTGGGTTTTTGTTAACCCCAGGTGTAGTCAAGCTGACGAGCGAGAAGAGCCATTGTATTGGCCTTGGTCATTGTGTTTTATCATGGCCACAGAAAAGCATGGAAGGCAGAAACCAATATGAAAGTAATCAAGGGCTACGACGGCCATTAATGAACACTTAGTTTGTGGAGAACGGACCTCCATCAGAGACCCTCAGGACACATGATCTCATTTGTCCTCATACTAGCCCTGCAAGGCACACTCTCAATTTCGCCTACCAGATAAATGAAACTGAAAGATGCTGTGATTACTCTAGGCCTTACACCCAATAAACAGGAGAGTCTGGATCTGAATTGTGGCCAGTCTTCCAAATATAAATCATAAATGATCCATGTTGTGCTTCCTATTACCCATTTCCTTAGACACAGAGGATTAAATGAGTCAAATACACCTGTCTGTTCTCTCAATCTCTTCCATGAAAAACATCTCTGCACATGCTCTCTTCGCCAGCGTGTCCCCATCCCAATCATCTCCTAGCATCTATGTGTTTTCCCAACAACCACTGGTGCCATCTACATCAATCAAGACTTATTACTCAACTAGTTAAAAATTTCAAAGACACCCCGTTACCTCCTGCAGATATTCTTAGCAGGGCTAACAATCAATTTCAGAGGAATATTGAAATTTCTGTAGTATTGAAAAAATTCCCCAGTGAGTCTAATATCTCTTATGTCCTCTGTACCATCTTACACCTACAGTCTAGGTGTGAACCTATAGCCTAAAGGGAACAAAAGAGCAGAGAAATAACAAAACAGAAAACCAATATTTATTGAACATTTACTCTGTGCAGGCAACATGCAGTGCGCTATGCCAGCTAATTTATTTTCTTAAATATAGTAGGTTCATTTGCATATCTTACCTCCTTCAATCCTCATAAATGTTCCATGAGAAAGATGTTATTATTATCCCTATTTTCAAAATGAGAAATTGGAAACCCAGAGAGAATAAGTCACCCTCACACTAGTAAGATTCAAAGTCCAAATGCAAAATCAGTCTAGATTTCAAATGCAGACATCCTGCCACAACAATCCCATAAGACCTGTGCCCATATGGGAATAACCCACATCTCCTGTCTCATTCAACTCTTCTTCTAGAGAACATTCCTGGCAAAGACTCTACTCATTAGGAAGAGACATGTCCTGTGTCTAGAATTCTCGATTTCATTATTTTAAGGACTGCTTCTTCCTCCTTCCCAATACACAGTGCCTTTTTAAAATATTCATTTCCCTAGCCAGGCACGATTCCATGGTCTAACTCGTCAACTATATTTTTGCCAAGTTCCCAAAACATTCCTTTCCCGTTTATTTTCAGTATCTTCACCTGGAAACAAACAAACAAATATTATCCCTTCATCTCTTCAGCACTGTCTCCTCTTCTTTACAGGAGCTGCTCTCAATCTTTAAAGAACATCACAACTCATAAACAATCATGGTTTACAACTTCTGGGCTTTTAACATTGCATGACTATGTGTTTATTCTTGCTGAAATGCTCGTTTTCCTCCCTTATTAGAGAAATTTGCTTCTTCTTTCATTGAAGAAACAAATAGAAGTCTTCACCCATTTACCATCCATTTGTCTATCCATCCATCCATCCATCCATCCATCCATCCATCCATCCATCTGTCCATGCATCCATCCATCCATCTGCCTATACATTCATCTATTCATCCAACCATCCATCCACCCAACCGCTAACCCACCCATCCGTTCAACCATCTGTTTATCCACCCACCCATTCATCCATCATCCATTCATTGAATATTTATTGAACAACTTCAGTGGCCGGTAAACTCAGCAGAAAGAACGTGCTGCCCCTGTGAATCTTACATTCTACTGAGAGGTGATAGAAAATGACAGAATGAGCTAACTACTGTAGAAACACTCTTCTGATAGAGACATCCAGAGAGGCAAATCAGCAACCCAAACAGGTGGTAGCAGTGCTCCTCGGACAGGGGATATACTGGTAGAGATCCCAGGGGAGCACTAACATGAAACTACCGGAAACCCTTCTTGCTTGTCTAAGAAGATCTTTGAGTCACTCAACCAGGCTCTACCTGTCTAATCTCAGTGAGAATTTTGGTCCCTATGCTGTCTTTCCCCAAAGCTTTGTATTGCATTCCCTACTTCAGAGACAGCTGCCCTTCACTGTGTCTCTTCTTTTCTCCAACTCCATTTCTGCATTCACTAGTTACAACTTTTCGACCCCCATTCAAGTGGATCATTAAAAAAAAAATCCAAGATTCTCTCACCCTTTGTATTAACTCTCCAAGCTTTCTGTAACTAAGTCCCCCAGACCTTTAGCTTACACCCTCGAATGTATCATGTCCCTGTTCTAAAGGCAACGACCCAAATCAATGTGTTAGTAGGACCATACTCCTTTGGGGGACTCTTGGCTCCTAGTTCTCTGAGTATATGGTTTTTTTTTTGTTTTTGTTTTCTTGTTTTTATTTTACTGTGGTACAATTATTCCAGGCTTCATATGACATTCTCTCTGTATGTTTCTATGTCCAA
The DNA here is from genome assembly GCF_000317375.1 of Microtus ochrogaster. NCBI lineage: Eukaryota > Metazoa > Chordata > Mammalia > Rodentia > Cricetidae > Microtus > Microtus ochrogaster. Next base: position 24,175,499 of record NC_022012.1, read on the forward strand.
GTTTCTCCTTTCATTAAAAAAACAACAAAAATCCAAATTGAATTATTGCCCACACTACTCCAATACAACTGTCTTAACTAATGACATATGTGTTAACTCTCTCTAGGGAAAGTCACAGCTGGGGTCATGGGAGGTTAGCACTTCCACAGCTGAATTCAGAGAGGACAACCCATAAACCCCTCCTGTCCTCATGAGGCCTCACTTTCCATGTGCATACTATTTTATGGCTGTGGTCTCTACTAGATCATTTGTGTACTATTGCTACCTCATTTTCTTCACCTATAAAGATTTATTTATTTTAATGTGTTTGGGCATTTTATCTGATGTGTATCTGAGCACCACATGTTTCCTTGGTACCTGCAGTGGCTAGAATAGGGTGTCAGACCCTGTGAATGGAGTTAGATATTTGTGAGGTGTCACGTGGATTCTGGAACTTAATCCCAGGTCCCTTGAAAGAGCAAACAGGGCCATCTAAGGCATCTCTCCATGTAGACGTAAGTCACAAACGATGCCACAGCAGTTTGGAATTATAATTAACAGGGTAGTATTTATTTAAAGGGGAAAAAAACTTACAGATCACCGTCAGCCCTCTGTACGACCAGGAA
>NC_022012.1:24183663-24185391 GCF_000317375.1 Microtus ochrogaster
GCCGCTTTTTTAAAGGGAGAGAGACCACGCCCCAATGGGCGGGTATCTCAGCGGCTATAGGCTGGAGGAGCGGAAGGACCTCCCGCAACATCTCCAGCCCTGGCACCTCATTTGAAACAGCGTTTACTGCCCGTTCTGTAAACTTCCATACTAATCCAGTCTCGAGGTTTTAATTACAATTTCTATCCAGACAACTCCCAGATCTCTACCTCTAGCCTTATCTCCTCCCTGAGTGGTGGACTAACGTGACTGAAACCTAGCAATGCCATTATTAGATGGCACAGGGGCATCTAATCAAACTCACCTGTTCTCCCCCTGTCCCTCTTAAACCCAATATTCACACTGTGCTCTTAGTTGAGAACAAGAAGAAATCCCAATTCTTTATTGCCCTTTCTTCTCCCAATTCCCCTCTTCTCAAGATTACTTATACACACCCGTTTCCAGATAGTCTTTGCTAACTATTTCTTCAAACTGTCTTTTTTTTTTAAACATCTCAAGTACTCTCTTACCATATTCTCTTCGTGTTTCTATTATACTAACTTTATTATATTTCTTAACAAAAATAAAATTGTCAGTGACTTGGGACTACAGAGATAGCTCAGGGGTTAACAGTGAAGTGCACGCTGTTCTTGCAAAGGACCTGGATTTAGTCCTCATCTCTCACATGGTGGTTCACAACCGTCTTTGACTCCACTTCCAAAGAATTTGGTATCTTTTTCTGGCCTCTGTGGACACAAGGGATATATGTATGGTACGCATGTATAGGTGCAGGAAAACACTCATACACCAGCAAAAATAAATAAATCCTTAAAAAGCCAATGTCAAATATAACTGTGTATAAGTTTACTAAGTTGTATAGCATTTGAGTCTGGTTAATTTTGGTGTGTGCTGTGTTTATTATTTGTGAGTTTTTTACAGTAAAGTTTATCAAATACATAAAATGTCAGTAACATATTTGTCGTGGTTTGAACGAGAATGGCCTGTATAGGCTCGTATGCTTGAATTCTTTGTTCCCCATTGGTGGCATTTTGAGGGTAGGATTAGGAGGTGTGGCCTTGTTGGAGGAAGTGTGTCACGTTTTTGGAAATTCTAAACTCCAGGCCATTCCCAGTTAGCGCTCCCTGCCTAGTGTTTGCGAGCCAAGATGTAAGCTCTCAGCTACTCCTCCAGCCCCAAGCCTGCCGGCTGCCATGCTCCTCATCATGATAGCCACGTGCTCTAACTCTCTGGAACTGTGAACCCCAAATCAACTGCTCTCTTTTCTCAGCTGCCTTGGTCATGGTGTTCTGTCACAGCAATTGAAAAGAAATGAAGACATCACAGCAAAGCAATGCAGCATGTTGTTTGTGTCGCCGGTTTGTAGGTTAGTGTTAGACAGCAGGTCTCTGCTGCAGATATGGGTTCTGTGCGTTCTCCCACTTAGGAGACAAGCTTGACCAGAAGCCCTCCTCTTACAAGGCTTATTTGAAAAGACCGTCAAATGTGAAGCTCCTGTAGGACAAGCAGGGGATGCACTCACATTCAAGTGGCCAGAGCAAGTGGTGACATCCCACATCGGTGAGGCAGGGAAGCACGCACTTCTCTCAGGAAGGCAGGCCATCACCAGACATGCGTGGTCTGAGGGAGAAGGAAACTAAAGATTGCATTCTACTGCAGCCCACCGTGGTATACAGCTGATCTACTGCAGCCCACCGTGGTATACAGCTGATCTACTGCAGCCCACCGTGG
>NC_022012.1:24185956-24187552 GCF_000317375.1 Microtus ochrogaster
ATACAGCTGATCTACTGCAGCCCACCGTGGTATACAGCTGATCACAGGTGCTCAGACTTGAAAGCTTTGCCATTTTTGTCTCTTCTTCCAAGATGTAAGCTCTTTTCGAACCAAAAGGACTCTTCATCTGTCCATTCTCAAGGCTTTGCACAACACCTGGAGTATCATAGATGCGCAATAAATAAGGGATGAGGGCGTGTGTGCTCGCAGCACTTACCGCTCGTTCTCTTGGCATTAAAGTATGAGTTTCTCACCTTTTCCTTTCCATTCTCATTGAACAGCAGTGCATTTTTAGCTTTGGGGGCGCTGCCCTTTTGGTTTGTTTCCTTATCGATGCTAGTTTGCTTCTTATTACGACAAAACACGGACCAAAACAACTTAGTGAGAAAACAGGACTTGTTTCATTTTACAGGCTACAGTCCGTCAGCTAGAGACACCTGGGCAGAATCTCAAGGTAGAGACCTTGAGGCAAGACCTGAAGCAAAAACCATGGGGGATAAAAGAACACCGCCTATTGGTTCCCTTCCAGACTTACATTTAGCCAGCTTTCTTATGAAACACAGGCCTAACTGCCCACAGTGGGCTGGACCCTCCTATCAATCAGGCCCAAATGCCCCACAAACCAGCCTATGGGCCAATCTGATGGAGGTAACTCCTCATTGAGGGTCCCTCTTCCCAGGTGTACCAAGTCGACAAGCAAGATTTGACATCAAATTAGGGGACTTTTATTCTCTGGACTAGAGCCTCCATGACGAGCAAGCAGATCGTCTTCTCCCTTCTAGTGGCCCGTACAGCATCTAGAAGATAAAAATTCAATATATGTCTGAATAATTGAACCAAATCATTTTCCCCAGTGAAAAATCAGCATATGCTTATTAATTGCCTACCAGGTCCATTCTACCAGTTCACCCAGAATAGGAAGCTAGGATACGCCGAAGGCCCGTGGCACCAAGGAGGAGAGCAGTGTATGCCCGTGGCGCCAAGGAGGAGAGCAGTGTATGTCCGTGGCCCTGTTTTAAAGAGCAACACTTGCTTCCAGCCGCAATCTCAGGACCACTGCGCTAATCCCAGTGCCTTCTCATCCACTCCACCTGCACCCCTCACCTCAATTTCAACAGCGTGCCTATGATCTAATTTTCCCATCCAGTTTATTGCTTTGCACTGCTCAGCTCACCGAGTACATTTGTGTTTATTGTGCGATTAGTGCTGAGTACTCTGAACAAGGTAATGACAGGCAGCAAAGGCCAAGAGCGGATGCCCTCGCTCTATGCATCACTTCATACCTCAGGAGAACGAGGCCCTCCTCTTCTCTGAAGCCTGGCTGCGTTACAGACTCGAGCTTTTAAACAGCAGCCTCTCAAGGAGCCCGGCAGAATGCAGCCCGGAGACCATTTCAGAGGCAAGCCTGGCACTGAAGAGCAGACGGAGAATTCAGGGAGTATGGGCAATATGAGACCGTCTTCCAGGCTTTGAGATTCACGGAGAGGTGTGGTACTTTCTGAGCAGTGCTGGTCTCGAGTCCAAGTGAAAGTGGGAATTCAGTACACTATAACAGTAAGGAAGAAAGGAAGGAAGGAAGGGAGGGAGGAAGGGAGG
>NC_022012.1:24187652-24205643 GCF_000317375.1 Microtus ochrogaster
AGAAAGAAGGAAAGGAAGGGAGGGAGGGAGGGAGGAAGGAAGGAAGGAAGGAAGGAAGGAAGGAAGGAAGGAAGGAAGGAAGGGTGGGCAATGAAGCTTAGGCTTTCCCATCATTGGTCCAGCTTAGACAATATCTATCAAGAAAGTGATAAGATATAACTAACCAGAACCCTGGGCAGAGACTTCAAAGAACTAAGCCCACTTCTGTCTTGTCTCTACAATTTATCTGCTGCAGTGGTTTGAATAAGAAATGACCCCCTCGTAGTCTGGGGAATTTAAATACTTGGTCCCCAGTTGGAGGTCCTGCTGGAGGAGGTTTAGGTGCTTCTGCCTTGCTGGAGGAAATATGTTACTAGGGGCAAGATTTGAAAGCCTAAAAGACTCACTTCATTTCCAACTTTCTCTCTCTGCTTCATGCTTAATTTCAAGATGTGAGCTCTCAGCTTCCTGTTCCAGGGGCCATGCCTGTTACTGGCAGTCACATATTCCTGCCATCATGGGCACATAACCCCCTGGAACCATATGCCCAAATAAAGTCCTCATTCTGTGAGTTGCTTTGGTCATGGTGTTCCATCACAGTGGCAGACAGTAACTAATGTAGCTCCCCTTGTTTCCCCCAGAGAATGAATGCACCCTTCCCTTCAGGGCTCACCCATGCCACCATCTTTTCTAAATTAGTTATAAATATAGCTTCAGACAGTCCCCTCCATAGCTCCAGTGGCCAGTCCTCCTATTGATAAAATGTATAAGTTTCTCCTAATGAAAGGATAACCCAGACGCATGCTTTCACTCCTCCGTACATTCAGCTGTTAATTGATTTCACCAATAGTTGAGACATATATCACCACAAGGCACTGGGCACACATCTTTGAATAAAATAAGCCGCCTGTGCTTTTGTGAATCTCACAATCTAGTCGCGGAGAGAAGCATTAAACAATCAGACAAATAAATATATAAAGGCAGGTTGTGGTGCACATTATGAATGCTTTTTTCTTCTCCTACAATAAGAGTCTTTTAATCCTGAAGGCTTCAAGGGAGCTATAGATGTATTTCAGAAGCTCCATGGGCTTCTTCGGGTTGTATGTAAAATATTCTATGTATATAGATAGGTATGTGCTCTTTACTCTGAAAAGTATCCATGGCTTTCATCAAATCTCAAAGAGGACTGTGAGCTCAGAAAGTTAAGAGATGCCTCAGAACCACAGACATTTGTAGCATTGCCACCTCCCAGAATTGATTAAGTGTGTTTCTGTTTATGGATATCACTGAGTCAAAGAGCTAACACAGAGGAAGAGGGACCGACTATCTCTTGCATTGGCGGCTCATGAGCAATGAGGGTAAATGGCACGCCTGGCTAGCACCCACAAACATGCTGATATGATCACCTGTCAGAGGGAAGATGAGGTGATGTTTGCTTCTTTTCATTTGAATTTTTGACTATTTCATACATATATACAATGTAATATGATCATATATACTCCCATTTCCCCCTTACCTCTTTCTATATATCCACTAACACACAACCCTTAAACATCCTATCTTTTTAAAACATTTATTTGATAATATACTGTCTGATTAGGGCTGCCCATATGAGCATGGATGTGGGACCATCCACTGGAACATGGAAAACCTACTATTGCCACACTCTCAAAAATAAATAATTGTCCCTGTAACAGGCTGTCTTTCAGGCCACCAACCAGCTCCCAAATCCTGACATGGAGCCTTCTTATCAGTTATGAATGCCTGGCAATATCTTATGCTTGTCCCTTTAGCTCTTATATCTTAACCTGTTTCTTTTCATCTACATTTTGTCCCAGGACTTTTTATCTTTTTTTTCCTTCTGTATATCTTACTTTTACTGCTTCCTTTGTCTGGCTGGTGGCTCCAGGCCTGTTTCTTCTTCCTTCTCTGGTCCTTTTTCGCAAGCCTAGATTCCTCTTCCTTTCCATGCCCGCCAGCCCTGTCTATGCCTCTCCTGCCTAGCTATTGGAATTCAGCATTTTATTTGACCAATCAGATGCCTTAGGCAGGCAAGGTGAAACAGCAACACATCTTCAAATAACTAAACATATACAGTATAAACAAATGTGACACATCTTCACATAGTTAAAATAATATCCTACAGCGTGTCCCTCTCCCAGTAGCTATTAATTGCCAAAAACTTCTCAGTAAGGGGTGAGGACTATAGAGTACCTAGTCTGTCTATGCTATAATTTTAGAAGTCTTGATCTTGCTGAGGCCTTGTGCAGATAGCTACAACTGCTTCGAGTTTATGAGCATAATAGTCATGTCAATCACAGAAGATTCACAGAACTCCTCCCTGTTGTCTGAGGTTTCTGTCCTGCCCGGTTCCCGCATTCATTAAGTCCCAAAGAAATCACACAGAGGTCTACATTAACTATAAACTGATTGGCCCATTAGCTCAGGTTTTTTATTAACTCTTATAACTTACATTTACCCATTATTCTTATCTATGTTAGCCACATGGTTCAGTACCTTTTTCAGCGGCTTAGTCACATCTTGCTTCTTCTGTGTCTGGACAGGACTGGAGAGGGAGCTTCCCTCTTCCCAGAATTCTCCTGTTCTCATTGACCCACCTCTACTTTTTGTCTGGTTATCCCGCCTATACTTTCTGTCTGACTACTGGCCAATCAGCATTTATTTAAAACGTAATTGACAGAATATAGACAATTGTCCCGCACCACCTCCCTATCCTCCAAATCTTGTTTTTTTTTCTACCTAAATTCCTCTATGTTCCCTGAGCTTTGATAAGAGAAGGGGCAGGAAACTAGATAACAATGCCTCATTCATAGCTAAGCATGAAGTCTCTTATTCTTAGCATGTCTGCATTGACTTTTGCCCACCATTTAAAATTCTTTTCTATGTATTTTCTTGATTTCTGGATTGCTTACAATAAATCTATTATTTTGGATAATCAAAAAAGTAATATATTAGAGCTAGTTTTATTTGGTGGAAAATTATACATTTACCACTATATACTAATGGATGACTAAAATATTAAGGTCTTTTACACATGCATGCATATAATATACTGGCAGTATAATTATATTCTATGTTGTCATTACAAAAGTTAGCCTCTATGAAGAAGCAGATTGAGTGAGTCTATTAAACTATAAAATGAACAAAGGATAGTGACATGCTTCTCATTGGAAACATAAGAACTCTACTGCTTTTGATATTGGCTTCCACTAAGTGATCTCCAGTTCTCCAATTAGGGAGCTATCTAGAAACTGGAGTATTTGGGAGAGCCCCTCCTAGCTTATGAATCAGATCTCTCAAAAGATAGATCCCACCTTTGTTCTTTAACTGAGAGTACCCTGGGAAAAAAGTATTATCATATGCCTATATCACAAGCTATGTTTCTGCATATATATCCAACCCTAATTCAGTTCTCAGACCTAAATGGGACATCATTATCAACATCTCCTCAGCTAAGCTCAGGGAACATTGAGAATGAAGAGGTGGAAAGAATATAAGGGCTGGAGAATGAGAAGTGTTTTGACATGCAGCCTTCAGGTCTTGACACTGCCATCACACAGTCCAGACTAAGAGTCAGCGGGCAAGGCTTACATCCTGGTTCTTCCCTGTAATAACCGATCTGGGCTGCAAGTAACTAATTACATATAAAGCATGTCCTGTGATCACTTTCCATCTCATGACATTCTTCACTAAGTATAAAAGGATAATTAATAAGAACCATAACCACATAAAGACCAAATCATCTAGAGATTCTATTTTGCACATGGTATCACATCACTTAAGATTAAAACATATCACTCAAATACACAAACTCCGTAGCTATAAATAATGACATCTATCTAGGTGTCTCCCATCCTTGATTCTTGAATTGAGTGTGTACTGACAAAAGAATAACCTATGACCAGGCCAGAAACCGTGTTTTCCACACATATGTACAACCCCTGACCCAGCCCATCTATCTCCGGTAAAAACTCGAATCTCAAGAATAAACCCAGCTGTCACATCACGTTGTACAGAATGTCAGAAAAGTGATGAAGAATGCATGAACATGTGGCAGGTCAACCAGGGTGCAGAGAGCACTGGGGCCAGCAGAGGTCTGGGGATCAGTAGCTCGTTTGTCAGCCACCCTCAGTCTAGGAACTCCCTGCATGACAAAGTCCAGGGTGATTATTGCTGCTATTTATAGAGCAATTTTCCCCCTCATTTAGACATAGAGTATAGTAAGACACCAAGCACTCATAAATAATACCTAACAGGTCTGTCTAGACAATCTTCCTCAGGTTTTATTTTTTTTTTCTACACCTTGAATCTAAACTGGATAGAGAGAGTAGGGATAAGAGCGAACATTTCTCTCTGCAGGAGCAAAATAAGAGGGCAAAACGTAGAGAAAGCAGAGTCCGGAGCCAGGGTAGAAAGTAGAGCCTGGCACTGTTGGGTAATAAGAGCAAGTATTCTTCTCCTGAGTGTGGTTTGACTTTATTCATCAAGAAGGTAGTGAGATATGGGGAACCTGACATGCGGGAAGCCAGTCAAGTTCTAATCTCATTGCCCCTCTCTCTGTTTAGCAGCAGGCTGGGTACTTAACCTTTCTGGTCAATGATGTAGTCCCCAATTAAATCTGAGGTTTAGGCCAGATCAGCATTTCCCAACTTGTGTTTCTCAGAACATTAGTTTCTATGGGATAGTAATAAACATTAGCATGAAGGAAAATTAAAAAGAAAACATGATTCTTTGGTCAGTTAAGTTTGGGGGATGCTGGGTTAAATACAGTTGAGTGGGTTTCTCTACTATAAGAATCCTTGGGGCGTTTAATGTGTTAATGTTTGTTCTGAGTCCCCACAAAGTGACCATAAGTCAGGGAAACTTTACCCAAATCTTGTGTGAGCATAGATCTTCAGTGTTTTGTTTATATTTGGTTTTGTTTTGCTTAGCATCAACAAAGATCAGAAGATACTTTTGGGAAATATATTTAAAGATTCTTTCCAGGACTCCACTTTGATTTTGGGATTTTTCCAAAGAAGCACTGAATGAACATTTGCGATTTTAGGCACAGGAATAACCAAGAGGGACCAGCCTCATATGGAATGACAGCTAGAAATGCCAAAAGCACCTGTTTATTTTTTTGTTTAATCTTTTCAGAAAGCCAGCAAGGTAAGTACTGTCATCCTAATCTTGCAAGGGAAGATACTGAGGTTCTGAGATACTAAGAGAACGTCTCAACAGAATGAAGCAAGAAATCTGTGGAGCCTCTTGTCAGAGGAGGGGATATGTCTATGCACTCTTAAAGACAGTAACATTTAAACAAAAACTCAAGGAGGTGAAAGAGTGAATCACACATGTATCCGGTAAAGGGTTCTAAGGAGAGAGAACAGGCAGTTCACAGGCCTGAAAGGAGAATGTGTCTGACTTGTTGGGCATCAGCGGGGTACCACCGATGCTGGGATGGGGAGCACAGCAATGGGAAGTTGAGCCTTTGCAACCAGGGAGATGGGATCACAGACCGAGTAGCAATCCTGGGATCTCAGGCTTTGGCCCTGAGAGAAATGGAGAACAGAGGGGTGACACCATCTGGTGACTTGGTTGTGAATAGATGCTAGGGAAGGGTGGCAGTTGTTTATGCTGTTTGCAAATTATTTCTGGTTCTCCTGGGATGTGGTTGGGCTATCTTCCTGAGAGTAAGTAAAGCCATATCATAGAAAATTTAGTTTAAAGGCTTTGGTTCTTGCAATCCAATGGAAAAGGCTCAGCTACCTGTTCTCAATACATTGATTAAAGAGACGAGGAATAGTGAAAAGCAGAGAATCGATATTTAATCAATATCCACATCAGAAAGAGAAAGAGATCAAAGGGTTTAGTGAACCTGAATTCATCTGTAGGGCTGCAACATGAGATTTAGTTTCCAACAGAAGATATGATGGAGCTGGGGAAAGATATGCATCAATAAACGTTCCCCATCAAGGTCAAGGCGTAGTCTGGTTGACTTTGGTCTTTGTTCTAGCTCATGAGAAAGCTCTTACTGCTTGACAGACTGTTGGGAGCAGTGAGACCCCAGATCTTGAATTTCTTGTAATCCCCTGATCTGAGTGCCTATAGCTGCTCTGAGCACGAGACCTTCAGGAGTTCCTGATGGCAGGAGAGTGGTTTCTGGTGGGTTTGGCTGGTGCGTGGTATATAATCTGCCCCTGAACACAATAAAGGGGGCATTCTTGGGGAATTCAAGGATGACCCATGTCGCTGTCTGTCTGTGTGTGTCTGTGTATTTTTAACTTCCAGCCCCCTTGCCCGAAGCTTGTGAACTGGGTGCCAGCGCACAGAGCACAGACACGGGGGCGCAGTGCGTGGCAACAGACAGGCTGGTTCTCATGGGAAGACTGTTCCTGCTGCAGGGTGCAGCCTAGCGTTATGGAGAACTGCCTTGTTCTGTGGTGGGAAGAGGTTGTTTGTCCTTTAAAGTGTAGCATTTTCCAGGAACCCAAGGTGAGCGTGTTTTAGGAGGATGATGGGAAATGTTTAGGTCATTTGGGAGCATCTGAAATGGGAAATTGTAAAAGTTATCAGTAGGATGTCTCAGTTACTCTTATCTTGGTGACTTTAGCCTTGAAGGAAATGAGGTGGGTTAGGGATCACCGTTTTTTGTTTTTTTTTTTAATGGATAAACACTTCTTGAGTGATTGACATGCCCACATGGACTAGTATGCTAATGACCAAGGGTAAAAGGAGTCAAATACAAAATGAAGGCAGAGATGCCAGGTTTTCTTTCTGTTTTCTGTTGCCTAGTGGGACCAAGGAAGGAGTTGTTCTTTATAGGCAAAAGCAATTTCTAATGCCTGTTACAGTCATGTGACTGTCTTGGTCAGTGAAACATGTATGCGAGTGATGTAATCCACTTTCACGTCAAAGCTTTACAGCTCTGTGGACAATTTGCCCTAAGCATGTGACAGGCAATGGGGTGGCTCTGTCAGTCTGAGTCTGTTGGCTAACTGGAATGACTCTGCTAACCTGTGTTGAATGTGATAGAGAGCCGTAATCCTGGTTAAGACACTGAGAGACTGCTCCTACTTATTTCTGCAGAATACTGAAACCCGGTCTCACTGCCATAGGAAAGCCTGGCAGAAGTAGAATTAGCAGAGCTTGCTGCAGTAATCCAAGTGAGAGATGTTGGCCCGAGGGAGGCTAAGGGCAGTGCAGATGGCGTTTTAGTTGGACTGTGAATTCATTTTGAAGGTAGAACCAAGACAACTTCCTGATGTCTTAGGTTAAGTAAGGTGGCGGGGGGGAGAAGGGGAAGGGAAGGTATGATACGGAAGAGGGGAGAGGAAATGAGAGGGGAGAGGGCAGAGATACCTTCAGACTGAATAACGAGAAAGATGGAATTGTAACTATTGGCGTGGGGAATGCTGGGTAAAAGAAATTCAGGGGAAGGAAGTTTTGCTGTGATTTCTTTTCTTAGTGCTCCTATTTCTATTTTATTCTGTTGAAAAAGATTATAGTTTCTGGTTGTCTGCTGAAATATTTGAGTTTAGCTTTTATCTCCTTGAGCATGGCCTAGGAAGTCATGAGAGGTTCGAAGTGATAAGGTCCAATTTGTGAGCCCTTCACAGAGCTCGGGCCAAGTGATAGTGTTATATGTTGTTTTCCACAGGAGTGGCACAGACTAAAGTGCCCGGCGAAGGTATCAGCAGCATTTTACGTACCTCCCTCTCAGAGCTAGGGGCCCAAACAAACCACTCGGAGCTCATTGATTGAAACTCCTCTTTATTGTTTCTCCCTTGATTGAGGACGTTGACTGCAGAGCGCAGATTGATTCCGATTCCTCTCATTTTCTGCCTGCTTGATGGTACTCACCCATCATCCTTGCATCCTGTCTAAAGAGCATCCTAAGTCGCCTTCTGGATACCCAAAAACTGCACCACCTGGAGGGGATGTCTGCCCCCATTCCGAATGCCTTTGCCCTTAGATGGTTTATCCTGGGACGTTCCACGCTGCAGGCCCGACAGCTATATATAGTGAGATACAGGTTTCAATCTGGAAGACAAATTCATTTTCCAGATTCTTAGGTTCGGTTTGATCCATGCAGTAATAAAACAAATCAATATTAAAATATTTATAAGAAGATTTTTGTTTGGTTTTTACAGACAAGGTCCCAGGTAGTCCAGGCTTCCCTCCAACTAGCTATCTATCCATAAGTGGCCTAAAATTCTGATCTTCCTGCCCCTACCTCCCCAGGCATGGGTCACTACATCTAATTGCCTATAATGCTAAAGATAGAACCCAACACTCCAACAACTGAACTATATTTCTGACCACCAAAATAAGAGGGTATCTTCTGAATAACCAAAAGTATTGGTGAGACTAGATATTTGCCTTTTGAGTCTCAGACAGCAGCCAGTAGCCATTGTCTCTTTAAAAAGACAGGTACTCAGTGGCACTCTCCATTCCCGTTAGGTGACTTGTTTATGTTACCTGAGATGTACTCAGAATTCAATATTACAGAGTCCTCCATATGCATTATCTAAGTCCTTACAAACACGTAAGGTCAATATTTTATAGATTGGTATCCCATCCTTCCTAGAGCTGAATTAATTGCATGTTTTTATTTGAGTGCATTTAAAGGTACTTAAGTGTTTCTATTTGGATTCTCCAGGGGCCAGGATTAAATGTTCTGATTTCTCTCTTTCCAAATAGAGTGCAATCTAGGTACTGCTCAGAGATACTCATCCAGGGAGGCTCTTGGCAGTGCCTTGTTGACATGAGGGATGTGGACTTTGGTTCTTACCACACCCCACGTGCTTACTATAGCCCCCAGAGCACATTTAATTATGATTTGGTTCTCTAACCTGTACAACAACTATATAAAAATAATATCCAATGGTTTATCATGTTTCAAAGAATAATATTGGAGAGATAGGCCAAGGTCAGGTCAAGGACCTTCATTGCTATGTCCAGACCATTTTATTCCACAACTCGGAGATTTTTCCAACATTTCATTATACAAGGCTGAGGCTGGCCCGGCTTGTCCTTCTTCAAGGAATTGTCATAGAGCAAAGAAACAGATATTTTCAATGAAGACTTCCTAGCACACTATGTTGAAGGATGTGGGGAGTGGTGGATTGTTTTACATGGAAACTGAGCTGTCAAGGTTCTTGTTTCATTTTCTTCAGTTGTAATAAAACACTCTAACCAAGAGCAACTTAAGGAAAGAAAGGGCTTATTCCAGCTTATGGGTAACAATCCGTGATTGAGGGAAGACATGGCAGGAACTTAAGCAGGAACTTGAGACAGAAACCTTGGAAAACTGAGCATGACTCTCTCTGCTACAGCCCAGAACCACCTCCCAGAAAGTGCTGTTGCCCACTATGGATGGTGTCTCCTATGCTAGTTAACAGTTAAGAACAGGGATTCCTTGGAGTCATGCCAATTTAGCCCAGGTGACCCTGAAATTATAACTCATATCTCGACTGATTCTCTGCTGTGTTGAGCTGACAACTAAAGATAGCTGTGATAGTTCTAAATTTACATATGATTCTATATAGAGGACAGATTAGAGAAGACCAGCCACATGCCAGATGAAAAAGCAAGGAGGAGACAAATGTTTTGTAAGCAGAAGAAGAGATCTATGAACTCTAACTGAACAAGAAAATGTCGTGTTATTGATTGACTATGAAGGAGAAGAGGGAGTCAAGACTAGGAAGCTTTTGGGTTGAGTAATGTGTTATAGAATATTATTTTAAGATGTGATACATTTGTTTTTGTTGTGGAACATTTGTTTAATGATGCAAAGTTGTGCTTCATTCTTTTTATGTTGCATTTTTTTTTTTTAGCTCTTTGAAGCTGTGTTACTTTGCCTGTCTAAAACACCTGGTTGGTCTAATGAAGAACTGAATGGCCAACAGCAAGGCAGGAGAAAGGATAGGCAGGAGTGGCAGGCAAGGAGAGTAAATAGAAAGAAATTTGGGAAGAAAGGATCACGGGACAAAAGACGGAGGAGGTCTCTAGGGGCTAATCATGCAGCCACACAGCCAGCCATGGAGTAAGAGTGAAAGTAAGATATACAGAAGTAAGAAAAGGAAAAGTCCCAGAGGCAAAAGGTAACACAATAATTTAAGAAAAGCTGTCTAGCAACAAGCCAAGCTAAGGCTGGGCATTTATAAGCAAAAATAAGACTCTGTGTGATTTATTTGGTAGCTGGGTGGTGGGCCCCACTAGAACCAAAGAGCTTAGAGTAAAAACAACCACCTACGGTAATGATTACAGAGAATGAAGGATAAGTCAATTAAAAAGGATAGCAACCCATAGAGAAATGGTAATGAATATGAGAAATATGGCATGCTAGTGGAACATCAAAGTCTTAACATAAAGGCTGGTCGAAAATTAAATCACCTTTAAGCAGTCACACATAGGAACCTGGGAGCTCAGGAGAACTTCATTTCATCTTCCTGTCTCTTTCCTCATTATTAAATAATGTGCATGGTGTTTGAGAGGTCAAAGTACTCATAGATACTCAAGGATTTAGACCAAAAGGGTATCTTATGAATATCAATATTTCACATATCAGTTCTATCAGTCAAGATGTGATGTGGGAAGTCCTTCTGTATATGTGTTGCTTTTATTGGTTAATGAATAAATAAGCTTCTTGGGCCTATGACAGGGCAGAATAGAGCTAGGCGGGAAAACTGAACTGAATGCTGGGAGAAAAAAGTGAGTCAGAAAGATGTCATATAGCTGCTGGAGGAGAAAGATGCCCACATTGCTACCAGTAAACCATGAGCCTCATGGTAAAATATAAAATAATAGGAATGGGTTAATTTAAGATATAAGAGCAAGCCAATAAGAAGTGATAGGCCAAGCAGGGTTGTAATTATACAGTTTCTGTGTGATTATTTCAGGTCTGGGCAGCTGAGAACTGAACAAGAGGCCTCCGCCAACAAATGTGCATTAGAGATATGACCAAATAATCCCCAATGATAAAACAAAAACACCCTGGTCTTTAAGGAGCCTGCACTAAGGTCTGCTGGGGACATCTCTCCATCAATCATCTGCACATCCAGATCCTTTCCTAAGTACTATGAGTTTCAGTTTATATGATGCTCAAACCTGGCTCTTGGACTTTTGGCATTTCTGTCTGTCTGTTGGTCTTTCTGTCCGTCTATCTATAGATATCTTTCTCTGTCTATTTATCTGCCTATCTGTCTGTATATAGGTATCTCCCTCCATCTATCTTGGCATATGGGTACTTCCTCCAGCATGAATTCTAACTACAGCATACAATATGTGCCACCCTTCTTAGACACTGAAAGCAATGGAGTCACCCACCTTGAATTTCTTCTACCTGAAAGTCTTCTTTTATCAATTGTCATTTCTTGGTATTATCAAATAAGCATTAAGTAGATAATCTGAATCTAACTGAGATTTTGTTTTAGGAATTCTTAATAATATGAAATGGGGAGATGAAATATCTATGTAGGGAATTTGTGACTCCTTAGTTACAGAATACAGAATACACAGCTTCTCTGTGTGTGTGTTCATGCAGCTCGGTGTTAGATAGAAAGTTACACAGAAACATGTTTCCATTCTTGCATCATTTTTGTTATACATGAGGGACCTATTAAGTGTACAGGGTGGGAAGGCAGGACTGGAGAGAGATTCTAGGGAGAGGGGAGTTATCAAAGAGTCTCATGTGTGCCTGAAATTACTCCTTAAAGCTGTGCTTTCCAAGGGAGTTGAGTTGTAGACTCCAAAATCCCTTAGTCATTTCCATGTGCATCAGAGTAGGTGAAAGTGAGTGTAGGTGACATCAAATGGCAGGCCTTTAAGACTTAGCTGTTCTTGCTACAGCTCTAACAAAGGCCTACAGACCCATGGACAATTAATGCATTCATGATTTACAGCCCAGCACCCACACATGGGTTTACCAGCTACCATCCTGCCTTCTTCTTGTTATAGGAAAATGTCTTGCTCATCAGGACATACCGCCCAATGGTCAAGTGACAAAGCTAGACAGTTTATTTTTCTCTGTTCTGCTGTTCTTTGGATGTGGCGTGTACTGTGGCACTCTGCACAATTGTCTCTCTTGCTTCTATGCAGTTGTTGACGTTATTGCTGGGGTGTGTCATTAGAAAGAAGAACCCATCTGAAAAAAAGATGAACCCCTTGCTTTGAGTGGGTCCCCCAAAGATCGTACACAAATGTTTGGCACTCAGCATGATGGTGGTGGTAGGTGTTTAGGGCCTTGGAGAGATTAGCCATTGAGAGGTGTTCTCTCTCTCTCTCTCTCTCTCTCTCTCTCTCTCTCTCTCTCTCTCTCTCTTCTCTGTCTCCCTATCTGCTCCAATGTGTACCCCTGCTGTGTCAAAAGCAATGGAATCACCCAAACTTGGACATGAAACTCCATAACTTAGTAACAAAACAACTGTGTCTCTACCTCCTAAGTGCTCTCTATACTCCATAAGTATCCTGTGCCAGGTAGACAGGTAGTTCCAATCCATTGTTGTAAATGCTGTTCCAGCCTAGGAATCAAGACGTTAGATTCCAAAGACTTTAGTGTGACCATTTATCCTGAGCTCCAGTTCTGCATTTAAAACCCTTTGAGTGTTTGAATAGTAAACATTAACTGGAGAAACTGTCATCTTATGAATTCTTTTAAGTAACTGGGGAGGTCAAGGGTCCCAGGGTCCCTTCTTGTTTTTCTGAATGAAGTCAGTGGGAACTTGAACTCAGTCTTGGAATGTGATAGCATCCCTCTGTTTTGCCTTCTCCAGTCAGCTCTGCTCCCCATGTCTGTCTTATCTCTATTGGCTCTCCAGCCTCTCACCATTTGGCAGTAGGTCCAAGTAGTATCAGGGGATGCATTCTGTAACCTACGTGCAAGGTCAGGAAACAACTGAGCGCAGCAAGAAGATCCCAGAAGTATAAGCACAGGACTTATGGTGAGATTTCCCTGCTTCTTCTACTTCTTCTTCCTTTTTTTTTCAAAGTTGTTTCCATTTGCACAAGATATGTTTCCTCCCTCCACCTCTGTCAGCTGTATCCTGAGTTCGTTGAAGAAAGGAGTTGAAGAGCTGTTTAAATTTATACTGTTGGGTTTCTGTAGGACACCGAAATATTTCTGAAGTTAATGGAGGAGCTCTGAATAGTCTGTTTCAGATAATTACAGGAAAAAATACATTTAAATAATTAGTAGTTGCTACCAGAACACCCAGCAAAATGAAATGACATCTTTGCATGTCTATTAAACTGCACTTGATTTTCAGTATAAGGTGTTTCTGCTGAAATTAGACGGCAAACATACGGCATCATTGAGGGATTGGAAGATCTGGTGTCATTTAGAGCTACACAGAGACCACCATCAGTCTTTCTTCTTCCTCTAAAGCAAAGAAAAAAGAAAGAAAGAAAGAAAAAGTGTCGTTCACTCTCGTTAGGGAAGATTTTAATAGAAATGGGACCAACTCTGGCCCTTGAGACTTCAGCTTAAGTGGCTTATGGGTAATCCCCCCGCCTGCAAGGGAAGGCGTTAAACCGAATCTGATTATTCTATATTTTCTAATTCTGGGATTCTAGTTTTTGCTTTGCTTGGAGAATACATAAAACCTCCCACTCTGACATCCTCTCCTCTCTCCAAGAAGAATCTTTTTGGCCTCAAACAGAAAATGATCCTAATATAATGAGCAAAACCAAATATATCTTTAGCCTCATGCCTTGCTTTCTGCGCAGTGCCTCTACTCTTTATCCAAACAAAACAAAACTCCAATTGTAAAAATATTAACAAGGAATCTAATTCCAACATTTAAATTCAATCAAGATTGCTGCTAGAAGACTTACATCTCCCATTTCTGCTTCCTCTTCCTTCTCCCCCTTCAAAATGTGTCTCCATTGTAGCCTTTGAGATGGGCTCTTGCTTTCTAATCGATGTTTCTCTAGCTCCTTCCTTGAAATAAACAAGGAAGAACAAAGGGACAACTGAGGAATGGTAGTGTCCCCTCGGCACAATGCTATACCTCACTATAATGTATTGTTCATTTTACTGCATGCTATTGTAGAGGAATATTTTTTAGCAAGACGGACAGGAAATCCATATATTCTTCTCCTCACTGATACATTGTCATACACCAAGAAATTTGTCAGAATGGCTAAGTAATCTCTAACAAACAAATAAAAAGCCATTTGGAGTTCTGAGATTCCACCCCTTGCATCCAGGAAGTAGGTGGCGGGAGAGAAGCTGACTTCACATCTACAGGGAAGGGAGACAGCTAGAGTGTGCTCTGCTCCAGCGATTGACTTGGACCCCTAGGTTTCCTTTTGGGGACCCCACGTGGTCTCTCATGCTGCTGGGCATCTCTACCAGCTCACATGGCTCTTCTGCAGCCTAACAAGCTTGCTTATTTCCTAAGGCGTCTTTTTCCAAAAGTACTTGTTAGCCTGTTAGGATGTCCTGGTCACTTTTATCGCTGACCCCTGGCTGTGCCTGCTCTTTCCCCAGGAAAAGGGAAAAGTATCTGTCTCTCCTGCCCCAGAAGTCTTTTTCTTCATTGATTAGCAAGTGGGACAGTTACAAAGGCCCAGATGAACTCCTAAGAAAGGTGGGCTAGAGTCATGATGCATATCCTTATATCTGCTATTCAAGTAGATCGCCTCAGAGAAAAGTGGACTGCGTTGTCCCAAAAGGAGGGCTCTGAATTTCAGTGTTTAAGTAAAAGTGGGGAAGGGAAGGAAGGAAGAGGAAGCTGACTGCAGGATTTATGTGGTGCCAGGAAGACAGATTCCTGCGGAGACATACTGTCTGACCTCACCTGGGCCCTGGTGTCGGAGCTGTCAGCCTTGCTCCTGACACATGGGGGCAGCAGTGAGCAACGCAAGTAGCCGAGGCCTAAGTCTGCCCTGCCACTGTGAGGAGCTGTCTTCACGAAGTTGTTCATTTCCACCATCCAAGTCAATGCGGCCATTTTCCTCCTTCCTGTTCCTTCTCATGCCCTTTATTCTCAGGCCACCCCTCCTTAATCCCCTCGTTTTTATCATCCCTTAGATACGGTTTTGGTTCACCGTTCCCACTTCCCTTCTGTAATCCCAACCAGTCACAAGGCTCTTTTCCAGTATGTCCAGCACTAACCACAGTAATGGAAACTCTGCTCTGTGCTGCCCAGTTCTCTGACGTCCCTAGGGTGACTTGTCCAATCAAACCACTCCACAGCTCTGGCTTTGCTGGGAGGGGGTGTCAGTGCCTGCCTTGCTGAGTCAGGGGCAGGGGGATGCCTATTTCGAAGGTGGGTCTGACTCCCTAGAACATGCTGTTCTGGAGTTCTTTCCGCAATGCCCTGCTGGAGTCTGCTCTAGATTGTTGGCTACAAATCCTAAATACCATCTCAGCTTCAGCCCTATGGGAGTTCTAATCTGCCCTTGGTGGGGCAAGAAATGATCTGGGGCCATGAAGCAAAACCAAACCCAAACTTTATAGTGGCCACTGTTTGGGAACATCCTTTTAAGTGGGAGTTCCAGTTAAAACTGAATGTCGTCACTCACCCGACCACCCCCCTCCTCCCCCTTCTGCTCTCAGTTCTGCAATCATCTGGACTTAGAAGTGCCAAGAAGGTGCAGGCCATGGCTTCCCTTGCCTCCCACTGATGGGAAGGGCTATGCTGAACTGTTCTCGCCCAGCCCCCTCAGCCTTGGCTGTGTGAGAGGACTCAGCACGCCTCCATCTGCAGCTCACAGGGCACACTGTAGAAGGTAGAGGAGGCAGTCTGTTTTTACAGGACAGCAAATAGACACAAAGCCCTCGGGGAGAAAGCCACAGCCTCAGCTCCCAAACCAGGTCGGCACAGAAGTGTTGCGCTAGCTCTGTATTTACAGTGTCTGTTTGGAGCCAATTTAAACAATTTCAATCAACAGAACCCATATGATAAATTGCATGTTACTCATCCTTATAAAAAAGAGACGAGGCTCGGATTGAATTTGAACTTTGAGTGGGAGGTGGATTTCCAAAGAGCCCCATAGTTTCCTCTTACAGACACTCAAACTGAAAACTAGGCAGGAAAAGATTGGCCCATCAGCACATACCACCTGCACTTTTGGAATAGAATCCAAGTTGGTAACTCCATTTCAGACACTTTGTCCTGTGGGTCTTGGAATGGTTCTGTGAATTTAAGCCTTACCAGCAGGCTAGATTTGAGAAAGTTAAATAACCCTGCCAGGCTTAACCACAGCAAATCGCATCTATTACCATGCTATGTGGTTTTATGCATTAAAAGATATAGAGTACTCACTAATATTTATCATATAGTTAACATGTGCCCAGTAGTAAGCATGTGACCACATTCCATGTGGCCTGAAATGGTTCCAATTACATAGTAGGTACTCAGTGATTGTTGGGTATCATCGTCAACAACAACTGTCTTCATAAACACTTATAAAGCACACAGCATGCATCAAATGCTGACCTAAATATATGTAACACATTTCATTACCCTCACAGCTCCGCAAAACTGGACTGTTAGTGTCTCCCCCATTTTATAGACAAAGATACTAGGGCCCATGCAGGGGAAATAAAGCTTTGCCCACATCTAAGAATAGCTGAGTGGCAGAGCTGGAACCCAAGCCCCAGGGTTTCCTGTAAAGACCATTCTCTATTAAATATTTACAGAGCTCCTCCTAAACACCAAGCACTATTCCAGGGGCTTGGAGTGTATTACAGTCCCAACGTGTCTTATATAGTTAAGAGAGTCGTCAACAACAAGCAAGTCAAACCAACGAAGGCTCTGCCATGCTAGGAAGTGGTCAGTGTGGAGGAGAACCACACAGGGAGCAGAGGAGACAAAGAGGGTGCCACGTGAGGGAAAGGCTGAGTTTGGATCAGGAGAGCCTTGCTGAGAAAGGGATGAGTCAAGAACTAGGCAGCAGAGGCGGCTCGCCAGCCCATATGGGGGGAAATCGTTCCAGGCAGAGGGAGCACGTGCGAAGACCCTAAGGCTCGGATTGTCAGAATCAATTATGCTAATTGGTCCCATACTCCCTCCTCATCCCAAATTTCTAAGCTTAGCAAATATAGCCTAGCACCGTGAATAACGGCGAAGGCTGAGAAGTAGGTTTTGTATTGCCTCTAAAGGACAAATCCAACTGTTAGCCTCCACGTGGAACAGATGAGGCCACTCCCGCTGTGAGACACCGTGCAATTGTCTGGATGACACATTTAGAACGTGGCATTGCCTCATTCCTAAAGAACCTTGCTCCTCACATCTTTTGCTTATGGATAGAGAAAGACAGAGCAGGGCTAAAGCCAAAGATAGTCGTATTTAAAACTTCTTTGATCCAAGGATTGTAACCACTTAGTGCTTATTGATTTTTCTTTCCTATTTTTAGGAAGGTGGGAGCATCTTAATTAAACATTTTTGAGGGGTGGTAGTTCCCAGGGAGGATGGCCTAAGAGTCTCTGAGACCTGAACCCCATTACTTACTAACAGAAGATTCTAGAAGCCAGGCTCGTAGGCTGGCTTCTTCTTCAGCTCTCAATCAGCCAAGCTATGGCACTGGAGCCGAGGGCCGTTCTGACCTCTGCATCTCCCTTTTGCCTTGGCTCCCTGTGGTGGTTTGAAAGAAAATGGCCTCCAAAGGGAGTAGCACAATTAGGGGGTGTGGTCTTGTTGGAGTAGGTGTGGTCCTGTTTGAGGAAGTACGTCACTGTGGGAGTGGGCTTTGAGGTCTTTCCTCAAGCTTCACTCAGTATGACCGTCAGTTGATTCCTGTTGCCTGTAAGATGTAGCACTCTGACCTCCAGCACCACCTCTGCCTCCCGCTGCCATGTTGACAATGGACTGAACTTCTGAAACTATAAGTGAGCCATCCCAATTAAATATTTTTTATAAGAGTTGATGTGGTCAGTGCTCATGGTGTCTTTTTACAGCAATAAAAACCTAGGATACCCCTGTATTAAATTTCATTTTGCTCTCTCTCTCTCTCTCTCTCTCTCTCTCTCTCTCTCTCTCTCTCTCTCCCTCCCTTCCT
>NC_022012.1:24205743-24207941 GCF_000317375.1 Microtus ochrogaster
TCTCTCTCTCTCTCCCTCCCTTCCTTTCTTCCTTTTGTGTGTGTGTGTGTGTGTGTGTGTGTGTGTGTGTGTGTGTGTGCAATACCTAAGAGAAGAGGGACTTCTTTTGGTTTACATTTTCAGAAATTTAACCCATGAGTGAATTGACTTCATGTCCTTTTACTTTGACACACCCCCCCCCCCAGGTAAGAGAGAACCAAAGGTGGCTCTGGGCCATGTGAAAAGGGAAACTGTTCTTGTTGTGTCAAGGAATTAAAAAGATAGGAAAGGTTGGGTAGTAGTGTCACACACCTGTAATCCCAGCACTCAGGAGGCAGTGGTAGGCAGATCTCTGTGACCAGCCTGGTTAGAGTTAGTTCCAGGGCAGACTCCAAAGCTACAGAGAACTCCTGTCTCAATAAATAATAATAATAGTAATAATAATAATAATAAAGATAGGAAAGAGCCAGAGCAAGATTCATCCCCCAGAACAATTCTCCCAGTGTCCCACTTTTTCTAGTGAGGCCCTATCAACTCAGGTTCTCAACACTTCCCAATAAAACTACTCACAGGGGGCAAAACCTTCCATGCCTGAGCCTGTTGGGGTATTTCATAATTAAACAGTATCAGTCTCAGTATCAAATGAGTTGTGAGTTGTTGTGACAATAAGTGAAGGAACAGTAGTCTTACATGAGGTTTAAGGACAGCCTTTCTGAGCCTGTGGGTACATGGCTGCGTCACTGTGAACCCACGGAGTGACCACTCTGGAACTTCAGCTCACTTCCATATGCTAGGCTGACTGTAGGTGGCAGCTGGTCAAGGCTGGCCCTACCTCTGATTTTTGGAGTGAAGTGGGAGCCACTGTATTGCACTGCTAGCTTGCCTGACTCAGGTGTTCTCAGCAGCACAGAAAAGGAGATGACGTAGCTTGCTTGAGCTCTTCTAAGGCTCATGGGTCTGGGTGATGTCATAGGTGAGTGCTTTGTAACAAAAGCAAACACACACACAGTGACTACATTTCTTTTTGGTATATTTGTTTTGTCTTTAATTTCTCATTGGTTGTGAAATTATTCTGTGTGAGAGGTCTACTCTTCCTTTTTTTTTTTGCTTTTAACAATTAAAATGACATTTAGACTATACCATATTACCTCATCTCAAAAATTCTTTTCCAAACCTTCCAAACCATACATTATTAGTCCCATTTTCCAGATGAGAAGTATTCCAACATTACACATTTTATCCCAGATCAAATTTAGTACCTGAAAGAATATCAAATATTAAGAATGATATTCTTTACCTTGTCGAATCTTTCTGGTCATCTACGTCATATCTGAAGAGGAATAGGTAGAACAAACAGCCTCCGACTTAGGATGATGCAATATTTTGACTGTTTAAGCATCACAAAAGCACACCGTCCCAGTCACTTCATGTTTATTGTCACGACAGTACTCAGCAAATGGTAAGAGACAGTCAACACTTTATGGTAACTGCAGGCTAATGTAAACGTTCTGAGCACTTCTGAGGTAGACTCTGCTGAGCTGTTATGCTTGGTAAGGTAGGTGTAGTAAATAAATTTTCTGCTTAAAATATTTCCTATTTGTGATGAGTTTATCGCATGTAACACTACTATAAATTCACACACACACACACACACACACACACACACACACACACACACTTTATATATGCCACAAGAGAAAGAAAATATCTTTTCCATATGGGACCCTACAACAAAAGACAGATTGGTAGGAGTGCATTTGAATGTATTCAGTGTACGTTTTATGTACAGGAGAGGTTTCAAGACCTGAGACCCAAAGAAATAGGGTTACTAGGATTGATGAAGAATAGGGAGATATTGTTGAACAAGGGGAATGATCTAATGCCAACACCTGGGAGGGAACTGAACCAGACCTGTTTGCTCACACTCTTCTCCCTTCCCTCTCGGAAAAGGAAGGCACCTCGCACAGGAGGGACTTATAACCTGTTCCCAAACAAAAGACACAGGGAAGGACAAGGGAAGAAAAACCATCCAGCCTCTTCTGTGTTCTCAATGCCAATGTACTTCATTCTAAAGCCTGAGTCCTTAATCCTACTAAGTAATGCATATTCACAAGTACACACACCTATCCAACCTATGAACATATAGAGGTGTGAGCTTACACGTAAGAGCCCTCATTCACATCTGAGTACACAAACACACACACACACACACACACACA
>NC_022012.1:24208041-24233816 GCF_000317375.1 Microtus ochrogaster
CACACACACACACATGCTCAAGTTCCTGCAGGCACACATGCACTCATGGTCTAGGAGTTGGGGACTTCGTAAGTGAAGTGCTCTCTTCCAACGCAGAGGTGCAAACCTGGATGCTTATAAAAGGAATGGCTAGGAAGAAGGGGTCAGTGTGACCAGGAGAATCTGGGAATTCCTGCTGAGCAGCTCAGGTGATTTTGTCCAGAGAGTTAAATTCACAGAAAGAGGCTAACCACAATCCTAGCACCCCAGCCCTCTTGGCATGAAGAGCTGGAAGCTGGAGGTGAAACCAGACAGAAAGGATAAGGGAGAGGAAGATGATGAAGGCAACACAGAGCAGGAGTTAGTGAAGACAGCCAGAGTCCAGGACGAAGAGGAGAGAGTTGATGGAGATTGACACAGAGGTCCTTAGACAAAGTGATTCGTGTCAGGTCTAAGAAGGATCTGAAATGTATGTGACCACGGACTTCAGAGAAGAGAATTGTCTCCCCCTTGCCCCATGTCCCTGAATTCCACTTTGCCCACCTGTACTGCAGCCTGTGACTGGGTGGTAGACTCAACTGTGTGCAGGTCATCTAGGCATCCTGGTTTATCCCATTTCCAGATAGAGAGAGCCTCGACCTCTGAAGACCACATCAGCTAAGACTGTGTTCTTGATGGGAACGGGAATGGCTCGCCCTTCTCGGTGTAATGAGGAAGGTATGATCTTGTGCTGCTCATCCGAGGAGTCTAACAGTTCACGCACAGGTCAGAGCTCTTCAGGGAATGCACCACAGACACCTGCTTGGTGCTAGTCACAGAACAGCATGACGGGCTGAGTACCAAGACCACATTACCCAACTCTTCTCTATGAAGTTCAAGTTTCAGCCAGTTTATTCTGACCCAGACAAAAACCGCTCCACTACATTGATACTGGCCTCCCTCCACAGACTATCATCATTCTGGCCTAACATTCTTCTGCCTCCTCCTAGCTAGCCTCTTACAGATTATTTCCTCACTGCCTGCCCAGTCCCCCTTTTCCTTTAACAAACAGGTTAGCCTAATCTCCTCCTTGAGGACTCTATGAAGTTAAGGGCTACCAGGCCGGGAGAGGAGCCAATCTGAAGTCTGCCTGGCACTGTCAGAGGTCCTGATTATACCTAGCCAATGAGAGGAGACCACGAGATGTCAACAGATCAGAAGGCCTGGATACTGGAGGGTATATATGTTTCTCCCTGTTGCTAAATAAATAAGCCTACTTTTTATTTAATAAATAAATTATTTAATAATTAATTATAAATTATTAATAAATAAATATTTATTATTATAAGTTGCTAAATAAATAAAGGTATTCCCTTTACACCTGACTCTTGATGTCTATGTCATTGATGCTGTACCGTCTTAACCTTTCCCCCCAAGGAAGCCGATAAGACCCAGAAACATCTAGCCCCCGAGCAGGAACTTCTAGCATAGGTTTTGAACTCGCCTGCTCAGAGTCCCCCACCTACTTTTTTTTTCATTGTGACTGTAATTTTTGGGTTTTTACCCAGAATAGGTTCTGGTTGTCTGCCTCTCCTCACTCACAGCACTGGACAGTGCCCCCCAGATAGTGTATTTCAATGAGAAGGCTCCTTGATGCTGTGTGTTCTCTGTCCCTTTGGCAGGTAAGCCCTGGGACCCCCATCCTTTTCTTCTTTCGCGTTGTCTGTCATGTTTGTCTTCCTGTCCAGTTAGGAAGACACATTTTTTCTATTTCAGTTCACCCGGCACACCCACTAAGCTTAAAACATGAATGTCTGGCACCCTTTTCCACCTCTGTTGACTGCCATCTTCTCTCTGACTGATGCCCACCTGCTATCTCCATCTACAGAATGGGGAACCTCTCCATCACCTCCACCCCTTCTATGTCTGATCTCTTCGTGACATCTGGTGATGAGGAGACAGATAGTTCAAGGCCCAGGAAACACACTAAGGAGAACACAGCCACAGTTGAGACCACACGTGCTATGGCCTGTCAGCTCCATCCCCAGCACAGAAGCCTGCACCTCTGCTCTGGTAAAGCTGTGCTCGAACCAGCTGCCTTTCTTAGCTGAAAGTCAGCTTATGAAGATCAAGCAGCAGCTCGAGCAGAAATGACCCTCTTAATTAATATTCCAGTGACCCTTGACATGCTCACTGGACAAGATAACTCTGTTCATCACATCTGTCAGGCACAGATTGGCTGTCAAGCCTACTACCAACAGGTGTCTGATCTGGCCTTCAAAGTTCTTAAGGCATGCACCCCGTGAGAACCTTCAGCTTACTTCCTCAGTCTTATTCAACAGCCAGGGGAACTTTTTACTGATTTTCTCACACGCATCAACGAGACAATAGAATTGAGAATAGTCCTGGATCCCACTAGGGAAATGTTAATCAAACAATTGGTTTGGGAAGAAACTTAATGCCCCCACCTGCAATGTGATCATGGCAGTTGACAATGAAGACATTCACAAGTGGTTTCTGGCCTCAAGAGATCTTGACCCCACTGATGGTTCCATCACTGCCCTTACTGCTTCCCTGGATGCCCTCCTTATGGACAGGCAGCTCCTTGCAGATGATACATCCAAGAGCCCTCAAGTAGCATGGGAATGTGGAACACCAGTCCCCCTGTGGTGTGACTGTCGCCAGGCGAAGCTTAGGACCTAATGTCCCAGATTCAACATGGGATTCCATTGGGCAAAGGATTGCAGATCACAAACTGTCAAAGCTCCTCCCCATTTCAACTCCAGAAGGGTGTTTCTCAACCCCGCCAGGGAGAGGAGACTCTAGCAATCCAAAAATTTATTTGACCACTGTCTATTTTTCCATGTTCCCCAATGTTGGCCATCTTGAGGCTTGATAGAAACAGGTGTGAATGTCACCATAGTAACAGAAATGGAGGTGTTCTGCTTCCCCTATTGGAAATTTAGACCTTGGCCTCCCTTTAGTGGAGTAGGAGACCAATAACATTCAAACTTACCACTTATCTGGTCCATGGGAAAAACCTTGATGGCAGCAAAGGAGTCATTTACTCTATCATTTCTATGGCATCGAGAAACTTCTGGGGGCAGAGACATACTGGAGGATATGGGTGCTGTCCCAAATACTGATGATAGAGTATTCTTTGATGACTTTCAGGTCCATGAAAAGACAGTTTTGACAAATTGTGATGCTATGAAAGTGTTAAAAGATCTTGCTTCATTGCATCTAACGGTGATGCCAGCTAAGGTTCGAATGGTACCCTCCTTTACCTTTTCAGGCTTTTTCATTGCTAAGCAGGTCCACCCCTTTCTTTTAAATTGGAATGAAGGAATTGTACTTATTCTCAGAATTACAATAGTTATGTGTCATGGTTAATTGGATTAAACCTTTTCTGCCCATGCCCAATCAAGAGATGAGACACCTCTTCCCATTGTTGGAGGGCCCCATCTGCCCATCCACCAAAGTTAGGCTTACTTGTGAGGCTAGAGATCTACTACCAAAGGTTGTAGCCCTTCTACCTACCTCTAGCCTGAAGCACTACAACCCTCAGAAACCCTTTTAGCAATGATCCTCTGGACACCCAGGGGATTTTTGGAAGTCTTAAGGCACAAATACTGGCATGAAGAACATATGGACAATAACCAGATAAGCTTGTCTTCCCGTTTTCTTTAAAAAGTGCCCAGCCCCTCCTGGGTGGACTTTATCTCATTCCAGGAAATGGTTGTAGGAACTACTGACAATCACTTACCAAAAAAGAAGGTCCTAGCAGGACTCCCTTTATTTCCAATAGACATAGCCCCATACGGTCTCTTCCTCTACTTCCATCCCTCACGCCACCCTGGCCTTTTCAGATTTCAACAGAAACAGATATGGTGTTTGTATCCAGTGTCCTGGCTCCAAGGATGATAGATATCTGTTCTTCCTCTGTTTATGTCGTTGCCCTTTCTGGGGAGAAAGTCATCAATGCTATTAA
The DNA here is from genome assembly GCF_000317375.1 of Microtus ochrogaster. Lineage (NCBI taxonomy): Eukaryota > Metazoa > Chordata > Mammalia > Rodentia > Cricetidae > Microtus > Microtus ochrogaster. Next base: position 24,211,991 of record NC_022012.1, read on the forward strand.
AGCTCTTAGGTCAGCCATGGTAGTTATGGAAGTACCTTGGGCACTTAATAATGACATTTTCTGTGCCTCTCAACAATTCAATAAGTTTCTGGGATCCTGGAAGATTTTCCATACCACTGGCATCCCCTGCAATCCAAAGGGGACAAACTATTGTGGAGAGGACCAACAGAGCCCTTAAGAAGCTTAGGACTATCTCCCCAGAGGAGAGGGGAGATCCTCATCTGGCCTTAACAGAGGTCCTTTTCCATATGAACTTTCTCAGTTTTGATGGTAAGGGGTTCAGCCTAGCCAACAACCAATGGGTGTCTCTGTCAAGGAACACATCTCTGTTCGTGATGAGGTGGTAAGTTCCAATGGCTAGATTACAGGCATTTATAATACAGAATTATCTGTAATTCAAAAGACTATCACCTAGTCCCCCATCCCCCCCACCACCACCCGGGCATTTCTCCAGGAATGAATGCTCTTTGAGGGCTGGTAGACAACAACAGGTAAGAACTTGTTTGGCAGGACAGGCTAAGCCAGGCATAGTCCAGTTGCTGAGCCCTCCCAAGGTGGGGTCAACAAGGCCTGAACAAAGAACTCTGGCTTCTGCTGAGCACCCATGTATTAAATAGAAAAGGGTGGATATGCAGGAAGTTAAGATCTGTGAGGTTGAGGGATTAGCCAATCTGGCACTGTCAGATGTCCTGATCATGCCTAGCCAATGAGGGGTGACCACACGCTGTCAATGGGTTGGAACACCCCAGTGCTGAAAGGGTATATGAGGTTCTCCCCATTACTAAATAACTGAGTCTGCTGTTTCCCTTTCACCTGACCCCAGTATCTATGCCACTAATGCCATGCTTTCTCACCCCCTCCCCCAAGGAAGCCATTAGGACCCAACAACAGAGGACTTCTAGGGAGTTCACCACATGGAGATGCCCCTATATGACTAAGGGTCCATGATACGTTGTAAAGAACCCAAACACTTTCCCATCTTGGCTAGTTCTCTCATGAGTGAGAGAGGTATTTGAAACAAACTGCTTTGACTCTCTAGCTCAGTTTCTCACCCTCAAAAAGGGGCATCTTCAGATCTACTTTTCTAGCAACAAATCAGACTAGCCGTTGAGTTCCTTCATTGTATCTCTGGGTCTAATTGTGGTACTTATAGAAAAGAATGACACTTTACAACCTTCACAGGCACCCCTGGTGTTTATTCTTAGGGTAGGCATCCAATAGAAACAAGTCAACAGATGCCTTTACAGTGGAATTTCTTAGAGGGGGAGAAATGTATGGCCCTGGTAGTAAAGATCTCGAGACAGAGGCCTGATCTGCCAGACTTCTTTGACGCCATGATATGAAAATAATTGTTCAGCATCAATAGTAGAGATAAGAAGAGGGGTGTCTGGAAGAGAAAGAGAGAACGAAGCAGAACAAGGAGAAACAGAGCTGACAATGCCCACATCTCTGTTTGTGCCAGTGTAGCCTTAGGGTCTGCCCTGGTATGTTTGTGTTGAATTCTGCTTTTTAACTGATTACACCTAGGAGTCATGACTTCCTGGCTGGGCAGTTCTAAGCATTAAATTCTATGATGTGTTTTAAACACTTGGCACGTTGTCTAGTCTACAGTGGAAACATGAAAATGGTGGTAGCGATTTCATCCTTATCATTCTTCTTTGTAGGAAACTATCCAGTGCAGTGTCCAAGTTTCTTCATCTAGGAAACCAACTTCTCATCTTCCAATTCCAGTTTAAGGACACTTAGTCTCTCTCTGACCTTGGGCAAGGTGCTTCTTATGTGTTCTTGTTATATGTTATCTATTAGTTAAAAGAACTCAATATTTACCAAAGATTTTACTATTAGAATTGCCATCCTTATCCTTTTACTACAAAAAACTATTTCTATCTGGCTACTAGAACCAGAATTTCCTTAACTGTTGACTTTCTGTTTCACCTTGAATACAAAGCACACAGTAGGCCTTCAGTGCACACTAACTCAATAAGAAAAAGAATGCTGTCTTACAGAGTGTGCTCTAGATGCTTAATGCAAGCTTGCTCTTTCGACTAAATCCTTCGTAAGGACAAGTGACAAGTTGAACACTAGGGACATTGGAGAAACTGTATAAATACCCTTTACCTGATTTCTGGGTCACATCTTAGGAGTGAAACAGAAATGTAGCAAGGCATTCCTGAGTCATTCTCCCTTTACCTTCATAAAATCTCTCTGGCAGCCTCTTGGGGCAAACAGGGAAAGCCATGTGACAATGACAATGCCCCATTTCCCAGAGCACTGCTCTTCCAATGCTAACTGAAGCTCTTCCTAGGCATGTCTCCAGCAGGTGCTCTGTGAAATTCTCTAGGAGCCTTTGAGGTGACAGTCATGGGGGACCCCTAGGAAGATCTCGCTCTGTAGGGCAGCTCTGAGATCATATTCCTTGTCTGCTGGGGACTGGCAGTAATAGCAGCTCAGAGCAGCTGTGGTACCCAAAGGCGGAAGCAAAACCATTCTACACACAGTGGCTGGATGCCATCAGTGCAGCAGCGAAAGCTTCCTCCATCTCCAGCTGATTTCATCTAATGTGATAACACTCATGATAATAAATATTGTTAAAAATAAAAGTCACTCTGGGGATTGCGAATCACTGGGACAGGTGTTCAGAATACGAAGAGTGCAGTAATTGGGTGACTTATTCATTATTGGAAATGCCGTTTAAAATCTATTGCATTAAAAAAAACAATACTTCAGCTGCTCTCTGGCCTTCTGAAGTCATTAGCGGGTGTTCTTTATCTGTTTGTTTTCCTCACTGAAGTGAGCTTTTTAATGTCACATAAGAACTAACTTGACTCAGTGCCAACATCTCCGAGTGAATGATGAAGTCTTCTGAGGCGCACACATCACTCTGCAAGACAGTTCCTCCTTGTAGAGCTCATTGTCTCTTCGCTCGGAGACGGGGCAGCAGGGAGGGACAGAAGCCCTGATTATAGCTACGTGATAACAAATCCCATGCAGTCATGGGTAACACATGGTTTCTTCCAGCTCACATGGTCAGGCCTCCTAAGGACTTTGAGGGACACCTATATGTCCATCCTCTTACGAATCAATAAAAATTTATTGCAAACTCTGTTGGTTGCTTAAAGTACCATATTCATTGTTACAGATGTTTGGAAAAGGGTATTATGATCATGGTAGTCCCATTCTGGAAACAGGACTGTGTCCCTAAAGAAGCCAAGATCTCCCTCTGTCATGTAGTATCATGGATCTCACTGTGTACTTGATCTTTTGTTTTAAATTATTAACTCTTTATGCTTTGAGCCAACCTTAATGGTTATCAATACCCTTGTGGCTGTCATGGGTATAACTGTGTTCCTTGCTAAATATATAAAATTCATACTGAACAGTGAGTTCTGGGTAACAAAGGAAGGTTTCATTAGTTGCCCCCAGATGTAAGTCCTTGTCCACAGTTAAATAAAATACAAAGTACAAAACCACATATCAGTGCCATTCAGGTTGATTTTGAAACATATATCCTACTGGTTCTTGATTATACATGAGTTACCTGCTATTTTAAAAAATATTACGTGTATTCACATGTGTGTCTGTGCGTGCACGCACACATGTGTGTATGTGTGTGTGTTTGCACACATATGTGGGCACCATGGTGTGCCTATGGAGGTCAGGGGACAAATTTCAGGAGTCTTCTTTTTATCATGTGAGTTCCATGGATTGGATGTAGATCATCAGTCTTTACTGCAAGTGCTCTTACTCACTGAGCTATCTGGTCATGTCAAATTATCCACAATTTGAATTTCTTCTTCATTTTTATGTTATTCCTATGCTAGAGATTAAACTCATGGCTTCAAACATGCTAGACAAGTGTTTTTCCATGGAGTTATAGCCTTAGCCTATAATATATGTACATTTTGAAACCGTGCCCCCAGGAAGTTGCTCAGTGTGGGCTTGAATTCACTCTAATACCTAAATTGACCTTGAATTTATGATCTGCGTGCCTCTACCTCCCGAGCACCTGAGATTATATAGACCTTTGATACTACACCAGACTCCACGATTGAATTTATAAGGCTGTGTTTGTTCCTGGGCCTTGAAGGAATCCTGCCCATGGCATAGTACAAGTGAGAAATAGATGGGTTTGAGCTTTTGCTGTGACCTAGATTTGCTCATCTCCTACAGAGAGAGCCTATTAGGCTCCCGATGAACTTGATCTACTGAGGTTTCCTCTTCCTAATGTTTCCAGAGCATCAAAAGAAAATCTGCATTTGAGGGGAGGACCTTGTTGGTGCTTTACTTTTTTTTTTTGTTCCTATATAAGGCTGTAAAAGGAAGCCTTGGCCAAAGATCCATTTTTAAAGTTGCAAGTATAAATCCTTTGGATTGAATTTTTCTGAAAATACACCTACTTGAACTAGAAGGATAAGGTGAGGAGCACAATAACATTCTATTGTTATGGAGAGTGCATGGGGCCATCTTATGGCATGGTACGGAGAGCAGGTATCCGGGAAATGTTAAACACACACATCTGCATCTCATTGTACTCTTGAGACCAGGCAATAGGGTGAGGAAGGCTAAAAGCATGAAGGGGCCAGAGGCTCTGTCTTTTGTACTCCATGGTAGTGGTTCTAAGTCTATAAATGTGTCACAGTAAGCCACCCTCATCATGACCAGATACTTGCTGTGAATTTCAATTGAGGAACCTTGAGGCCTGGGTTACTTTTTTTCTCATACACTGAATGTCCCTTCCTCTTAGCACTGGCTCAGTCTCCAAAGTGCAAGTGAAATGTTTCAGTACAGATTCACTCTCTTGTGCGCTTGTTTTCTGACATGTATGTTGGCTGTAATTCAGGAGATTTTTGTGTGGTTGCTTGAGTATGACAGACTGGAAGAACCATGAAGGCAGGGACCATGTCCTGTCCCTGCACCATCCTATGATTAGTGTGATACCTGCGGATTCCTTAAACGCTTGAGAACCAAGGTGGGGGCAGCACTGCCCCTGTTGGTTCTGCTTGAAGCCAAAACTAATATTTAATATCAAAAAGTCTTAAAATGCTTGATCTATAAGGAAAACTATTTTATTCCCTGTATTTATCCCGGAGTCTGTGAACATTACATTTAACGGAAATGACTCCTTTACTGATATTATGGTGGCAGGGAGTGTCTAGTGTCTGAAAGATGGCAAATCAGTCCTCCGTGCTGTCCTCTGCCGCATTTCTGCCCTTTCTCATCTTAATACCCCTCCCTGGAAGATGGGGAGGGAATCTGAAAACACTGGCTCCTCTCTCATGTTTCCTGAGCTTCTTGAAAGTTCTCTCCCACAGGTTCTGTAGACACAGTAGAGCGACTCACCCCATACAGACTTGCTACAAGGCTTGGAGCTCCTGACTGGCTGCTGAATAGTGTCTCAAATGTACCAAAGAGGTAAATTAAATGCATTAATCTCTGGCAGAGTCACAATTGAGGCATTCAGGGCTGCACAGAAGTTTCTAACAATTGGCCTCATTTGCTTCAATAACAAATAAAGAAAAAAAAAGTGGAGGGGAGCTTGGGTGGGGATGGGCGGCTGCTTTCTGCTCTCCTTCCTCAGACAGTAATCAAAATGAAGCTCTGCATTGAGAATGTTCAGTTCATTTCATTCTGCACTTGAAAGCAAACACATTTGGTTCTTTCTCCTGTAATAAGGCAAATCCTTTCTCTCTTTTCATTTAAGAATATAAAGATGATGCCAGTGACACTGAGACCCTGAAAGCTTCATTTCAGCTTCCTCTCAGCATAAAAAGGCAAATTTATTCTGGTTGAGATAGTTTTGTTCTGGGTACATGTTGTTTATTCCCTTAGACCCGCAGAAGCTCTCTCCAGCTATATGAATCCGGTAATGTTTTTATTTCCATTCTGCAATCGTTACATTTTTAGTTGCAGGCTTGGAAAAACTTCTGCCCACCCAGGTCATGCACTAAGATTGAGCAGACATTTTGGAAGAATTGAGAGTTTAGTAGAAACATGTGTGATTGGGGGTCATTTGTAGGAGTTTAGCTGGGGTGTTGATATCCAGGAAAGAACCCCAAATTAACAGTTAGAAGATAGGGCCTCAAACCTCAGGCAAAATTGACAGTCAGTTAATGCAAATAACAGCAGGGAGTGAGTGCATTCCCACAGGCATTTTCCTCAAGAGCCACAGGATAATCCAATGGGTTGGTACATTGACAAATTTTACTGCGCGTTTGATGAAAATCTCGTGGAGGCCTAGTAGACTGTCTTAGGACACAACTAATATGCAAAGGAACCAAGACTTGGTCTCAGGCCAACTGATTTGGAAACTTACATTCTGAATAGCGAGTCTGTTCTACCTCTGGGCCTGAATTACCCTCTTAGGTACTGGGTTTTCTTTTTGATAATATCCAATAAAGTCTCTCACCCAGGAGGTTGGTAGAATCATTTCAGAAAATACAAATAGATTAAAAATTATGAAAATATTAGAAAGGCGAGGCATTGTTCTCATCATAATTGTAGATATTGGCAAACATTCTCTGCCAGACAGTTTCTTAGAACTTCTTTTTTAAATTGTATTTATTCATCTCATGGAGTGAGGGGCATGTCTGTTCACAAGACATGCATGGAGGTCAGAGAAAGGAAGACCTGCTGGAGTCTATTCTCTCCTTATACTATATGTGGATAGAAGGGATCTAACGCAGGTCACCAGGCTTGGTGGCAAGTTTCTTTACCTGTAGAGCCATATCTAAAGGTTTTCGAACTGTTGTCTCAAGACTATGGACAGAACACAGTCCTGTAGGTATATGAGAATGCTTTCCCTCAACATGGTTTATGTGAGACATCCATATCTGTGTAAAGATAATTCTCAGGATGGAGCTAGGACTAGGATGCTGGGTTAGGAGAAAGGACACACGATAAGGGATGGGTGGAAAGTTTCTCAGTGGAGACAGATTGAGGGAACTAAACTGGGATTGTATGACTTTCTTTAGACCCAAGAGAGTCAGAAACAAAGACAGACAGGTGACCTATCAAAGACCCTTGAGTTACCGCTCTAGGCTAGCCACTCCTTCTGATAGTCCCTCGATCCTCAGGATTATTATTTAAGTCCATAGGATTCTATTGTAATCACCCATGACTGTGCATGTCTGCTCCCTTTCACACCATTCAAGAGAGCTCCATTACAGGCCCGAGGTATAGTTCAGTGGCATTGTGCTCACCTAGCATGCCTGAGACCCTGTGTTCCTAAAGGAAGTCCTCAGCCCATGTCCAAGGCTTCCTCAGTCCTATGGTGAGACAAAGGATGGTGCTGTGTGTATCTCCCTGGAATCCTCAAACAGACGGAGCCAAATTGCAGCACTGATAACCTCTTGGTACTTACCGCCTTCTCTGGGTCCTTATTTCATTGTTTTTTGAGTTTTTCACCCATAGATATTTGTCTTTGTTGTGTTGGGTCTGAGGATAAGTAGACTATCACGTTGGCCAGCATGCAGTGGTGTTGGAACAAGCTGCTTTTCTCACAGAAACAACAAAGCAAAGAGAGAGGAAGGAGTTGAAACAAAATGTCCTTGTCAAGGGCACATCCCCAATGACCTAACTTTTCCATCTAGGAACCACCCCTATACTTTCCAACACTTCACCGTAGTCCATTAAGCTCTGAAACCATCAGGGAATTAATACATTCCTGAGGTCAAAGACTCCACAATTCAGTTATCTTCCAGAGGCTCCATCTTTGAACATTGTTATATAAGAGATCAAATCTTTAGCACATGAGATTTGGATCACATTTAAGACTTCAACCATAACAGAGATTTAGTAAGTAAGAAGTCCATTCCTACACTTGGATTTATTGGGGTTTTTTTTTTTTTTTGGTTTTTTTTTTGTTGTTGTTGTTTTTTGAGACAGGGTTTCTCTGTGGCTTTGGAGCCTGTCCTGGAACTAGCTCTGTAGACCAGGCTGGTCTCGAACTCACAGAGATCCGCCTGCCTCTGCCTCCCGAGTGCTGGGATTAAAGGCGTGCGCCACCATCTCCCGGCCTACACTTGGATTTAAGAGGCTAAAGAAATGTGATGATTTACCACCCAAACCAGTAGTGGAGACAATAGTACAGATTCCTGGAGCAGGTTCAAAACCTTTGCTTCTTTCCACTGGCAGCTAAAGAAATCTCAAGTGCCTCCTGAAGAAGTCAAATAACATCTTAGTTCTAGAGAACTCAAGTTGTGTGATCATGATATACTTCCCCTATTGAGGTCTTTGGTCCCATGCAACCTTGACCATACAATGATGAGAGCTATTCCACCAGGCGATGCCTCAGAAAACATACTCTTATTTTTTCAACACAGGGTTTCTTTGTGTAACAGCCCTATCTGACCTAGAACTCACTCTGTAGACCAAGCTAGCATCAAACTCACAGAGATCTGTGAGCCACCACCATCAGGCTGAAAACATATTCTCAATAATATGGCTTTTAGAAGCACCAAAATGAGGCTTCGACATTTTTGTCCTAATGTTATGCAGCTGGCTACTAAGGTTTATTAATATTAGCAGTTATGTAGCTTTCCGTTTTAATCTCATTCTTGTTTTATTGAAATGATCTTTTCCCAAATGAGAGAGAGACTGGAAGTGTGTTTCAGAAAGGGATGGATCATGGAGCAGAAACGTGAAATTCTTCCAAGGCTTTCCTTCTCACTAATCCTGATGCTCTGAAGAGGAGCTGCAGTACTCAGATTTTAATTCAGTTCATTAATAAATGAATTATGCAATTAGTTGATATACAATTAACTGGATTCACAACGCATGTAGAGCTAACTGGGTCAGCTTGCATTTGTATGACTGTAATGTGCCCAGATGAATACGCCATCAAAGGACATGCAGTGCAATGGCGAATCCCATTTGTCTGAGGCTGAGAATTATGCCTGCCAGCTGCCGAAAGTTCTGTAGCTGAAGCCTCGGTCTGAGTTGGCAGGAGAAACAAAAGCAGGACAATACAGGACCCTGCGTGGCACTGTCTCCATTATGGTGCCATTGTTCTCCCCAGATGAGCTTGGACAGAGATCAATAAACCCAGAATCCTCCTGGGCAGAAAGGATGAGCAATTGGATTTGGATTGGGATCTATCAATCAACCACTAACTGAAAGAGGTTCTGGCGGCACAAAATGAAAATCTCTTAGTGTAACGTAGACCTTCTCTGGGACCTGCAATTTTGACTGACCCAGATACAAAGTCAATCAAGATACTCAATCCTGTGATATCCGATTCCAACTGGAAAATGTAAGCCAATAAAATATTCAGCTGTGGTTTGTGAGTGTGACCAATCAATCCATGTCCAGGAATTTGTCTTATAGTTAAGGCTTTGATGATTGAGTTAAGGCTATTCTCAAATGCTTACTGCCTGTCTCTGTCCAAACTGGAGAGACGGAGGGATGGGGAGGGAGAGAGAGTTTTTGAGATTTTTTGCTAATTGAGAGAAAGGAAGACTTACAGGAATCTATAAACTACTTAATTTTGTTTTAGGATGATTCTAATTATTTTAGAGAGCCTATACTTAAATAATCTTTGCGCGTGACTCATGGGGACATGTCTGTGAAGCTCTGTATTCCATGTTTACAGGAAAAAATATTGCGAGAAAGCCAGAAACTGAATTCTTATTGTTTCGGTGGTCCTATGACATAAGTCATTGTTGATAGCAGCATATTGATATCAGCTTTATTAACACCATCACCAGATATAGAACTGAGCCTTGGATAGGGTTTCATTGACTTGCTGTGTAAACAGGCCTTCTCTAATTTGCTTCTATTTTGATACATCAGAAAGGTCATTTTGAATTTGGGTTTGAAGTACAATGGTCTTGGCATTTTGCAATTTGTAATATCAGTTACTTAGTAACAGTGTATCATTTAGAATTTCACTTAATCGTTCTCAGCTTCACTCTCTTTAATTGTAAATAATACATATTTTGGGTGTTCATTGTATGAATTTTGGCAAATATATACCACATAGCACAAACTCAATCAAAACTTAGAGTAACCCATTCACTTTGAACCTCTTGACTGTGCTTGGAAACTAATGGTGTACATAATGGTTGAGAATGAGAGTGGCCATAAGGTCCTGTTGCTGAAAAACAACACATATATAATTAAACACAGAGAATTCAAGCGGATACCTAACTAGACAATCTACCCCTACTGACTAGTGTTCATGGTACCAGAAGGTCCTCTGCATCTTGATGGAGGAGAAAGGTAATCATCAGTATTTCCCAGCTACAATCCCTGGGACTTTTATCAGTAACTGCTTGAAAGTGGTCCAAATGTTCTGGGAATAACCAACCACTTTCTGATTGGATTTGAGGTCCACTGCATGAAATGGAACCCCTTCCTGACCCTGCTAAAGTGACCAAGAATTCAAGACAAGATAGGTCTTGCGCCCAGGGGAAAGCCTACTACTATTTTTCTGATAAAGGAGTATAGCAGCAAAATGATTCCTAATGGCACAAATTATATGCACTGATAAGTGCCTTGTTCATCCCTTATGAAAGAAGCCTCTTCTTGTAGTAGATGGAAACTAACACAGGTCCCCACAACTGGGCCATACATAGAGTGAGAGACTTTATAACACTCAGTCATAAATAGGATGTCTTCATCAAATCCTCCTCCTTAAGACTCGGGGATCTATGTGGTAGATGGGACAGAAATATTTTAAGAGCCAGAGATAATTAATGGCTTTAAGGAACCAGTGTCTTCCAGACACAAAAGGACCAGTGAACATAAGAATTCACAGAGACTTGGCAGCACACACAAGGCCTGTTTAAGTCCTGACAGCATCCTATCGCTGAGAGGGGTAAGTAGGCAGAGGATTCCAACCCTGGCCAAGAAGCTATGTGTTTTTTTTTTCTTTTTTGTTGAATATGCTTTATTTATCCATTTTATAATTTTTGCTTTTTTGTCAAAAATCAGGTTTCATAGGTGTGGGTATTGATATCCGGGTCTTTGATTCAATTCTGTTGGTCCCCCTGTCTGTTTTTATGCTAATACCAGGCTTTTTCATCAATATAGCTGGGTAGTAAAGTTTGAAGTCAGGGATGGTGATGCCTCCAGAAGTTTCTTTATTGTACAGGATGCTTTGGCTATCCTGGGATTTTTGTTTTTACCATATAAAGTTGAGTAGTTTCAGGTCTGTGAAGAATTTTACTGGGATTTTGATGGGCATTGCATTGAATCTGCAGATTGCTTTTGGTAAGATTACCATTTTTAAGAGTATGGGAGATCTTTCCATTTTCTGGAGTCTGTTTCTGTTTCTTTCTTCAAAGACTTAAAGTTCTTGTCACACTGATCTTCCACCTGTTTGATTAGAGTTATCCCAAGATGTTTCGTGTTATTTGTGGCTATTGTAAAGAGCGATACTTCTCTGATTTCTTTGTCAGCTAGTTTATCATCTGTATATAGGAGGGCTACTGATTTTTTTTTTTTACTTAATCTTGTATCCTGCTACATTACTGAAAATGTTTATCATTTGTAGGAGTTCCTAGGTAGAACCTAGGCAACAAAGAGGACCTTAAGAGAGACAGTCATGGATCAACATAGAAAGGAGAAAAAGACAAGATCTCCTGAGTAAATTGGGAGTGTGGGGGTCATGAAAAAGGTTAGAAAGGGAGAAGGGAGAAAGGGAGGGGAACATAGAAAAGTTTATAGTGCAATAAAAACAAGAACAGGACAGACTTCGTGCTCATGAGTAGTTAGTTGGTAAACACAAATTAACTCAATAGTATTTTTGTAGACTTTTTTGTCTTATTTTGTTGGGGATTTTCTTGTATTATTGGTCTTTTGCTTATTTTTATTTGTATTTATATTTTTGTGCACGTGTATTTGTGTGTGTGTATTTCTTGTGGGCTCTTTGTTGTTTTGGTTTTGTCTTTGTTTATAAGTGAGAAAGGAAAAGAACATACAGTTGTAAAGGTAGGGAGGTGAGAAGGAGAGAATCTCAGGAGAGTTAGAGTAGAGGAAAACATGATAAAAAAACATTGAATAAATGTTTTCAATTAAAAGTTTTAAAAAAATAACGAGGGTTATATTATAACACTAGTCACAAAAGCCAAGTATGAAGCTGGTATATATGTTCATCAGTGGATGACTGAATCCAGAAACAGAAGTGCAGAAACAGACAATGGAGCCATAAGGAGCAAATTCATGTTTACTGAAGGGAAATGGATGGAAATAGAAAGACCATCAGATTGAACACTGTGAGCTAGCCTCAGAAGACAAGTGCCATATGTTGTCTAAGGGGAATACAACTTAAGAAACAAAAGATGTGAAAGTAGAAGGGAAAATGGGGCTGAGGGAGAACAGTAGAAGTGTGGAGGCTGTAGGAGTTTAACATAATCAAACTACATTAGAAGCATGTGTGAACATGTAACCCATCATTTTATACAAATAGTATACACCAATAATTTTTTAAAGAAAGAGAGGTGGCTATGATATTTTCATTGGGCAGTACTTACCTAGGAATAAGTTTCTCAAAATGTATAGAACTAGACACAAGTTTTACAAATAAGGCCATTTTACTGTGTGTAAATCATATTCCAATACAATTGATTTTAACAGAAACACTAAAGACATTTGGGGGATAAAGGAAATCATTAGCTCTCTTGAGAGGCAAATGGCATGTGTACCCAAATATGGGAGAAGGAAGAAGAGAATCACAGCTTTGGACATAGCATAGGGACCCAGGAAAGAGGTCATTGGATGGCGCTGTCTCTGTGACTGACAGGCAGTGTTTATAAGCCATAGTGATAGTGAGATACAATGTTTCACATCAGCACCACCTTGAAGGCTCTGGTAAGATACAATGTTTCCCATCACCAGCTCCTGAAGGCTGCTGGAGCTCTTTGTGAGGCCGTGGGTCCCTGATGGCAGAAAGGCATCAGGAATCTCTGCAGAAGATGAGCAATGTTAGACACCAAACCTTCCTCCTGGTCCAGGGTGTTATCCTGTAGCCATCTCAGGGGGACAGTGAGAGAAGTGACTGGCAGACTCCTGCATTGCCGTCTCCTGGAGCTCAGAGAATTTGCTTAGAAACGAAAATGCTCATATACACAAACACAGCCACCGATTTAACCCCAAGTGTCAGATGTAAAGAAGTGAGCAAATTGCTGAAATGAGTTGAAATACAACCCCAGGACTTCTTCCCACAAGCGGTTAGTCTCTGACCTGGGTTGATGATCAGATCTAATTAGCAGGTGCTACCTTAGAATTATAGCGCTGAAAGGGCACCTTAGAGATCGGCCAGCCCAGGAAATCTCACATTATTTTTTAGCTATCACATATTTTCTTCAAGCCAATCCTTATGTAAAAATGTAAACCAATTAAATGGATAAATGCATAGGTGAGCAAGCAAAGGCAGAGGTGAGGATTCCGTGGTCCCAACCACCGGTATCTTACAATGGCCTCTGAGGGGGTAAATGGCTCAACAAGCCAGTGTGTGTGTGTGTGTGTGTGTGTGTGTGTGTGTGTGTGTGTGTGTGTGGTCTGTTGCCTTCATTTTATTGGTTGGGAAGCTAGGGTTCTGAGAAATTCTGGCTCCAAACATAGGCAGTGGCAAAAGCTTTGGAGAGCTCCGGTGAACCAATACAAAAAGTTCTTCTCCCATTGCATAAGGTTGCCTCAACCAATAGTACAGAAGTTTATCAATCTGGGTCAAAAGATTTGTTCCATTCTGAGTCACTCCATTGAGAATCCTGAGAACTCCATGGTGAAGTCAGGCAGCCTAGCATTGCTTAGCAACCACATGGGGACTATTCACTAAGCCTTTCTTCCTGTTCTGTGAATGAGAGAATCCCCCAGTGCCCAAGACAGAAAGGCAAAATGGCTTTGCATCCCAGGAAAAGGGGGAGAGGGGAAAGAGGCAGGAGAACAACGTGAAAAAATGATGTCTGATGTTCTAGAACCTTCTGCAAGTCTGTCTACCTCCCACACTCCAAAGAAACCACTAATGCCTGAAATCCAAGGTCTTTTAAGTAGGGGGGAAAGTCACAATTTCATTTTCTTCTTGTCTAAAAGAGTTTCTTCAACAGGTTATCCAAGACCAGGCTCTCGGGCCAGAATGAGAAGTAGCCACACGATGCCTCCTCAAGTTGGTGTATCCTGAGGCATGCCACCTATGTAGGGAATGCAATGCTTCTGTCACCTCACAGCAGGGCTTCCCATCACCCGGGGACCTCTAATATCTCACTTTTTGCTCTCTGAGCTGTAGTGTCTAGCAGGAAATCAGATTGCTTTCCCTTCAGGGTCAGTCCAACAGATGTAGGGAGAAGCTATCTAGATTATCAAAGCTCCAAACCTTGCTCCTGCCATATTTTATTCCATGTTGAGCTTCCAGGGACCTGGAAGGAGGCATGGATTGATCAATCTTAATGAATATCACATGTAGCTGGAATATTATTTTATGGAATAGTTCTGGATGCACCTTTGAGGCCTGGAAGAACTGAAGTACTACTTGGAATATGTCTTTGCACTTTACCCTTTGCCCTTAGTGCTGGTGACATGGAACCCTAATCACTATCTCTAACCCCTGCTGAGTGCTAAAATTGTGTCTGTTTGTGGTACACGTCACATTCTGCTAAACAAACAAGCAAAGTGGACCCACGGTGGCCCTAGGAAGAACTGAATAAACCTTCTTGCAGTACAGAACTATCCTCGGAGGCAGAATGCTACTGTCTTGTGAAATTCTGCCAGGCATGATGGCAAAAGCCTCATCCCAGTTAAGCCTGTGATTCTTAGGCTCTCGAAGGAAGGTTCAGGGAATATCAGGGGGCGTTTCACAGGAGTATCTAGCTACCCCTACCAACCAATTGCATGCAGTTTTGCCCTGATGGATGGACAAGAGGATAAACGTAGGAAAGGCAAGGGGAGGGGCCTCCAGCTCTGCAGCTGTGGGAAAGCCATCCTCCATGCAGGGTTCAGACCTGCCAGTGTGGGGGCCTTAAGTTCATCTGTGCTTCTGTTTGTAACCCCACCCCCACGTGCTGTAAGGAAGGAAGCCTAATGAACTCACTTGCTACCCTGCATGAACTTGGGTGGAATTGTACCTCAGTTTATCCCTGGGACCTGAGAAAGAGGGGCGGGTATTGTTTATGTCTTCCTCAGAGAAGGAATTTTAGCAGTACTTCCCAAAGACAAGAAAAAATGGCGCTCGTTGAGGGGCAAGTTTTCCCACTTATTTTAAAATCCCGAGTTTTCTAGCTTTCCCAGCCCCTAGCCTAATGAGAGTAGGGAAAGTGAACTTGTCGAGTTCTGAGAAGTATGACTAGCTGCAGGAGGCCTGATGCCCCCAAGCTCTTCACAGTTAATGAAACTGCTGATCGTAAGCAATGTTGGAAACCGAACTCGAGCTCTCTAGACACTCATTGTCCAAGGCAATCGCTAAAGGTACATGTTGCTTATGGCCACGATACGGAACAGCATGGTTAGAGGACATCTCTGTCATTGCAGAGAGCTGGGTTGACAACTGCACTCTGGGCCTTTGGTCAGCTACCCTCTCATCTGTCAACCACCCCGTGACTGGCTAGCATGAAGGTGCCTGTGTGCTGGCTGCCTGTCAAGTGCTCAGACTATAACATCTAACTGGGGAGGTGAAGAAGGTTTCAAACAGCCATCACGATCTGCCTGCCTCTCAATGGTGAGCAGATGTTTAGGATAGGGAAGGTCCTGGGAGATGAAGGGTATTCGTTAGGGAGGAGGAACCCAGCTACACTCTGATAGTTACTTATCTGGATTGTGCCTCTCTGATCAGTTCTGGGTACTTCTGCTGTCTTTTGTTTCTTGGCTCATCTTTGGGTGAGCCCGTTTCTGGACTTGAGGGATGAAGGTAAGATGCACCTCACAAGATTAGTTTAAGTGCAAATAAGGAACACTCGAAAAAGAAATGGATGTGCCGCTATGTGTGACATACACTAAGAGTTCAGTGGCTACTAATTCTTTGTGGTTTTGCCTGTTTGCTTGCTTTTTAACTCAATCAGAATGGGCATAGTACCTTTCCGGTTCCCTGCCCAGGCCTGAGCTGCAGAGAGCCATTCCTGTGGTGGTCCCATGTTCTGCCTGTGTGCTGGACGGGAAAGCCACTGTAATTGCAGCTATTTCCAGCCCACAGTGAAGCCTTCTTTTCTTTTCCTTGCTTTGTTTTGCAGCAGGTGGTTCTCATTATTGTTCAGCGAGGTGGTGGCAAGGGACACACTGGCATGCGCTGTGTGCTTCATGAGCCACGTGTTTCGTGCCTGCAGCACACAGGCAAATGCCACCAGGGCCCGGGTCCAGGACTGTCTCTGGTTAATCTGCTGTTTTCTGGATGCAGTCTCATGGCAGGGGAAGGGAAGGACTTTGGATGGTGACTCGTTTGGAAACCCAGCTCTGCTGTCAGCAGCCTCACTATTGACGAGCTGGCCACAGTCTTTGCAATTCTGCATTTCATCTGCCGTCTCCCTTAAGTGGGTGTTTTAGTGCATTTTTGTACGGCATAGAGAAATAAAGCCATAGATCGAATAATTTATCAATGATTAAGTAATATTTTGGTTCACAGTTCTGGAGCCTAGAATCTAGAAATCTACAGCCAGGATCACCTTGCTGTGTCATCCCATGGAGCAAAGCAGAAAGACAAGAGGACGACAGAGGGGACATCTTTGAGATGGAACCCGCTCTGGTGATGACAGTGCTGAGCCCTTTCATATGGGCAGAATTCAGGAACTTCGTTAGCCCTTGTTTCTCTACTCCATGTCCCAGAGGCCCGAGTCTCCAACATAAGTTTGTTTTGTTTTTTAATTGGTATTTTAAAGCATAATTTTTCTGTGTAGCCTTGACTGCCCTGGAACTCACTCTGTAGACCAGACTGGTTGCGAACTCACAGAGATCCGCCTGCCTCTGCCTCCCAAACGCTGGGATTAAAGGCATGCGTCACCACCGCCAGACAGGTTAATATTCTTTCACTGTTGAGTTTGCTGTGTGGAGGAGGACACTGCCACCCAGCAAACACCAAGGATGGCCCAGTCGTCACAGCCAGTGTCTTGTCTTTCCTCCTGAAGGGAAGCACTCAGAACTTCTATGGTGGAGCTGAGGGTGTGGCCTGGTGGTAGAATGGTTGACTAACTTGTGCCAAGGCCCTGGGTTCTATCCCCACTCAGCACTGGAGGATAAAAGCAAAGGCAAACATGTTTCCTACATAGACAGGCAGCTCTCCAGAGAGAAGCGTGCTCAGTCAGTGTTCCAGTGTCTCACCTTCTCATCTACCACACTATCTCCATTGGCTGCCACAGTGAGAAAGGCTTGACTGTTCCCGTGTGGAAGAGAGGATTAAAGATAAGTCACAGACACGAGCCACGGGTGAGTTGCCAACATGCCCCCACCGTCCAAAAATGCAGCTCACAGAGGTGAACCACAGTTGGACCAACAGCCCACCCATCCAAAGGCTACATCATCAGTACGACAGAGCTGGAGTGCTATTTCCTACCACCTGTTTCTAATATATTCTCTTCATTCCCTTCCCTGCCCAGCCTCAGTGGCCTTTTAAGGGACAGGATGAGGTGTTTGAGCATCCATGCTGTAGGTGTACTTGTGCCCTGCACACTGATGTCACACACACACACACACACACACACACACACACACACACACACACACACACACCTGGAGATACAGACCGAGGCACCGGGGGGAATGTCTAGGCAGGGCCACATAATCACTAGCAGAATAGCTATGGAGTCACCTGCTAGAGGAGCAGCACCGGGGAACAGCCTGGAGAACCTGACTGACAAACTGACTTCAGAGGAGCACACACGGGCCATAGAGGAATCTGCAGCTTTGAAGGAAAAGTCGGGGCTTTCTTGCTGCTTGACCCTTGGGTCATTCTGCTTGCCCTAGTTTGAAGCCAGTTGTTTCTCTTAGTCCCAGCCTCACTCTGTCACCCAGAGCAAACTTCCAGCTACCTTCTGCTGATTCACCCGTCCCTCCTGAGTCAGCAGAACTGGAGAAAATGTACTCCCTGGAGATCCCTGCCTCCAGGCTCCGCTCCTGGAGGTGGCTGGTGACATGCTGTGCCCGATATTTAAAGCACAGGTTCTGAAACTCCACTCTCAAATTCTATATATAGTGCCTTTTGTCCAATTTCCACCATGTAAATGGGTAGCTTACACAACACAGCCCTTACACTTGGAGCAATGGTCTGGGCTATTAGTTGGGGAGTAATGGACTCCAAATATAACTTCTCTATGGATCAGAACATTAGGCTAATGTTCACAAGGCAAAAGTTTAGTGCAAGCACCAGTTTGTAGTGTGCAGTGGAAAATAGGCACTGTGTTGTATTTGCTAGTAGTTGCTTTTGTGACCCGTTTCTGGCAAGGGACAGCCTCTGCAGTGCCACTGGAGTATGTATGAATCTATTACATTCATACAATGCTTTATTTTTTACGTTATAGATATGAATATATGAATATGAACACATTTTACATAGACAGACCTACTTGTCTCCTACAAAAACACTGAAACACAAAATAGCAACTTATATAATTCCCATTCCCCAGATAAGGAAACGGAGACCTAAACAGTATTTGTTTAGCTGGTTCACGGTGATGTCAACATTCATTCATTTCTTCATTCACAGAAGACTATCTTCTGAGTCCCTACAAGGTACCAACTGGAATATTAGTGCTTGGGAAACAGTAGTTCAAGCACACACACACACACACACACACACACACACACACACACACACACATTGCTTCCTACAGTACTGGACAGACAGACAATTGACACATGATATCAGTAAGTGGGGTTTAAGTTAAAATGTGAGAGGGGAAATATTTAGAGACTAGGGAGTAGTGGTATCCGTAATCTCCTGGAAAGTAACTTAAGACCAGGGTCTTGGAAAAGACACGTTTCTAGTCTGCATTCCACCTCCAGCTGCAGCCACGCTCAGGACCACTGTCTAAGAAGATGAATGGATGATACATCAGAAGCTGAGAATTCTTTGGCTTGCCCCAGCCAGCAGTAGAGGTAACCTTGCCCAAGGCTGGCTTTGGAACAGCAGAAGAACAGAGAGGCCGAAGTAGAGCCTGAGAGTCACCGGTCCTCATCGGGGATCTGATCCCTGGAAAGCAGAGGACATGCACGCTGTTGGGAGCAAACCAATGAGACACATGCTGGCAGCAGTGAAGGTGAGGGTTTAATTAATGACAGGGACAGACACGGCAGGGCGAATTGTTCTACTAGGAGTACAGCCGAATGGGTGGTGTGTGGTCTCTCTCCTCCTCAGCCTAGCCCCGATTCGGCTAGCGAAGGGAATCTGTGAATCCCTTTTCTCCGGGCACCTCCAGCTCAGAAGTGTCTTGTTCATATTTCTTTTAACAGACAACTGCTCAGACTTCACAGCTTTTCCTTGGTGCCCTTTGGTCTCTTCAGTCCCCACTGTGCCTCAACCCCTCTTCATTTTGTTGTCTTCTGCCCAGTTCTCCCACAACACACCCCACCCATCCCCTTCTTTCCTGCTGCCTTTTTCTGCACTGTGGCCAGGCCCACAGCCTGTCACCCATTTATCAATGCATTGGAACTGTAGCTCAAGTATTGATCTGTGTTTGTTGTTTTTTTTTTCCTGTAAACTCAGGCTGTAAAGGTTTCATTAGCCTGCCTCACAGTCATTACATCAAGTAATAGGAAGCATCCATCTTCCTCAGGCTTCACGCCTGCACCCAATGGAGATCGGTCCGGAGAGCGTTAATCAAGCTATGAAAATCATTGGCAGCTCATTCCTTTATGATGAAAAAGCTGGTTTGCAGCCTCACTGGGTAGCAGAAGCCTGACACCTCAGATACCTACAGCAATTATGGACTGTGTGGTTCCCTGCTTAGGAAGTCTATTCTTTGCCTAACGCCTGTATGCAAATCACATTCTCTGCTTTAATGTGATTCTCTGACTTGTGTGCAGTAAGGGGAAAAAAAAACATGGTTAAGGCTGGGCTCCCTGGCAAAGTAGTGGGCAAAAGGGAGAGTTGTCAGTTACTTTCACCAATGCTTGCTAAGGCAAGACCTGTGCCCTGGGGTCAAAAGTCTCACCAATGCATTGTGACGTAGGAAAATTGGCACACCACTGTTTTACTCACCTTCCCCACCCAAGGTCCTTTCCACTCACACTTCCTTGTGGATATAACACCGACAGCTGCCTAGGAAGGGTAACAAAATGACCAGCAGCATGTAACCCTTTGACACACATCCATTGATTCTGCACCCATGCTTCCCATCCATGATAGATAGGGAATATCTGAAAAAGAAATGATGTCTATACAGAACAAGGGCAGACTTTCACAAGTCACCATTCCCTAAACTGTGCTTGTCAACAAGGACACTGAGGCACCATTTGCAATGGGTTTAGAATCGTGAGTAGCCTAGAAAGTGTGAGTACGTGATATGCAGATACCAGGGCATTTTGTACAGGAGCGAACAAACCCTGGAAACCATCCCCAGCATGTACTGAGGGACGACTGTGTAAGACAGTGCAGGGGAAGTCTCCAGAACAGTCTGGCACAGACTGAGTGCTCAGTAAATGTCAGCTCAGAGCGCCGTTTACACAGCATGCATTCCAGTTGCACACACACATAAAAGACTTGGGGGAGTGCAGAGCGGAAACAATGCGCCAACCGGAATATAACGAGACGAGTGTGTACATAATGTTATGTTAATGGAGCAGAAGAGAGTCCCAAACACCCAAAATGAATCCAAACAAACAATGCAACAAGAACTAGATTGCCAGCCGATCAAAGATTCATTTATTTCCCGACTCATTCAACCTATGTTGAATAAGCCGCTGGGGGTGCACAGTAGGCACCTCGGGGAATACAAAGACGCCAGGAACAGCAGTCGAGTGAGACTCCGAGGTCCAAAAAGTAAGAAGCAATGACACCGAGTGGAAATATAGTCACAGGATAGGCTCAGGATTGATGGGGACACAAAGAAGGGTCAGTCCAGAGGCTTGACTTCCAGGCCGAGAAAGGGAAGCAGGTTGAAGACCATGGTGAACCTCAGGCAGGGAGCATCAGGTGGCCCCGTGGACACATGGCTTACATGGCATGGAGAACTGCTAAAGCCAAAGTGACACACCCTGGAGGGGGAAGTCCACATGTGCACTGTGGCCAGGTGGTGACAAAGGAGATGGCTCTGCAGATGCATCCGGGTAGCTTTTCCAGGCTCTGTGTGTCAGCCGAGACTCTGCTCATAGAGAGGAGTGGAGGTTGAAGCGGATGAGAGAGGCGCCATGCTTTGGTACTTCCCTTGTAACCATGTGGAAGTTAGATCTCCAAGGGCTGTGACTCAGAGGAGAAAAGGGGGCTTCAAAGTAGAGCTCAGCTCTCCCCACTTAGTGCAAGCCTTCACTTCTCCCCTACTTACACAGGAAGTGACCCATCATCAGACACTTGAAGGATGCAGATAAGCCAGTCTTGCCACTATCCCAGCAAGGAAGAGTCAGCCAGGCCCAGGAGCTGACAGGCATAAACATTTAGGGCAGAGATATGTTTAAGAACACAAGGAAGCAGCATGGTCCGCCTGGGAAGGGGGAAAGAGAAGAGGCAGGTAGCATTAGGGTCTGGCTCAAGGGTCAGTAGAGAGTTTAAATTTTCTTCTGAGACTAATAGGAACCACTCAAAGGCTGCAATAAATGGAAGTATGGGATTCCTGTCAGTCTCCAGAGGTCGTTCTTGCTGCCCTGTGCTTGGTGGAGCTGAGAGGGTCCAATACAGGGGCATGTCACAGTAGCACAGGTCTAGGGTCCAATACAGGGGCATGTCACAGTAGCACAGGTCTAGGGTCCAATATAGGGG
>NC_022012.1:24234036-24249504 GCF_000317375.1 Microtus ochrogaster
AGTAGCACAGGTCTAGGGTCCAATACAGGGGCATGTCACAGTAGCACAGATCTAGGGTCCAATACAGGGGCATGTCACAGTAGCACAGGTCTAGGTAGCTAGGACTAGATCCAGGGTAGTGCTGTCTTGAATATAGGGGAGCGGGGCTAGAAAATGCAAGCATCTGCCTAAAGCCAGATTTAATTCTTTACCTCCCTCTGGTCAACATTGGCAACTCCACAGACAAATGCGCAAGAGTGGGCACTGGAATTGAAGGAGTCAAACATGGAAGTGGGTGGAGGAGAGGGAAATGAGGGGATGGAAGAAGATTAAACCAGAAGGAAGGTTGCTTAAAAAGATGGATGGAAAACTTTGATCATTTAAAGCCAGGAAAAAGACAGAGAAGGCGGTAGAACACAAGTGACGAGAAAGAGCAGGAGGGGAGGAAACTCCTGGCTAAAGGGTTAGGTGCAGATGGGAGAGCCGGGGTTGCAGGCAGGTTAACCAAGGCTAAGGATGCATGAAAGATTCTTACAAAAACTCGCTAGTTAGTAAGCTAAGTAAACGATAGATTTTTCTTTGGTTGCTTTTCAAGACAGGGTTTCTCTGTGTCGCAGCCCTGACCGTCCTGGAACTCGCTTTGTACACCAGGCTGGCCTTGGACTCACCAAGATCTGACTGTTTCTTCCTCCGAGTGCTGGGATTAAAGGTGTGTACCACCATGCCCTGCCAAATAATATATTTTAGAAAGAGTTTGCATGGAAGTCCTGCCCATGGGGAACAGTGTCATTCTCAAAAGACACTGGTTATGCCGGGTGATGGTGGCGACACGCCTTTAATTCCAGCACCCAGGAGGTGGAGACAGGCAGATCTCTGTGAGTTCAAGGCCAGCCTGGTCTACAAGACCTAATTCCAGGACAGGCTTCAAAGCTACAGAGGAACCCTGTCTTGAAAAAAGGAAAAAAAATAAATAGTAAAAATAAAATAAAATAAAAAAGACAATGATTACTAAATAAAAATCAAATGTGATATATCTCTCTATGAGATTTTGGTTGTGGAGGCCTCAGAATCCCCCCAAAATAATATGAGATATTGGTATTGTCCATCATAACTACATGACGATATCATATTATTTTAATATAGCACTCACTTTGCATGTAAGTGATAAAGAAATCAACCTCAACTAGCCAGGAAATTCTCTTTCTGATGGTTAACTTACATAATGCCAATATATATTGTATAAACTTAAGACATTTTCAATGACTGAAACATAATATTCAAGAAAGAAAAACCAAGAATGTGGACTTCAAGAAAATAACCCCTGTTCACGCACCTCTCACAGTCAACTCTCCTATAAATTGCAGCTTTCCAGGCCTTTTCCCCTGAAGTGCGCATTCATTTGCTAAGAGGGGCTGGCGGCGGATGGCGAGGCAGCACGGGCAGATGTTTATGGAGCAAGAGAGGAGAATTATTAACATTTCCCTATTGACCACCCATGACTGATGGCATGATCTGCTTCCTACACATATATTTCCAGGGCTCTTTCTCTTCTGACTTCAGCTTTATTGTTTATCACCCGGGTCTTAGAAATACCTAACTCGAAGAGAAAAGAGCTTCTACCCGCAGGCTGTCCGTGGGGGAGCCTGAAGCAGCGTACAACACACGGGAAAGTTTTGAGATGTCACCTGTCTCGTCTTAAAAATGTCTATGATGTTGTGTTCTGCTCCACAATGCAGCCATAATTATTTTAATGTCTGAAACGATGTTTTTAAATTATAGTTAAGTACCCTAACTCAGAGCAGTTTCACACATCCAAATACACGGGCCTCTTGCATTGTGTTTTCCTAGTGTCGGCACTGAGTGTATTATGGAATTGTAGACCCTTTCGGTGAAGACAGGTTTTTGTATCATTCGCAGAGGGGCGCCTGAGAAGGAAGTGCTTCGCCCAAGGGCATGTGGCATGTGTAGAGTTAGGCTCTGGGCTCAGGTCTGTTTCATTACTTGCTGCATATCCCTTAGGCTATGGCCGCCTAGCTCAGAAAACTTGGATCTGGCCACTGTCAATGCAGGAAGGTGATCACCGCATCATTTCCATCACAGAACAGACTCATCTGCATTGTCAGGAAGATGGAGGAAGAGGTTGGTAGAGGGAGGACAGAAGAGATGCTAACGTGATTCGTAGTCTGGCCTCTGGGAGACAGGAGCTGGCAGCACTCAGGCCTGTCCAAGGGATGAGTTGAGCTTCAGTTGCTTGCTCAGTATGGTTTGGGCGTCTGGGCTTTGTGACCACGGGAGACTGCTACTATGTGGGAGGAACCGGCTTGGAGCAAATGAGTAGAGGCACATTTTCGTCCTTGTTGATGTTGTTGTTGTTGTGTGAATATATGTCACTGTGATGGGTTGAATAAAGAAGCTGATTAGCCAATAGCTGAAAAGGAGAAGGTTAGGGAGAAAACCCAACAGAATGCTGGGAAGAAAAAGGGTGGAGTCAGAAGAGGAGCGAGCAGACACAGAAAAGCAAAATGGACATGCTGGACTGAGAAAAGGTACTGAGCCATGTGGCAAAGGGTAGATAAGAAATATGGATCAATTTAAATGTAAGAGTTAGCTAGTTACAAGCAATTGGCCGAGAATTTATAATTTATAACTAATATAAGCCTCAGTGTGTTTATTTGAGAGCTGCTTGCAGGACAGAAACTTCTGCCTACATTGATATCAAAAAACAAGAGGAAAGTCCAAGATAAACTGATCACAGTTCAGAAAGGAACATTGTCTCCAAGTGAGACACAAGCAAACAAAAACCCACCCTCCCCATTGAATCTGCAGGGAGGAACTGCTGCAAACAGGAAGAAGAGGCTACAGTTGGTTAGGGCTGGTAGCCTAAAGGTCTATCCAAAACCTATCCCTGCAAAAGCCATTTTACAGGGGTCACTTAAAATCGTCAGAGAACACATTAGTTTTTATATAAAATAAATGTAAATAAATGATATTTGCATTGTGATACGTAACAGCAGCAAAATTACAGTAATGAAGTAGCAATGAAAGTCTCAGCATTAGGAAGGCTGAGAACCATTGTTCTATGGCCCTCAGGGCATCATATCTGAAACCCCTATTCTACTCTTCTCTCCATCCTGGTAGGGACTTGAAATGGACAGGGACAGACGTACTTAGGAAGCCTGCGTAGCTATAGGTGTAGTTGAGAGAGGTGGAGAAAGACAGCAACTGCCATTACCTACAAACAACTTTTCATGCTAGAGATGGCATCTACACAACCCACGGCTGTTACTTTCATTTAGGAAAAAATTACCTCTTCCATGGTCTGACCCCTCTACAATTGTAACTGAAATTACAGCCTGAAACTGCTTATATTTCTAAGAAAGAAAAACAATCCCAGATTGCTTCCAAATAACAGTCCTCAAATATTAAGTTTTTTGTTTGTTTGTTTTTAATGAAAAGAGCATCATTTCAGAGTTGAAGAGATGATTTAGTGTTGGCATCATAAGCATGTATACCTGAGTTCTGATCCCTAGCATGGGTAAAAAGCTAGGTATGGCAGTAAGTATAGATAACCCCAGCTTTGGGGGAGGCAGAGACATAGGATGGACTTCTACATGCCCACATGCACGCGTACATATGAACATGAATATGCACATACAACACATGCACAGCATTATACAAGATCCCATAAGGCACCTTGTTCTTTTCCCCCAAATGTCTGAATAATATTCCCCCAGGAGCTGTGGAGAAGAATAAGGGGAGCTTTCTGCAGGGCTCTCCCACTTTCCAGCACTTCGTCACATTCTGTTTGACCTTATTCCCTCCTTTCCTCTGAGTCCAGTTGAAAATCTAACTGGAGCTATTTTCAGTCAGGGGTCAAGATTCAGGGCTCATTTGCAACCCCAGGCTTAGAAGCCCAGGCTTATTGAAAACCTGAAATGAGGCAAGAGACATGAAGCAAGGACTAAGGGCAAATTGTCGATAACCATCTGGGGAAAAGGTTAATCTAGAGCTTGGAGGAATCTGTGTGGGCTACGATCATTCAGGACAGGTTCAATGTGTTAAAAGACAGCCATTGCCCCTGGCCAAGGGATGGAGAGTGAAGGGGGAGAGATTACCAGTAAATTACATAATTGCACCTATTTGCTAATAATGAACGTTTATTGATAGAGACTATATGAGACATGGTACTAAGTATTTTGTACATATTTTAAGTGATTTAACACCTCAGATGCATAGCGTGGGAGAAATTCTCTGTTTTACAAAAGAAGAAAATGAGACCAGCAGAAAAATCACAGCACTCATGATCATACAACTAAGAAGCCTTCATGTAGGCTAGGGATTCAACACAGGTACAGAGAGAGCTACAAATCTCTTCATTCCCCTGTCGCCTTTTACTGTCTCTTTATATTCTCTATTATAAACTTAACATTGTTGTCTTAAGTTGATAGTTAAACTTTAGATTCCCTCTAATTTTGCAAATGAACAGTTGGGGTCCCTGCCTGCTTACAGGATCCACTAGGAAGAGATTGTATTTATCCTTCTCCAATATCTCCCAAGTGGAAAAAAAAACACCCTAGATATAATAATTTGTGTTTTCACAGTGCTTTATAATCTTCAAAACATTCAGCATATTTCCTCACTCCATCCCTGCGAGAGGAATGGGCGGTTATTATCCCTAATTTATAGGTAAGAGAACAGAAGCTCAAGGAGTTTGACATTGCTTCTCAGTTAGCAAATGAAACACAAAACCCTGACTTCCTTGTTCATTTTGCTTCTAGACTAATGTCCTTTTCTGTCAAACCCTGGAAATTCTCTTCCCCAAAAACAGTTCTCCTTGCTGAGAGTTGTTAAGAATTAAGCAGGAGTTCAATGCTGGGAAGCGCAGCTACTCTTCTAATCTATTGTAACCATGAAGACGCTCTTATAACCATCTTATGGTCATGATGAGATCACTAGAACACAGCTAGCAGGCTGACCTTAGGCTCTGATGTGACAACTTTGCCAAACAAACATGAACTGCTGTTTACCAGTGTGTCTTTACTAAAATACAACAGAACATATAAGCCATTTATGGTGTAGTCCAGTAACCTCAGCTACTCTAGAGGCTAAGGCTGAAGGATATTAAGTTCAAGGGCATCATAGGCTACTTATAGAAGTGAGTTACATATAGAAGTGAGTTCAAAGTCTGTCTGGGCTGTATGATGAGGCTGTCTCAAAATTTTAAATGGTTAAAAAAGAGAGGTAGGGTTGTAGCTTGGTAGTGGAGCATCTGCCCATCATGCATCACGCCCTAGATCCAGTCTCCAGTAAAACATACACAGACACACAGACACACAGACACAGAGAGACACAGACACACACATACACACACACAAACACACAGACACACAGAGACACAGACACACACACACACACACGCACGCATGCACACACACACAGCTGTTACAATGACAAGTTTCATTACTAATCTGCCTTCTTGCCACACCAGTGGAATGGCACTCGGGTGCTCTACGTTGGGAAGATGATATGCAATCTTAGAGCCTGGGTAGCATAAAATTCTTGGATATAGTGCCATCATTATTGCCTCTATTTTGTGTTAAATGGGCCTTCAAACATCTGTGTGTTTGCCCTTGGATTTCTGGAACTCATCTTCTCACAAGGTAGAGTGAGTCTTTTAGACCGAGACAGTCTCTTCCACTCACATTGGGAGTCAGGTTGCTTGAATAGTCTCCATGGGGCAGCCCTTCTCTCACTTAGCCTTGGTTTTTGTACACTAGCAAAAATTTCCACTCCTCACCTGAGAGTAGAGTTTAGAGATAAAATGGAGACGGCAGAGAAAATGAAGGAAGTATAAGTGAGCCCAATGCTTACTGGATGAGTATTCCTACAACAATTGGGCTTAGTGTCAGACATTTTACCTGTGCATCTCACTGACAACTTTGAGAGGTAAGCACTCTTCTCTCTGAACACCGAGCAGCATTCCCAGGAATCTGTCACAGCAGACTTAGCTGTCTTGGTGGGTACCAGTCCTCTCAGGGTCTTGGGTTGGGTTATTTGGATCCAGCACCACCCCTTGTCAAGAGCTTCAGACTACAAAGAAGGCAGAGATATCCCATTTGGCCAAGATACTTGACACAAGAAGCAAGGTTAATGGGATTGATTTCTCAGATGGGACAAATAGAGGCCCTTTGGTTCTTATGAGGTTAGTGTATCAAACTGCGGGTGGAAGAGGAATTGTAAGGACCCCTGGTGAGGCCCCCAGCTCTGTATTTTCAACAGTTGTATAGAAACTAGAATTTGTCTTTTGCCTTCAGAGGCATGTTTGGAGGAATCTATAAAATGGAATATGCCAGATTCATCAGGGAAAGAACTCTTCAAAATGTGCAGAGAAAAGAAAGACCATTGAGCAGACAGGGTGGATTGGATGCACATCCCAGAGGCCTGACAAGTGACAAGTCACTAATGAGGAAGACCACAGTCAACCACCCACACTTACTCCATCGGAGAGTCCAGGTGGCTTTGAGTGATTCTCTAGACCATAGAAAAGAAGACCTGCTCTACCAGAGCTTTCTAGAATCAAGCATAGTCCCTGCCCTCAAGGTTTTCACAGTAATATAGAAAGCAGAAGAGGTAACCCCATCATTACCTATGGAACAAGCATGACATTGCCTTTTGATTTGTAGCTGAAGGCTCTGAGCTTTGCCTTCCCTGATCAAAGAAGAAGAAGAAGCCGTGAGAACTAGAGTGTAGTATGATATGGGATGTCCTTCTGTATACTGTGAATACATTCCTCTCATTGGTTGATAAATAAGGCTGATTTGACCTATAGTCAGGCCGAATATAGCTAGGCAGGAAAACCAAACTGAATACAGGGAGAAAGTAGGGTGGGGTAGAGAGCTCCAGCCAGCTGTAGGGGAATCAAGACATATAAAAATGAGGTAATGAGTCACAAACCACGTAGCAAAACATAAATAAGAAATACGGGTTAATTTAAAATGTAAGAGCTAGAAATAAGTCTGAGCCATTGGCCAAGAATTTATAATTAATGTAAGTCTCTGAGTGATTGTTTGGAAGCAACTATGGGACTGGGCAGGACAGAGAAACTCCATCTACAGTAGTATTTTCTAAATGGGACACAGAGTAATAACAGAAGCCTAGGTGGTCCATAAGAATAGCAAATGCACTCTCTATCACATAGTGAGAAAGAAACTGCTGTAATAATCCAGGTTTCAGAGCCATATCACTTGGGTTGAATCTTACTTCCTGAACTTACTAGCTGTGTGTCCTTGGCCAAGGCACTGAGTTAATCCGACCTTTGAGTTTTTGACCTGTAAACATGAAATAAGTCTAATCTATCTATGAGCAGCTGAGAGGTCCAAGTTAGTCAACAGAGGTTTCTGCACATGTACATGGCACAAAAACATGCATCGAAAATGCAGTCATTTATGGGCATTGCCCCTTACTTAATTAACAGCTATTAGTACTAAGACTAAGTTGGCGTCATATACTACTGCCAGGTGACCGCTGAGGATATGCAAAGACCCACTGATGAGCAGGACACGTGTTGAGGAGCCAATATCCTGCCAAGCAAAATGTCTAGGATTGATAAACCTTGAAAACCCCTCAATTTCTTAATTTTATTCAGATTTTGTGTTGGCCACAAGGGAATATAGTCCCAAGACCCACCAATAATTTTGAAGATGAGAAGGAGAAAGATAACAACAACAACAATAATAATAATAGCAATAATAATATTGTTTTTTTGTTTTGTTTTGTTTTTTGGTTTTTCGAGACAGGGTTTCACATCTGTAGCTCTGGAGCCTGTCCTGGAACTCCCTTGGTAGACCAGGCTGGCCTCGAACTCACAGAAATCCGCCTGCTCTGCCTCCCAAGTGCTGGGATTACAGGCGTGCGCCACCACCGCCTGGCTCCAATAATAATATTGTTAATAGCAATACTAACAATGACAAGGAATGAGAAAACCGTTTATGGAGAATGAAGCTTACTGATGCCTTTTAATTGTAACATTAAGTTAAGGTGAGTTTGGTGTAGTGGCCACTCTGCTGGTATAGTCTGAAGTGACTTTTCTGTTTGATACAAAGTCAAAGAAAACACACAGAGACAGTTTGAAGAACAAGCAGGGTGAGTGAGCTGCATTAAAATGGGAATGAAAAATAACCCAGAAAATGCTATTTATTGTAAAAATTGCCAGCATCCTTAGGGCTGCTTTGATCATCTCTGCCTCAAAGAAAGCAGAGCCAACAAAGTGAAGTTTCAGAAAAGGGCAGCAAAATGATCAGAGACAGAATGGGTGAAAAAAAGGTCTTTATCCCTAGAAGGAAAGAAACAATTGGGGGGAAATTTCTTCGGCTTAATAGAGATCTATTGGATAATGAATGGTGAGTAGTGGCCATTCAGGTGCTGCCCTCTCGCCTGTCCCAAATCACAAGAATGAACAGGAATTTGAAAGGACTGAAAATAGATAAAATGGCCATCATATGTTTAAAGCCTCAACTGGGGAAACTGGCAGCCTCAGCCTCGGGGCATTTTTGAAGCAGACAATAGAGTGGCTTTCTAAGCAGATCAAAGGCTTGGCACTTGTCCCATAGTGGCTCCTCCTGCAGGTGTGTTTGCTGGAAAACAGAGGGGGCCACAGCCTGCTGGTGCCTCTGGCAGAGAGCAAGCCTCCCTGAGCACTGTCCACAGGGGCTATCTGATTAAATGGAAGCAGAGAGATAAGACTGAATTAATTTCCACTAAATGCCATAGGAGGATGTGAAGGAGATTGTCAGATTCTGGATGACAGGAAACACAGCACCCCACTCGCCATGTTTCACGTTGTCCCTTCTTAACGGACAAAGAATTCCACCCAGCTTTAGCCTCCGAAAGGTGGTCCAGGTAAAGCTGCACCACTCTGCTATGTGGGGTTTTTTTCTGTTTTGTTTTTTTTTTAAATGTAAAAGTTTAGACCCAATGCAGAGTCCAGAATGAGAGTCTACTTTGTAACTAAAGGCATGAACAGTTTGCTGGGCCATGGAGGTTCCAAGTTTCACTGTATTCAGCAACAAGAGGACATGCTAGAGAAAAGACCAGTGTTCCTTTCCCCAGCTACGCGACTCTCTTACAGTGATGACAGCCAACTCACTACCTCCACAAGGTTCACTGTCTTCACCTAGGCTCTCACAGCCAAATCCTTATTAGTATCAAAATAAATAATTCATATATGATCGCTTCACTTCAACAGTATCTTTAGTGAGTGGCTGATGCTGACATTCAACAATCATCTAGCCAGGAAACCGGAAGACAGGCTCAGAAAGGAGCCATAATGTCAAGAGAAGGAAGAAAAAGTGAAGCAATAAAGAAGAGACAAGGACATCAACTGGACACCTCAGCTATAAATGAGAATCTGAAGGAGCCAGGCAAGAAACCATGGGCGCTTCCAGCAATGTTCCAGAGATCAGTAATAGTTTGACAGAAAGCCCAACTGTGAACAGGCTTGAGAGACAGATAAATACAATATAAGCCAGTTAAGAAAGACAAGGAACGCAAAGTAATCTGAGATGAAATGTCTATAAAAAAAGTACTGTGGAGTTTACTTTGTGTTGGCTGTCTGTTGCTGGGCACTGGACCTACCCTTAAGTATGGTTAGTTGACTCCATGAGACTCCATTGGAGAAAACTAATTTTTCCTTTTCAAGCAGGAGCCAATTGCAGATTGCTTCTTGGGTAGGTGTGAGAACCTGTGTCTTCTTGCCCCTCTCAGCATTGGGCCCCTGTTTGACTTAAAGCCTGTGCATCTTACTGATCTTTTGCCTGTATATTATGTTTTCACTTTTGTGTGTGTTTATTGTGCTTTTTATTTATTTTTATTCTATTTTTTTTTGTTTGCTTGCTTTCTAAGATGAGAAAAAGGGGCATGGAGTTAAGCTGGTGGGGAAGTAGAAAGGATCTGGAAGGAGTTGAGGGAGAATATACAGTATGTGATTATTTTTTTTTCAGAATAAATGAAAAAAAAGAAAAGGGAAACAGTGTAGAATTTGTGTACACGGAAGGACAAATATTTTCCTCAGTCACCGGTCAAACACTTTGCTATTGTTTGATGTGCATTTAATATTGTTTAGTTAAATTCTTCCAAATAAGTATTATTTGCCTCTTTCACAAGAGATGACCTCACTAAAATCACCAAGAATGTCTGCCTTATTTGACAAAATTCAGCCAGAGATCCCGGTGATTCCTGTAACCAGCTATGCTATTCAAGCAGATGAAGAACAAATGGGCTGGAGCGGTAGCTCCGCTGGTCAAGCGTCTGCTTGCACTTTAGTTTGGTCCCCAGAACCTACGTCGAATATTGCTGGCACAGTGGGGTGTATTTACAATCCCAGTGCTGAGGAGGGAGAGATAGGTAGATCCTTGAGGTTTACTAGGTGGACAGCCCGGCATATGTGACAAGTTCCAGGCCAGTGAGAGACCTGTCTCCTGGGAAGCATGTATGAACAGCTCTGAGATTTTCTTCTGACCTGTATAGGAATATGTGACAGGCTCATCTGCACACACATGAAGACACATGCACACATCTGTACACACATGAAGACACATGCACACATCTGCACACACATAGAGAGAGAGACAGGGAGAGGCAGAAAGAGACAGAAACAGGTGGACAGGCAGGCAGAGAGACAGAGAGAGGACATCTTTGTAGGATGACAGCACAATAAACAGACCCTGATTTCATAAGCCTCAGATGTCCTAATTTATGAGAAGGATGCATCACTATAGTAAGGAAGGTGTTGCTAGAACTTGCTTAAAGTTGAAACCTGGGAGAAGAGGCAGGTCAGGCTGAAGGGACAAGGCAAACAGTCTCTTGTACTAGGGTGCCCACAGCCTAAGCTACACGAGAAAGTCCCCATACTCCTAAGCCCATGCTTTCTCTGCTTGGAACTCTTGGGAGTAGACACCCCACCAGTCCTTCTCCGTAGTCTAATTCACAGCAAGGCTACTAAACAGTGCCTGTTATTCACAGGCAGGTGGATACCCTTGTCAAAGGTCTTGGTTAAATCATCTTGATTGTCTCTAATAACAATGTTAACGACCTTCCAGATTAACATCAGGATGTAAAACATCTTTCCTTGATATGTATTCAATATTTTCATGAGAATTAGGAACATTTATTACAGACTTTAGGATACTCTAAGGCTCCTGTAATATGCTACCATGATTCATGTTGGAATTCATCACTAGAAACCATAATGGAGTCCAACTTTGTCATCTTCCAGGCAGCCTGACCCGCAGTCCTGAGCTACTGCAGGGGCCATGTAGAATCTTTGTCTTAAGGAATATACAGATCCACAAAAGAAAATCACAGGTCCCTAAATAACAGCAGATTTGTGTGGTTCAGTATTTCATGTCACATAGCAGAGTCTTGCAGACAACTCCTTCCTCTGCCCCTGATTTATATATTTTATCAGGATGCAGATATGACCCAAGAACAGTCTAAGTAATCAGGAATATGGGTTAACTGAGATCTTCAAAAGATGTGTAGCCTACATAGTAAGTACTGAAAAACCAATGAAGGTAATTTCTTGTGTTAAAGAATATGTTCTGTGAGTTTGAGACCAGCTTGGTCTACAAGAGCTAATTCCAGGACAGGCTCCAAAACCACAGAGAAACCCTGTCTCGAAAAAAAAAAAAAAAAGAGAATATGTTTTTCTCATGTGAAAGCCACCTTTCTGAGGACTAACCTTCATGGTACTGACTGGAAGGCTCCATGCCAACTTCCAAAGGAGAAAAGTAACAACATTCTAAAACAAACAAACAAACAAACAAACAGGGTTTCTCTATGTAACAGCTCTAACTGTCTTAAAGCTAGTTTTTTGTTTTGTCTTGTTTTTGTTTTTGTTTTTTTTCTGGCCACGAACTCACAATCCTTCTGCTTCTATCTCCTTCAACAAATTCTGCTGGCATAGTCCACTACAACTGACCCAACTGACCCAATATTATTTTTGTCCAACTATGAACTGCAATGACCAGCATGGCTCAGTAACCCTACGGTTGCAGTAGTGGCAAGCATATCTTAATAGTAACTAATAGTTCTCTAATTGTACTTAAGACCCAAACAACAAGAAGGAAATCACACCTGGTGCTGGAAATATAGCCGATTACCCAGGGATAGTGAAGCCATGGATCTTAGGAGAAAACCTATAGCTACTACTGTCTTAGTTACCTTTTTATCACTATCAATGGACAACATGACCTAGGCAACTTGTAAAAGAAAGAGTTTGCATGGGTCTTTTTAAAAGAGTGAATCTATTATCATCATGTCAAGAAGCATGGCAACAGGCAGGCAGGCACAGTGCTGGAGTAGTAGCTGAGAGCTTACAACTAATTCATAAGCATGGAACAGACAGATAGCTGTGAATGGCATGGGCTTTTGAAACCTAAAATCCCACCCCTAGTGACACACCTCTTCAAACAGGCCACACCTCCTAATCCTTCCCACACACTTCCACCAACTAGGAATGAAGCATTCAAGCATATAAGCCTATGGAGGCCATTCTCTTCTTAAATACGACAGCTACTTTTCTAAACCACTATAATTCTGAACTAAATTTATATGTATATATATATGTATGTATATATATACATATATATATGTATATATATATATATATATTTGTATTCTGACCCACAGATAAGTGTCCTCACCTCTCACCAAAGAAATTTCTATTTGCAATAGATAGAGACCATTATAGAAAAGCACAATCAATCAATATTTAGAGTTTTGGAGTTCAGTCCCAACTGGTACATCTACAACAAAACTCCTACACCTAAAGCTTAAGGATCATTGTGGAAGTGGTGTTGGTAAAGATTATAAGAGCCAGCAGAAGTAGGAGTTTGCTATGATATGTGTCTCCTAGGATTGTCAGGAACTACTACACCCATGAGGTCTCACCAACTTGGCTGCCCAAACATGATCTGAACAGGGGTGACACCAATAGAGATGCCAAAGTGGACTGGGGAAAGCCTCTAAGGCCTCAGCCCTACACAAAGAACTACAGGCAACTAAGAAATACTGAGTGTTGGGGTAAGCTGTTCATTCATTTCCAGCAGCTCAGACGTGGCACTCAGAAACTAGAGTATTTGCAATACTATTTGGCCAATAGCTTATGCATATTTCTAGCTCGCTCTTATATATTAAATTAACCTATTTCTATTATTTTATATTTTACCATGAGGCTCGTGGCCTACAGGCAAGGTTTTTGCTGTCGGCTTACATCTTCCTCCTCTGGGGCCTCCATGGCTTTTTCTGACTCTGCCTTCTTTCTCCCAGCATTCAGTTTAATTTTCGCAGCCTATCTCTGTTCTGCCCTGCTACAGGCCCAAAGCAGTTTCTTTATTAATCATAAATCACAGCATACTGAAGGGAATCCCACATCAGCTGAGAGTAAGAGAAATCATTTTTTCCAGGGATGAACACATCAGTAGGTTATCCAATAACACATAGTCAGTTCCAAAAATATACACATGCAAGTAGCATTACATAGACTGAGCAGGTTGTTTTTATATATTTGGATTTGACAATAATTAAAGGAAAAAGAGGTTATAAATTTTAAGGAGAGAAAGAAAGTATATGGGAGGGCTTGGAGGGATGAAAGAAAGGGAAAATGATAAATTTATTTTAAACTCAAAGAAAGTATTTTAAAAAGGAATATGTTATTACTATGATTTGTGGTCCTGCAGATAATGAAGGATCAGGAAGACAAAGGGGAAAGACAATATTTGAAGAGCTTCTTCCCACAAACAAATAAACAAATGACAAAAAAAAACCAAAACTTTTTTTAAAGCTTGATTTCTTCTGCTTGTTCATTCAAAGTCCCTTTGAACTTTAGAGGAAAACTAACTCATACCTGGACTTTTCAAAAGGGAGAATTTTCAAGTTGTTTTTATTTTTTTCCATTTGTTCCAAATTTCTCTTGCTACACAACAGATGGCACTATAGGTAGCTGGCTTACCTATGTGACTTTATAAAATTTGTATCTGCCTTCAGGCTGGAATACAACCTGATATCTTTTCCTCTGGACCTCTCATCCATAGCCCATGTTTTTAAGCATGTAGTGTAAGTCAGTAGTTGAGTTGTCTTTGTCTCCCAACACTACTTAACTGGAAAAGAATCCATGGTCGGCCTTGGCTCTCTCTGCATCTTCACCTCATCAAGTCTGCTCCAGTGATCATAATGGCCATCAGTAGTACAGTCTACATGGTCCAGATGCTTTCTGCCATATATGACCCTCCATCCTCTAGTTCATGAATGTAATTCACAGCTTGGAAATGTTTTGGGGGGAGATTACCCATTGGAGGTGTTTCTTCTTCTGTTTTGACATTCATCCACATAGCAATTAATGGAATGAAGTTTTTAGGACATCTCTTTTATCCCAAGTCTCAAAATCTTAAAGTGCTGGATTCCTATAATATGGACTCAAAAGTTTATTGGCTTTGGAAATCTGCCTTTGTTGGTCAAGTCTGGTGTGATTGGCCTATTTCTATTCTTTTTTTTTAAATTTATTTATTTATTAAGGATTTCTGTCTCCTCCCTGCCACCGCCTCCCATTTCCCTCCCCCTCCCCAGATCAAGTCCCCCTCCCTCATCAGCTCAAAGAGCAATCAGGGTTCCCTGACCTGTGGGAAGTCCAAGAACCACCCACCTCCATCCAGGTTTAGTGAGGTGAGCATCCAAAGTGCCTAGGCACCCCCAAAGCCAGTAAGTGCAGTAGGATCAAAAACCCATTGCCATTGTTCTTGAGTTCTCAGTAGTCCTCATGGTCCGCTATGTTCAGCAAGTCTGGTTTTATCCCATGCCAGACCAAACCTAAGAATAATAGGAATAGAAAAAGGAGAAGAGTCACAGCTCAAAGGCCCAGAAAATATTTTTAACAAAATTATGGAAGAAAACTTTCCCAACATAAAGAAAGATATTCATTGAAATACTCAAGAAGCATACAGAACACCAAACAGACTGGATCAAAGAAAAACATCTCCTATTTCTATTCTTATGGCCATCAGAGAGCGTGGTGAATTATTATAGAAAAGAATAGCACCATCCACAGCTATTCATTTTCTTTATGCTGAATGTCAGGTGTTCTCTTTAATTACTAAGCATATTAAAAGATAAGGCCAAAAGGGAAAAATGTGCCCAGAAAATCAAATAAGGTAGACCTGGTTGGGGTTTTGGGGGAAATGCACTTGAAAGCGTAGTTAATATATTTGATGGGATGGAAGTGGCTCAGCAGTTAAGAGTACTGGCTGCTCTCCCAAAGAACCAGTTCAATTCCCAGCACCCATGTGGTGGCTGATAACTGTTGAAATAAGAGCGGCTGAGCTGCGTCCCCAGCACCCGGCCGCCCACACGGCTAGCTTTATACCCGAAATAATTACACGGAAACTGTATTCTTTTAATCACTGCCTGACCCATTAGTTTCAGCCTCTTATTGGCTAG
>NC_022012.1:24252089-24296607 GCF_000317375.1 Microtus ochrogaster
CATCCTGTTCTGTTTTCTCCGCCTACCTAAGGGTTGGCCTATGAAATGGGCCTAGGCAGTTTCTTTATTAATAAGAAATCATTCCCACATCAGATAACAGTCTATAAATTCAGTTACAGGGAATCCAGCATTGCCCTCTGGTCTCTGAGGACACCACATGCTCAGGCAGGTGCTGCACAGAAACAAATGCAGGCAAACCACCAATATACATAAAACCAAAATAAATACATTTTGGGGGGAAATGTAATCAGAATATATTGTATGATTATACTAATGTGTTCAGGAAATGAAGAGTTGGGAAAGTTCACCACACAGTTCTTTTTCTGCACATACATCCAACATAAATCCTTTAACTGAAAACAAAACAAAAATCCAACCCTGAAGTTACCAATTCAATAAGCAAATTGGACCAAACAAATTTCATGAGACCAATATGACTGGTTAGCTCAATTGTGATCCCCAAGGTACACAGAATACTCAAAAGCGTTTTTTCTCTTTCTTTCTAAAAATCAATTATTTTTCTTTGTGTTAAGATAAATACAGTTTTTCAAATAAGTAGATAAAAATAGTCTTAACCAAAAGACAGTGTTCCATGAAATCATAATTCTTCAAATAAAAATAAAATACAAAAATTTTTCCTTACAAAGTTAAATTTTTCTGTTACTTATTTTGCATTGCCTGGTGAAATACTTGATAAACCCACTTGAAAGGAGGTAAGATGGGGCTGGAGAGATGGATCAGCAGCCAAAAGTCCATGCTATTCTTGCAGAGGCCGTGGATTCTTTCCTCAGCATCCACATGGTGATCCACAAAATTTGTAGCCAAAAAGAAAGATATTTTATCATTTCATTTACTTGTGTACATTTTTAAAATTTGTATTTATTCTTTTTTGTTTATGTGTGTGTTTATATTGATACATATCACATATGCAGTGCCCATAGAGGCCAGAAGAGGGTGTTGAAATTCTTGAAACTGGAGCCACAGGTGGTTATGAGCCAAATGACATGGATGCTGGGTACCAAGCTGAGCTCCTCTGGAAGAGCACCAACCACTCACTCTTCAACTCTGAGCCACGGCTCCAGTCTCCAGATCTAAAGTGTTTTATAACGTTCAACAACTATCTATGACAGAAAATGAAGCAAAACTCTTACAACATATATAAGGGAGCTTTAAAATTATGATAACAATTGTATAAAGGGGTGATATATTTTAATGGAACTTGAAAATTTTCTTTTGAGATCAGAATAAGGCAGGGATATTCACTGTTACTACCTTAGCCATAACCTATATGGAAAGTCAAAAAGGGAAACATCTTTATTGGGAAGGAAGAAATAAAGACATCCTGATTCAGAGGAAGTATAATAAATGATTAACTTAGAGGTGTAAGATAACATATAAGGGGCTGGAGAGAAGGTTCAGAGGTTAAGAGACTTGCTGCTCTTTTAGAGGTCTTACGTTCAATTCCCAGCAACCACGTGGTGGCTCAGAACCATCTGTAGTGAGGTCTGGTGCTCTCTTCTGGCCTGTAGGCAGGCATGTAGGCAGAACACTCTATACATAATAAATAAATGTTTATAAAATTAAAAAGATAATATACAAAAAGCAACTATTATAATTATTTGTGGGAATAACAATTCAAAACATCATTAATTACATGAAATTAACTACATTCTATACTACAAACAGCAAGATTATGCAACTTAGAAAATATCATTGACACCTTTCTAAAACATCAGACATGAAAGGACTATGTTCACACACACACACACACACACACACAACCATTATACATGAGGAAATAAATTTAACCAAAATTATATTATATAATACGTATAAGAAACTAAAAATTATTACTAAGAGAAATTATATGTGGAGAAAGTTAGTGTATTTATTCCTTGATGATTGTTTTAAAATGTCAGAATGGTGAATCTCCCCTAATTGACACATAAATCCCATACAATCTGAACCAACAAATCCACAATATATTTTGTTGGAAATTGGATAATTGATGTATATTTTATCAGAATTCAAAGAGCTAAAAGCAGCCAAAGCTATCTCAAAACCAGAATTTAAGTGACACATTTACTGTATGTTACAATGCTTCACTAATTAAGAAGTGTTATGTATACAAAAGAACTGGATAAAGAGCCCAGAGATCAGTCCATATGGATAGACTCATTTGGTTTATTTTAAAAGACGACATTGTGGTGGAATGAAGCAAAGGCAAGATATCCAAGAAACAGTATGTGTTGAACTTACTATTGGTGGTGGAAAAAGTAAAAATTTCTTTGTACCTCACACCATTTTTGCAGTTGATTTCAGATTGATATAATACTTTTTTAAAATAATTTATTTTTTATTGAAAATTTCCACCTCCTTCCCTCCTCCTACTTCCCTCCCCTCTCCTTACTCCCCCCCTTCCTTCTCCAGTCTAAGGAGCAGTCAGGGTTCCTTACCTTATAGGAAGTCCTGTTTCCCTTAGGTCCAGGAAGGTGAGCATCCAAACAGACTAGACCATGCAGTAGAATCAAAACCCAGCGCCACTGTCCTTGGCTTCTCCATCAGCCTCCACCATCAGCCACATTCAGAGAGTCCGGTTTGATCACATGCTCCATCAGTTCCAGTCCAACTGGCCTTGGTGATCTCCCATTATATCAGTCCCGCTGTCTGATTCTAGAGAAGCTAAATAAGAAGGTGAACCCAAAAAATAACATATAGTTATCCTCCTGGATATTGGAAGTGGACAATATTGCCGGACAGGGGTTGGGAGCACAGGGGTGCGGATGGGGTGGGGATAAGGGGAGATGGGGAGAGAGAAGGAAGAAGGGGAGGATGGGGAGAGCTTGATGGAATGGGATGGTTGGGATGGAGGAGGGTTGGATGAGGGAGCAGGGAAGTAGATATCTTAATTAAGGGAGCCATTTTAATGTTGGCAAGAGACTTGACTCTGGAGGGGTTCCCAGGTGTCCAAGGAGATGTCCCCAGCTAGTTTCGTGGGCAGCAGAGGAGAGGGTGCCTGAACTGGCCTTATCCTATAGCCATACTGATGAATATCTTGCATATCACCATAGAACCTTCATTTGGCGATAGATGGAGATAGAGACAGAGATCCACATTAGAGCACTGGACTGAGCTCCCAAGGTTGATATGAAGAGCAGAAGGAGGGAGAACATGAGCAAGATTGATATAATTCTTAATGTGAAAGAAAAAGATAAAAGAATACTATTTTGATTTAGACAGATATTTTAAAAATAACATGAACATTAACCAAGAAAAATATTGATAAAATAGGTCATATATTAAAATTAATCATTTGTGTTTATACTCAAGAAAACTAAAGCCAAAAAAAGGAAAAAATATTTGTAACATAGTAAGTGATCAAGGACTTATATTCAGAATATGTGAATAATATCTTTAAATTGAAAAGTTAAAGGATGTAAAATGAACCAAAGATTTGAACTACCTCTTCTCAAAAGATGGTATATAAATGAAGACTAAGCATATAGAAAGTTTTCCATTCCACTAGCCATGAAGGAGCTCTGAGTCTGAAGACAATGTGGTAGGATTTAAGGGCAGAACCACTGTTAGGGTTTGTGCGGTGAAATACCTTGGCGGGTCGGAGACAAGAAATGCGGCAGAGATGACACCATCCAACAGATCTCACTCGGGAGATTTATTGGAGTGGGAGCAAAAGGCCATCTGAGAACAGGGATATGAGAGAGGCAGAGACAGACCAAGCAAGAGAGCTAGAGTCAGAAAACAAGAGAAGCAGCGTGGTGAAGGGGCTTTTAAAGGGTCCTGTGTTGGCAGCTGGTGACGTCACAGCTGCTTGTGCTGAGTTACTGAGGCAAGCTGGGGAGCACCCTACTCAAAGCACAATGACACATCACTGTGTGTGTTCCATGGAAAACACCAGTGTCACAGGTGATTAACAAACTGGAGCAGCAGGAACCATCTCTCTCTCTCTCTCTCTCTCTCTCTCTCTCTCTCTCACACACACACACACACACACACACACATTTTTGAAATGTAGATCCTCACAATCATTTTAAAAAATGTTTTTATAATATTTACTAGAGGAATGTATGATCCAAAATTTCTACATCTAGGTAAATGTCTATTAGAAATATCTATAGAGATTGTCAAAACGTATGTCTGAGAATGCTGACAGCAGCAGTATCCACTGTAGGCCCAAACTGGAGACAATTCAAGTGCCTATTAATACCAGCAGCACTTTAAAAGTTTATGGATTGGAATACTACACAATGAGAACAAATCAATCGCTTCTATATGCAAACATGAATGATTCTCATAAACAACTTAGTACTAAGAGGATACAAAAGGTCACAAAGTGTGATGGTTGACATTGTTATCTTAAAGGAATTTAAAATCACCAAAGACTGGTCTTTGGGTGTAATTTGGGATATGTCCCTGAGGGAGTTGAGAGAGAATTAACTAAGAGAGACACCCTCTCCAAAAGTGGGCAGCACTGTCCAGCAAGTGGTCAGAGCAAGCAAGTGTTGCTGGTCACCTGCTCTTCTTCCTGAGTGTGTGGGTCCTAGGCTCTACCGTCCTCTGCTCACATCAGACTCCAGCATCTTCTGTCTTCCCATCCAGATTGGAATGGACACCATCTGCCCTCGAAGGAGCTCCAGTCTCTCCAGCACTGCTTTGGATCTGCTGAGGCTCTCTGTAAACTCAACAGCCACCAGTATCTCCGCCCCTCCAGCATCCTGAAGGCCATTGTTGAAATACCTCACACCTATCATGTAAGTCAGCAGTTCTCAACCTACCTGTAGGTCTCAAGACCTTTGGGGGTGTCCAACCACTGTTTCCGAGGGGTTGCATATCAGATATTTGTACTTCAACTAGCAACATAGCAAAATGAAAGTCATGAAGTAGCAATAAAAATACTTTTGTGGTTGGGGTCACCACAACATGAGGAACTGTATTAAAGAGTCACAGCATGAGGAAGGTTGAGAACCACAGATGTAAGTCAACCTAATAATCCCCTTCTTGTAATATGTATTCATTCTATTGGTTCTGTTTCCACTAGAGAACTTGAACTAATGCATAATGGTGATTCCACTTACTCCAAGGCTGACCCATTGAGCAAAACAATTGATAGTGTTGTAAGCCAAGATATCAGCAGCCAGTGGAGACCTGGTGGGTAAATAGCAAAGACACTCAGGTAACTTTGATTGTGTTACTGGCCTATTTATCTTGTTGCAGTGTCCTGGGTAGTCTGCCTTCACAAAAACTAAACCAATGGTTATGCTTTAGATTCCCCCCCCACACACACACTCTCTGTCTGTCTCTGTCTGTCTGTTTCTCTCTCACTCTCTCTCTCTCTCCCACACACACACAGAGAAAGAGAGAGAGAAAAATTAAAATTTTGCTTAAATAACGAGTTTCCAAAAGAAGACAGTGATTGGCAGTGTCCAGAGTGTTGAAGGGTTGACTAAACTAAAAACAGTAAGCTAATATATTTTAAATGGAAGTTTGCACAATCTTGACAAGCGTGGTTTTAGTTTCCTCCCACTAGCCAGGTTGCTCCTCAACTGCTTTAAATTATTTCAGTAATTTGAGAGGTTGCCCTGACTTGAGTATCTCCTCAATTTTAAATGAACATGAATTTGTATGTTAGGCAGCCCTCATTAAAGATTTATTTGCGTCACGTGATCTCCCCTGAGTGCAATGGTTGTCTATTTTCAGCCTTACTGTATCTATCTTTGTTTTCTCTTTAAAATATTTTTATTTTTGAAATGAGCGTTTGAGGATCATTTTAGTAGTTTAAAAATAGAGAGGACAATCCAGAAA
This sequence comes from Microtus ochrogaster, assembly GCF_000317375.1. Lineage (NCBI taxonomy): Eukaryota > Metazoa > Chordata > Mammalia > Rodentia > Cricetidae > Microtus > Microtus ochrogaster. Next base: position 24,257,910 of record NC_022012.1, read on the forward strand.
GAATAGCCAGCCTGGCTGGAATATTGAGTACCCTCCAGTCTTTTTACTGCTTATTCTTTCAACTAAAGCAATGCATATGATAATTCAATATGAGTGCAGTGTATGATGAGTAGTTAACAGTACCATCTTCTTAAATGGCTTTTAAAAATGTGATTAATATGTGATAGTATGCATGTTTATAAGGCAGAATGTGGTACTGCATTAATACAATCGGTACTGATCAGATCAGGGTAACAGTTTATCTCCTTATCGCGACTTTGTGCTGGAGCCTTGGAGCCCTCTTCTTCTAGCCAGTCATGTACAAGTAACAATTAGAGTCAGCCCACTGTGCTGGAGAGCACCAGGCTGATTCCGTGTAACTGGGCACCTATTACTCAACCTCCCTCCATCCCAACCTCCCAACCACTCCTTCTAACCTCTAAAGTCATTATACTATGTTCGAATGGGTGTCATGACAGCCACATATGAGAAAAAAAATTGATATTGTACTCAGTGTCTAAATTACTTCACTTAGCACAATGTTTTCTATCTAATACCATCTCTACTTCTATATATGATGTGATATTACTCTTTATTATGCCTGAATAATATTCCAGTGTGTGGATACCATGGAATCATTGTTCAAGCATTGATGAACTCTTAATATTAAAATCTTTCTACTATCCCACCTTTCTCTTTCTTGAAATTTTACTTCTGATAACCTTTTGTGAACTTTTGACCTCAGGACTTCTGGCTCATTACCAAATGCCATGCTTCCTGTTCACTGACATTCACATGTTATTACTATCACTAGGCTGTGTTAGGGTGAAATACTGTGAAATGCCAAGATGTCTCCCAGTGCTGGATGAAGTCCCTGGTGTTTATTGTCACCCAAGGAAAGAACCCCTTTGTGCAAAGACCTCAGAGCCAAAGGTTTCATGCCAAAGAAGTCAGAAAATTTGCTAAAGCCAGTCAAACATGACCTCAGGAACAGTTGCTCACCCAAAATATGAGCAGACTGACCAATGAGCAATTTTCAAGTCAGAAAGGAAGCTGGTAAACATGAGTTTTCATTTTTCTTAATGTTGCATGTGTCTCTTGGCTCCATCTCTTCCTGTCAAAGCTGCATGGTAAATCTATACGTTACTGTTGTCTTTCAACTTCTTTTCCTGCCTATCCCTCTTCAGGTCATGTGATCTTTGTCTGAGGGATCATTTCCCAAAGACCCACAATTCCACGTTATTATCTCCTCCACCAAACTCTCTTATGTCCAAGCTACTGATATGGTTGGAGCCTCTGTTATCTCCTGTTTAAACTCTTGGAGTAACTTCATAAATGAGTCCTTTCTGCTCTATCTCTTTACATCCCAGCTTGAAGCATACCTTCCTCAAAAGCTTAACTGCCCTTGAAAGGAATCATTTTTTTTATTATACATTGCCTAAAAATAACATCAATGTGATAGTTTGTACTCCAGACCTAGTCTACCTTCCTAGTTTACCCTCCCAATGTGGCAGTTTCTCTAGAAGTCTTCCTCCCTGGGTATCCTGCACCTGATCTCCTCCCTACCTTGACCATGTGATCTTCTCTGTGCCTTGACCGTGTGATCTCCTCCATGTCTTCCCCTCACTCACCTTCATTACTTCCTCAGTCACCCTGAGTTGAATAACAGGAACTATTAAAATTATATGCTCTCCCAAATCTTCACAGCCCACCAAAACACACTCATTTGAGTCTATTTTTTTTCTTTTTTTCCTGTTCCTTCTGATGGCAGCATTATATAATCATGTGTCATGGCCTGGCTCATATCACAAGTACTCTGTGTTTCTGTAGAAGCTGAATGGCCACAGAGAGACAATGAATCTCATTCGCATGTCATTTCTTCCTACTTTGCCCTCTGACATGTACTGCGTGATCCTCTTCTCTAGCATATAGGGTTTACATTGGGTTGCACAATTTACCTTTCAAAGCAAAACTAAGGAAGATGACATCAGTATGAGAAGGTGAGCCAGTCTAGGTATCAGATCACCTGTGTTGGCATTTTCTCTGACACTAATTTATGTGATTTGGGCAAGTAATGCACTTGTGGTAGTTTGAATGGAAATGCCCCCACAAGCTCAAAGGGACTGGCACTATTGGGAAACATGGCTTTATTGAAGTAGGTGTGACTTTGTTGAAGGGAGATTGTCACTGCAGGCAGGCTTTGGGGTCTCAAGGGGCTTGAGCCAGGTCCAGTTTCTCTCTCCTCTCTCCTCTCTCCTCTCTCCTCTCTCCTCTCTCCTCTCTCCTCTCTCCTCTCTCTCTCTTCATGCAGCCTGCAGGATGTAGAACTCTTGCCTCCTCTCCAGCACCATGTCTGCCTGCATGTCACCATGCTTCCCACCATGGTGATAATGGGCTAAACCTCTGAAACCGCAAGCCCGGACCAATTAAATGTTTTCCTTTATAAGAGTTGCTGAGGTCACAGTGTCTCTTCACAGCAATAGAAACCCTAACTAAGGGAGTATTTGTCTTAGTTAGGGTTTCTATTGCTGCAACCAAACACAATGACCAAAAAGTAAGTAGGGGAAGAAAGGATTTATTTGACTTACACTTTGATAGTTCTGTTCATATGGAAGGAAGTCAGTACAGGAACTCAGACAGGGCAAAATCCTGGAGGCAAGAACTCATGCAGAGGCCATGGAGAAGAGCTTTTTACTGGCTTGCTTCTCATGACTTACTCAGCCTGCTTTCTTATAGAACCCAGGACCACCAAACCTTCCGCAATAGGCTGGGTTCTCCATCACTGATCACTAATTGAGAAAATACCTTATAGTTGGATCTCATGGAGGCATTTCCTCAACTGAGGCTCCTTCCTTTCTGATGATTCTAGTTTGTGTCAAGTTCACACATGAAACCAGCCAGCACAGTACTCTTTCTGGTTCTCAATTGCTGAACTATCAAAGAAAGGGCTTGGGCTAGCTCTACATGTCTCAAACCATGTCCTGTGGGTTGCTCACTATACCAAGAAGAATTTAAATAAACTGGAGAGATCTCAAAAACTATCCCCGCCAGACCCTGTATAGATTTTTACTACACCAGGATTTGCAAGTAGCAGGTCAGAAACAGTTAATAGGTCATAAAATTAGTTGTGTCTCAATAAATATGTTTAAATAAATTAGAGTAAGAAGCACCAGAGGTCATTATATATAAGTGTAATATTGTTTAATGAAACTCTTGAGTTATACATAAAGGCATCTTTTTATGTAGGTTGTGACCAAACATCCTCGTTTTATAAAATGCTACACTGTAGACTAGTGTATTAGAGGCTCTGATTTATCTTGTAGTAAATAACTTTTTCAACTTTTTATCTTATGTCTTTCAAATTTAATGTTAGCACCTTCAAATGTGACATGTGCATACATATTTCTTGACATAACACTTATTGTCGTGTTTCAAGATATGCTTGTCCCAAGAAAACACATCCCAGAGAACAAATACTGGTTTCCATGAGCTCAGAAATTCCTTTAACCGTGCACACACCATCTCTCTGCAATTTGGGGAACAAGCGAGCATGAAGGAACAGTGCGGTTGCCACCTGGACAACCCTTGGTGTTCACAGAACACTTCCGGGAAATCTAGATTCCCACCCCCCTCTTTCTTCTACTTTTAGGAGGCTTCTCTTATAGCACAGCAGAGGGAAACGGCATTCTCACTGGATCAGGCCAGTACTTCTGATGGGGCAGAGACGCGCTGTTGTGCATAGCTGTGAGGACGAGGGTGACAAGCTGTAGGTCACCTTGTTTGTCACTGAGGCCTATCCTGGCTCTTGGGTCTGCAGAGGCTGCCTTCCAACTCCAGTGCCTACGCATCTCCAGGAGTCATGCCAGCCAAGCTCTTTGTTTTCCTACAATACAAGCACAGAAGGCTTGGAACATAGCTCCTGGATGCAGGCATCTCCCAATGGGGCATGGCTTATAGTGGGGTTTCCCAGTGTTCTCACAGCGAGCTCAAACAACAGACAGCATTGGCAATCAGGAGCAGGGGCATATCAAAGTCCACACTGGGAATCTGGGTTCCAAAAAGCTTTGCTCCCCTGGTGATTATCCCCATGGTCTGGACGAACCATTTCTCCCCCTAATTTTCTCTCCCTGACACCCCTGGCATGCTATGCAGCCTTGGGAAGATACAACATAAAATCATCCCAAGCAGTATTGGGGGATTCACAGAGACCGTGTCAACCTTCCCCGTAGTCTGTCTCCTTTATGCTCTTCCCGCTGAATTTCATACCTTCTCCAGAGACTGCCCTTTCTTGTACACACAGTCAGTAAACAGGTACGTAGCTTTGTGGTGTCACAAAGAATGTCAGAGTAGAATGACATACATGTAAGGAAATCACCAGTTCACAGCTTCCTGTTAATCACGTCACTGACCTGGTTCCTTGGAGCTTCCAGACTGTTTATTTCTTGCCTCAGTTCCAATTATCCTGGAGCTCGCTCTCTTGGCTCTCTTGGCATCTGGGGCACATAGCCTATCCTATGTAGGGTACAGTCTACTCCTTAGCCTTAGGTTAAATGGCGTCTCTATTTTTAAACCACCCAAGGCCCAACTCAGCGGCATCACCAAGTCTTCTCTTCAGCACTGCTTGCATTAAACTTATTTCCCCAGCACACAGCGTGGTGAAGGAGCTAACTCCTCTCCATTCCCTGCCCGTGGATAGCGCTCTTCTCAAAGTACTCTGTGCCCCTCTGTACTTCAGTGTTTTCCAATTCTTTCCCTGAAAGCCTTGCCCTTTTTTTCAGAGCTCCGTCCAACACATCGAGTGAGGAGTATCCATTTCCAGGCTAATGTTTTCTTAAGTAAAATTCACTTATCTTTGGTCAAAGCTTCTGAGAGTTTTCAGAATGCTGGCTGACAGGTTTTCTTTTCTTTTTTCTTTTTTAAGAGTTATAATAATTTGAATGTATGGCCTGGATGGTGCATAAGAGGCATGGCCACTTTCCTTTGTGCTAGAACTGTAAGAGAAAAGGGACATTTGTCAGAATAGAAGAGAAATAAGAAAGGGGTGTGCTGCGCTCTTCCAGAATAAATATCTTCCAAAGGATGTGCAGTCACCGGAAATAGAACCAAGAGGAGCTGTGTAAGAGATAGGGGAGGGAGAGAGAGAGAAAACAAAAAGAGAGAGAATTAGCCCATGTGATTAGAGAGGCTAAGTCTCAAGATCAGTCATTAGGAAGCTCTAAACCCAGAAATACAGTTTCTTTTCAAAAGCCAAAGGCTCTAGATCTAACAAAAGCTTGTTTTGTCTGATTCCCAAGTCTATAAAAACAGAAATCAAAACAAATAAAACAAAACCCAAACCAATGCCCCAAGTCAAGGGTTTAGGGAGAAATTTTCTTTTCTTTTCTTTCTTTTTTTTTTTTTTTTGACTCTTTGTTCTATTCAGGCCTTTAAATGTTTGACTGAGACCCACCCACCTTAGGGAGGCGTCTGATTTACTGAGTTTGCAGAGTCAAATGTTAATCTCATTAAGAACATCCTCTCAGATGATTTCCAAACAATGCGTGATCAAATGACTGGACACTCCGTGATCCATTTCAGTCACCACGCAAAACTGACCATTGCAATAGGGTTACTGAGACGATTATCAAATTTCTCATTTGAAGCAAAGAGGGCAAGAACCACTGCCAACCCACTGGATGGTACACAGTGAAAAGCATTTGACCAGGGAGTTAAAAGGGATAAGAGAAACCCTTGGATCTAGGCAAGAACAAAGACAAAGGGTAGCCATCCATGTAAAGCTGATGCATTTCTGACAGGGTCAGGTAGAAGCGGCAGCCGTAGTTGGGGTGGCATGGTTTCTGTAGGCAACAGCACTCAAACAACAAACATACTGCCCGAGAGGTAAACAGTCACACAAGCCTCGTCTAGGACATAAAAAAAAAAATCAGTTTAGTGGATAGACTAAGTTTAGAAGGAAGACTGTAGTACTGGTAGGAGGTCACAGGGGTCCGCCAGGCTCAGAGGAACTGAGCTCAACAAGGGTCAATTTTATGCAAGTATTAAGGGCAACAGACGATTGTCCTTGAGACTAAAGCCACACGCTCCGTCCCATGCAATGTAAGATGTGTGCTTGTGACTTTATAGGAACAGCCAAAAGATAACCTGACAGCAGTAGCAGGAGTTTTTGAAGACCCGAAACATCATTAACTGGACATAGGTAAATATAGAGGAAGCCTGCAGACCATTGTTGGTGGTAGGTGTTATTGTCATGGAAGATGGTAACCAGTCCATTGTTACAAGCTGCCAAGGAAAAACCTGGGCAGAGTGGAATCAATAAAAAGATTTTGCCTGTAGCCATCCATAGCTATAAAACCTCGCTAATCTCACTGAGACAGCTTCATGAATGTGTGCTACAAATATTTTAATTGTGAATATATGGAAAACCAGATTCCCTGTTCAGCAAGAGCCTGTATTATTCAACTGTTCTCCTGTGTAAACCTTACTCAACTGGATGCTTCTCTTTATAGACTTAGTTATCAGTAGATGCATTTGTTACTTTTCTATAACTGTGATAAAATGCCAAGACCAAGGTAACTCATCAGGAAAAGGCTTATGGATTTACAGAAGTAAGAGTCTGTCACTGTTGGAGCGGAGAAGGCATGGCAGCAAGCATCAGCCCCGGAGATAGGAACAACGGAGAGTTCTCATTTATTTTAATTCATCTATTTAACATCCTGTCTAGAGCCAGTCTCCAGTCTCTCTCCCATACTTTCCCCTCCCCCACCCAATTTTCTCCTCCTTCCTCTCCATCCAGGAAAGGACAGGTCTCCTATGAGTATCAACAAAGCATGGCACATCAAGTTCCAGTCAGACTAAGCACCTCACATGTACTAAAGTTGGGCAAGATGACCTAGTATGAGAAATATGGTCCCAAGAGCTACTAAAAGAGTCGGAGACAACCCCTGTTCCCTCTGTTAGGAACTCCACTAGAGAAGCAAGCTACACAATTGTAGCTTATGCGGAATGCCTAGGTCAGTCCCAAACAGGCTCCCTGGTTGTCGGTTCAAGTCTCTGTGGGTCCCTGTGAGTCATCGTTGATTGTGTGAGCTTTTCCATAATGTCCTTGACCCCTCTGGCTTCTACACTCTTTTCTTCTCCTCCTTGTAGGATTCCCAAACTCTGCCTGAAGTTTGGCCGTGAGTCTCTGCATCTGCCTACATCAGCTGCTAGGTGATGCCTCTGTGATGGCAACTGGGCCAGGCACCAATCTGGTCACCGGAGATAGCCGGTTCAGGCTACTTCTCCACTATTACTAGAAGTCTAAGCAGGGGTTCTCCCCATAGAATCCTGGGAGATTCCCCTATGTCAGCCTTTCTCCCAATCCTGAAATGCCCCCCAGCAGTTTCCCTCAGCACTCTCACCCTTGGTACCCTCCAACCCTATTTCTCATGTTTCCATCATCCCACCCACCATCAGCCCACTCACAAAATCTCTTCTATTTCCACTTCCCAGGAAGATCTGGGTGTTCCCTTATGAGAGAGCTCTCGTTTTTAACTGCAAGCAGAAAACAGAAAGCAAACTCAAAGTGGCATACATCTTAAGTTCTCAAAACTTACTCCCAATGACATACTTTTTCTAGGAAAGGCACACCTGATAAATGTCCCCAAATAGCCACCAACTGGGGACAAAGTATTCAAATTCCAAGACCGTGGGGGACATCTTCTTCAAGTCATCAAGTAGGTTAGAGGCTTTGTTGTCCCCAGATTTGACTAAGTCATTCAGACAGTGCTCCTTCCCTATTCTTGGCTTGTGTACCAGTTATCCATAGCTGTGTGAAAAGTCACCTTGATAATGCAGCATGCGTATATTGACAGGTTTTGGTGGTTCTTCTGAGATGTGTTGGCTGATCACAGTGACCTGCTGGGCTACTGTATGCTCTCCAGTGACTTGCCTTCCTGGGCACTCGTGGCATCTGCTGGGGCAATTCAAGTGAATTGTTCACGTGCGCTTACATACCAGGGTAATCTCACGCTTCTCACGGTGGTGGTCCCAAAAGATAACTAGCCCAACACACAAGGAGTTTTCTCAGCTTCTGCTGATATCAAACATGGTGTTTTCTTATTGGCCAATACAAATTCCACAAGTCAACCCGAGTCGGTGTGGATTTTTTTTTTGTGTGTGTGTGAAAAAAAATGACACTGTTTTTCTAAATAGTATGTTGCAGGTGGGCTTTACACAGTTACTCTATACCACTATTTGACGCATGGGAATTTTTACCAGTACGTTGTATGCAGCATCTGCAGTGTGCCACGTCTGACGATGGTGCTGCCCCTGCAGGCCACAGATGACGAGTCCAAATGCATGCACATTCCACACCCTTTAGCACAGACACTTCACTACTGAAGAGGGTCAATACAATTTGATTATGCAAAAACTTGTTTTCCTAGTCCTGCTTTCTGCTTCATAACTGTGGTGCCTCAGTACTAGGCAAGGCAATAAAACAAAACCTTAGTATGCAAAACCCACAAATTTATACAATGGGTAAATGGGGGACTAAGAGGTGATCCATTCTCATCACAGCAGAATCTTTTGATCTTCCATCAAGATTCTTTAAATAGCCAGGTCCCCTGGGGCTTCCAAAACAAAACACCATCAAACCAATGCATGAGCATTCTCAAGACTACCCCACTGCATAGAATAATTGTGTGCCTGTATCTAATATCCGTCCCCAGCTTCCACTTGACCTGAGGGTCAGAGCGTGGTGTGTCCCACTTGAAGAGTATTACTTATCAAAGAAGTAATACCATGTCTTCCAAACACAGGCTAAACTCACACCGTTATATAATTTTATCCTTCCCGGAAAGGAGAACACTACTTTGGGTATCAGCCCCTTGCTTTGCTAGGGATGTGGAGGAGAGGTGATGTCGATAAAGCTGGGAGGGCAGAAGTGGGGTGCCCTGCTCATGTTTCCTGGAGCAGTATGCTAAGGATCCAGCCCCCACCGAGACTGAGAATCTACTTCTTTCTTTCCTGCTCGGTTCCCAACTTTGGCACAGTTAATTTTCCCCATTTGATTGACAGACATCTCCACTCCCAGCTGTGTGTTCAAGCATGGCGATGCAGGAGGCCCAGAATCCGTCGTGTAGGAGAATCGCAGGCCCGTGTCCCGCATATCACATCCCACTTTCACCACGCTGCCCCCGTTCCATTCCACCAGAGTGCTGTGAGCCAGCGAGTTAAGTAACACCCCAAAGCAGACTCCTATTTAAAACTCCAATAGATGACAGCCCGTATGAGGAACAGGCTTCACTCTGTCAAGTGAACATCTCTGAGGCATCTGCATTTTCCAGGCCACTGTGTTCTTTCTCCTAGCCCACCAAGGTTGCACTCAGTTCTTCAGGCTGTTCTGCAGGATGGAAGCTGCTGTGTCTCATCAGGGGGTTGTCAAATTGTCTTACTTTTCCTGCCTAATTCAGATGAGGATATCCATATTTATATTGATCTAGGCGCATGAATGGCAATCACATATGAAGCTTCAGCTTGGCAGAGATGATCCAAAGTGTATTTGCCCTTACTGCAAATTCCTGCATAGCCGCAAGATACTTCTATTTAGCCTGGTCACCGATGTGACTTATTTACTCTCTATAAACAGAAATCATATGAACTATGTGAATGTGCCTGTGCACATCACTGATGTATGTACATGCACAATTGTGTATTATCTTTTCTATAGTAACTATTTAGAAATGTTATCTTCACATTCCTTTGCTGGCTTTCTACTAGAAATCACCTATTAGTTTTCTACTATTGTGACCACTGCAGTTTAGAGCCCTGGTCTAGCCTACACTCAGATGCAACCTCACAACCTTAATAAGGCTCAGGATAAAGAAATAACAAAGCCACTGTATTGTGCCTTGTAATGTTTTGTTGATCCAGTCCATTCTTCTGCCTTTGCCAGTGACTTTTGAGATGGAATTTGCATTTATTGGTCTTTGTCGTTTTTCATAGAATGATCTGCTTATAGCCATGATTCCAGGATATTTTCTATGAGCCAGGAACAAACTTTCTGCATCTCCCTTTTGTCCTGTGTTCGGCTCACTCCAACCCTGTTTGTCCTCTTTCATACATCAGGAACCCCGTAAAGATTCAAGCCTTCCAGTTCTTTCAGCAACACAGTGAGGTGTCAAGTCATCAAAAGCTGCCTTCAGGTTTCATGCTGTGGGCACACTGTTCACCCTGGATCACCCCTCAGCCGGGATGCTGAAACGATCAACATCACCAAACTCTTGTTAGTTGTGGTACAAGCAACATAATATACACTGTTCTCAGTGAATCTGCCCTTGAGGAAGGAAATTATAAGTCTCCCCTGTGGTCCTCATATTGAAGTTGTCTTTCTAGCTCCATCCAGCTACGATTACCTCTGGGATGATAGGAAGCCGAGGGGGTCCTCGCTGCTAAAATCCATACGGTTCACGTTGTTTTGATTTATACTCCCAGGTCTCTCTGGAAACAATTGTAAAGAAGACTTGTTCCTTTCTCCAGTTGTGTAAAATGTACCTTTCCACCAACATTAATTTCTTATCCAGCTGTTTTTGTAGTATACCTCTCATGCCCCCATCCTTCTCTAAGAACCTGGCATTCACAAATTAAATTTCCCCTGATCAAAGCCGCTGTTTCTGCTGCACCTCTGATGATGTGTTCTGTAACACCTGTAAAACCTGTTGTTTTTCTATTTGTTTACCCTCCCCCCACACAAGGCGCCTGTGCGAAACAACACCTAAAACTTGTCATGACAGATCATGGCTACATGAAAATGGGATTATCTGGAGCTAGGGGAGGAAAGAATTAACACCGAAACAATTTACAGGCTGGGATCTTTTCTATCTTTTACTTTGTTTTGAGGATGGATCTCCCGATAAAGCCCCGGTTGGTTTTGAACACGATATCCACCTGCGTCTCAAATTTGAGGATTCAATTTTCTTGGGAAATCTACTGATTTTCTTTGGCATACATCTGACCGCTTACGCATTTGCCACCATAACTCACTACTAATGCCCATAAAAATTTCAGTTTTTGCAATGAGGAATTTTTCATGTCTATTTTAGGAGTGTGGACTTTTCTGGATGCGGGAATTATCAGGAGCCTATGCTGTACCTGCCATCTGTAGCAGGGGCTAGCCCCACATGGCCACAGCAGGATCCACTTAGCTCATCCTGCGTGCACACCACATGTCCAAAGTGCTGTCTGCTTACCTGGGTCTCTGAATGCTACCTGAAAGAGCTTCTATGGTTTGTGGTCTTCCGAGGTGGTGCCCAAGCACAGCAGGATTAAAATAGCCAGGTTCTGGTTTTGTCTGTACCAATACTCTCTAAAACAGAGACATGCATCTCTTGACAAATCAGAGTGTTGGGATCTTCATTGCCTATGCTGGCAGGAAATGGAAAGTGGAGTGTCAAAATGAGCTCAGAAGGCCCAGATGCTGCTGTGCTAATTCAGCCGTCATTCTCAGCGCCGTGTGTCGGCCCCAGCTGAAACTCTGAAAATCACATGTTCTCTCTGCCCTCTTGTGCAGATCATGGTCACTTTGCTTCCTCTCAGACCCTGTTTTCTAAATCAATAAAAAGAAAAAGAAAGATTAGAAATCTATCCTGGGAGATGAAATAAACTGAAAGGACCCACAGAAAAAGACAGTTCTCTAAATGCTGTTTCTCAGAACGGGAATTCTAGACCAAGCACACCCATGTGCTCCCACTGTCTTCTTCTTAGAACAAGGCGAGAAACAAAGCACTCCTATAAAAAAGAGAGTCTTTATGGAGCATGCTGGCTGCCCAGGTAGGCATCAGGCGGGCACTTAAGCATCCTCTCTGAAAGATGCCTTTCGGGAAATCAGACAGACCTTGCTCCTGGCTCTCCTTAGGCCAGGATTAGTGTGCATCTGGAGGAAGAAGGAAGGATTCGAGGAAGGGGTGGGCAGAAGCTCTCCCAGCCCTCTAAGGCAGCCAGGGCAAGCTGGCCTGAAAGAGGCATCCCGAGGCCTCCCCCAGACACTCACATCCCCACAGCTCAGCATCTCTCCTCTCAAAACAGCTAAGCATGAGCATCTGGAGAAAGCCAACCGTGCACATTTTCAGTGGTTGACCTTTCATTTCAGGTTCAAATCAAGGCCGAATGAAGCAGTGCACTCTCATAGTTTGCTCAGCCTTGTTCCTTCCATTGCACATTACCTCTCTCCTCACTCTCAATAGATAACACATCCCATAATTTGTTCAATGTATTTTTAAACTAACTCGATTTTTATTACTTAGATATGTACACTTTTTATAGTATCGTTTTATCAGTAATAATGATAACAGAAGTCCCATAAACAGAATTCCTAAGAACTTTGTAAATATAAAGTACTTCGTAATTTTATTAAGAGTAAGCTTGACACCTCATGATTCAGACTGCCTGGGTTTGAGTCTTGCTTCTGATATTACTCAGCAGTTTGGTTTGGGGGTTCTAATATTGTTTTACCACAAACATAATAGTGTTTCATTAAATTGTTAACATTAAATGAGATGACAGGAAAAATGTTCTGCAACGCTGCCCAAAAGAAAATATGTCCTTAATAGGTGAGTTCATATTGATATTATTTACCTCTCAAGCATTTCATTCATCACTATGAATTGATTTTACAATAGCATAAGTAAAGACCTTAAGGCTTGGATCATTATAGGGACCCTTGGTGTCACCCACGCCCCTCCAGACAACAGTGTTGACTTTTAGTCATAGGCCAGGAGGGTTGAAGTCCCAGGGATGATCCTCCTTGTGGGGAGGAGGCTTCTGGGACACCGTATGGCATCATGTGCCCAGACAGGGTTTCCTGCCTCCCCTCTCTTCCCTCTCTCTTTCCCTCCTTCTATTCCTCACGCCTTACCCCCTCCCTACTTCTCAGAAAGCTACCAATATTCGACCTGAGGACACCTAAGATAATTGTTTCTAACTAAAAGGGTAGAATTAAATTACCACCCTCTCAACATATCCTCTTGGACATTAAATTCTTGCATGTGACCCATTAGAGTATAAACAAAGCAATGTTATGCCATGTATGTTCATGCACGTGCATGTGTGCATGCATGCATGTGCACACAGGCGGGTCTTGAACTTGCTATATGGCCTCGCCTCAAATTTGCAACCTCTCGCCTACACCTCCCTGGTGCTTCTGGGATTGAGGTGTGCACCGCCATGTCTGGTTGCATATATTTTATAACTCAAAGGTGTTTCTGGAGAACCCTGTTAATCGCTATCAACATCACAGAGAATTTCCGTGGGGAAGACAACTTCCTGGGCCTGCTTCTTCTTTCAGGCCTCCGCCCGCTTCAGTTCCACTCCGTCAGAACAGAGTCTTTCTTCTCTGGCCTCCAGGCTGTGCCACCTCCTTCCTTTCTCTTTATCAAAGCATCACAGTGCAGTCCACTCTCCAGATGAAGTTTCCAGCACATCTAGACGGCTTCAATGATTTTGCTCATTCATTTAGGTATTAAATATTTAAATATTGCCTTTGTCTAAATAACACCAAACACCACACACATGCAAGTATTGTCCTGATCCCCTCTAGACTAGGAAATGAGTGTAAGGATTTTTTTTTATGCTGTTTCACAACTATGTTCCCAGGACCTCACACACTCACATGCAGACAGTACACATAAAAGCAACCAACAAATATTTGTCAAATGAATAAATAAATGAATGAGAAGGAAATTGGAACTGACAACAGATAAAGTGTTTTCCCGGGGTCACATAGGAACAGAAGAGAGGGGCGAGAAAGGCTTTTGCTGGCTTTCCTGCTAGATCCCGCCATGCAGCAGACTAGAACAGCCACACGTGATTGCAGGTTCCCCGAGAGTCCTGCACAGCATTCAGGGGGCCATAGGTCACAATTATATTCATAATTATACTCCAAATTCTATTTTTTTTAACTCTGCTGACATTTGTACTGACGATCTGAAAGTAATGGTGGGTAAAACTGTTGGCCCCTTGATGCAAATCAAGGCAGCGGTTCCCCACTGAGCCAGCACCCACAGAGTAGTCTTTGTTGTCACACAGGCACAGCAAGGGCAAAGAAAGAAGCCAGCTTGGATAAGAATACCTTCTGATAAAACAGTACAAAAGAAAGGAATATTTATCAAGTCCCGAGCCTTAGAGGCAGGCCCTTCCACTGGTCTGTGTGACAGGCGGATGCACAGGTAAGCAAGGCCATTGGATCCCAAGTCTGATGGTTATAGCCAAGGAGAGCTCACATGAGATTGAGTTGTGAGCTCACTAGTCACTTTTTCTTGGAACACAGTTTTTTGTTTTTTTTTTTTTTTTTTGCTTGAAAGAACAAATTCCAAACAAACTATGGTTATTCAGACTTGGGCATTTGGCAGGCTTTTTCTCAAAAATGAGCAAGGAAGCCTGTCACTTAAAAGAAAACAACTGAGAATATTGGTTGCCAATGGTAAAATGTGTGTTTCTGAGTTTTTAGAAAAATAGAATAAAAAAAAAGGAATTCTGAAAGCTTGACAGATTCCCAATATTGAAGGTCTTATCTGATGTGATCAGTAATACATTAATAGAGCGAGCGCGTTCTTCTTTTCGTGTTGTGTAATGAAGTGTGTCAGCTTTTAGAATGTATGACTCGCTCAGCAAAGCAGTATTTTCCAAATGTCCAATGCCTGATGCTATGAAATCGTGCCTGGAGAGAAACTCCTTCAGGATGCAGAGGAAAGCTGTGTGGTTTTATTTGGAAGGGGAGGAGTTTGTTGGCAGGCTCAGACAGGGGGTCACATCTTGCCTTGCAATTAACCTTTAGGTAAAGTCTGGCCCCTGTCAAGTTGGGTTGAATTGAAGAAGAAATTCCAATGTACCTGAAAGGCCCGGAGGATGACCTCTCCTTTTCCTGCGTCCAAGCTGTGATACCAGCTTTTTACATCCTCCGGTCAAAACAACTCACACCGACAGATAGAAATCAAGAGCATGTGTGCGAATATCCCTAATTCTATTAGCTTGGGGAATTAAGCAGATTTGTAAAACACAAAATAATGGCACCTTGACTACTCATTTTTTGAAAATATGGTTACTTTTTCCTGAGTATATATTTGCTGATGTGATTATTATTCTTATTTTTGCATCAGTTTATGTTTTCTTTTTTTATTTTTTATGTTGCAATTATTGACAGTGATAATGGTATTGATAAGTTTTTTGGTTTTCTTTTCTTTCCTTTTTATTTATTTTTTTTTAGCATTTTTGTTATTCTGAAGTGTAGAAAGGGCTAGCGAGACTTTGTAAGTCTTTTCAAAAGGTTTTATAAGTCCTGAATTAGGATATATCAGGTGCTGCTCGAATCCCCAGTGCCAACAGAAATCTGTTTTCCCAGATGGTGGTCTGTTTCAAGACTCCACAAGGCCATAGCAGGTCAATTTTAAAGACAGAAGGCTATTTATACAATTTCTAAAATAATGAAGAGTATGCTTATCTTTGTTTATGAAGATACTGACTATTAACACTTCAAGGCTAAAAATAACAGTTTCTTCTCTTTCTCATTTTTCCACCTTTTTAATGTTATGTTCATAAAACACAACCTGCACATGTCAGGTTGTCTATGGCTATTTGGGAGGAGGAATGTTAGTCAAGAACTGGATCTTGGGGCTGAAGAAATGGGTCACTGGTAAAATCCTCTCTGAGCAAGTATGAGATTCAGGTAAGATCCCCCATGTAAAATGCAGGCATGATGACACATGGATTGGGATTCCCTGCACCTATATAAAAGGCAGGTATAGTGATGCAGGCAGTGGGAAGGCAGAGACCACAGAGACAGGCAGATCAGAGCCCCTGCGTTTACTGGTAAACTCCAGGTTTAATGCCAACTCTGTATTTAAAAAAATAGATAAGAAAATGAAAAACAATAGAGCATGCATACTCACACACACACACACAAAATGCACACCCATGGAATTTTAAAAATAAGTGTATAGTTTCATCAGGAATCCGAGTTGATGGAACTCCCTTCTAGCTGATGGCACATGCTAGTTGCTATGGCAGAATGAGATGGATGGGGCAAATTCCCGTTAAACAGACTGATTCATAATGTGCTCAGTGAAAAGGCCCCTATAGCTCTCCCACTTATATTACTTTGGGCAACAAAGGTATCTGTCATAAGCCTACCTGGCTTGGAAGACATCAGGAATCTGGCATTCTGTCTCAGTGTCCTGATCCAGAAAATATGAGGTCTGAGGTGGCACATTTGTGGAATACAGTGTATATGTGCTGCTCTGATAAATATCATAATGTAACCCTCACTCCACAACACAACCCCCCACATTCTCATTCGTGAGGCTCAGATGTAAGTGTCCACAGTTAAGCTTTGTCCATACTCCCTTGTGTTCCTTCTGTTTGATTATATCATATGTCTACATAGTTTTCTCATAGTGTAGTTTAGTCCATGTTAATTTTACTTTGTTGGCAAATTATTCTCATTTTAAACCTTTCTTAACTGTTTAGAAATTAGGTAAATAGGCATTGCACATTAGAATAGATGGCATAGCAATACATATCGATGTAAGAGAATATTTTTTAATTTTTGGATGAGGGCGGTCTCTGAATGAAGATTTAGATGGATTGTTGTGATGACAAGCTTTTGGGAATGAGGACTTGGCCTTACTGGCTTCAGAATCCCTAGAGCCTGATACAGTGTCTGGAATTTAGTAGACACTCAATGTTTGTCCATTGCAAGAATGGCTCTTGCCAGAATGACTTCTGGAATATTATTGCTCAGATTTTCAGTGCCACCAGTGCAGAATTAAATTGCGATAGCAGACTCCTAAATGGTTTGCAGAGAGATTTTCTTTTCATTTGTGTGATGATTAGCAAGGCTGCATATATTGCCAAAATTTTTCTTTTACTCTTGTGGTTTTCCTTGCATGTGCTCTAGTAAAGCAAAAATTTCTTCCAGTGATTGCATCCCACATATTTAGGTTTCTGATTGTTTGGGGCTCTCTGTTATAGATTTCATGAGGAAAAGAATAAGTGAGAATCAGTTGGAGATGGGACCAAAGGAGGGCAGGCACATAAAGTTTCAACTCTGTTTTCCCAGGTAAAAAAACTGTGGCTTAGCAACTGTCCCAGACCACACAAGCTAGAAGCGAGAAGCAAGACAGCTTTGAGTTTCTGTTTGTGTGAACTTGGAGCCTGAGTTTCTTCTCTGGGTATTGTGCTCCCCACCACCACCGCCACTGGCATGGAGGTCCATTAGCAGTGACATTTAAGAAGAAAGCATGTTCTTTGATGGATCGAATGGGAAGACTCTTGCTGTGTGGGGTTGGGTCTGAAGACGCCGCTGTGGACTGAGAACCTGTGGCAATGTCTAGAGGAAGCTAACAGTGGGACTGGCCCGTCAAACGCCCAAAGGTAACATTTCAGAATATTCGGTGGATGGAAAGAAGACAGAAGCAGAGTGGGTTAGCATCCCAGTTTAGGATTGGTACACAAAGCTCTGTGCGGAGCAGGACAAGAGTAAGGATGTTGCGGAATGAGCAGCTGGGTTCCTGCCAGGTCTCAAACTTAAAACCCTTGCCAGATGTCATCTTTCACGGATAAGAAGTAGTTGGGAAGCCAACTGGCAGAGGCTTCCCAATAGGCAGCTAGTCATATATAGTTATTCACATGTAAATTCATTAAGTAGAGTAAAATTAAAACACCAGTTCCTCAGTCGTGCCAACTACATTCCCATAGCTAGAGAATGGGATAGCGTAGATACAAGAAACACTCGCCATTGCAGAGAGTTCTATTGAACTACACAGCCCTTGATCATCCAGGTAGGTCAGTATAGGCCAGGGGCTACAGCATCCATGACTGAAGGAACCTGTAAGAAGAGCAGAAACCAAGATCCCATCCCAGACCTTGGAAGTTTCAAGCAGGAGGTACCTTCCGGCTGAGTGGCATTGACTTCCCTGTGGCTTTAACAGGTCCCAGCAGATCTTCTTTGCTTGCTGATGGCCCACGCCACCTAAATTGAGGGTTTCTCAGAAGAAGAGATGGACATCTAATTTTTCACTTTCCCTGCAAACATATTCTCTCATCCATTGCTCTTCCTTTAATTCTAGTTTTGCTCATTTTTATGACTGTATTTTTGGATCTTATTAATATTTAAGAGATGATAATGGTGGGAGCCCGCCTTGGCTCTTCCTTGGGAACAAAGCATATCCCTCCACCCCCGGTCCTCCCCACTACGGCGCTGTAGCCAGTATCTCTGTGGCACTCTCCACAGAGGTGATGATTTCGCCCGCACAGAGATGCGCCATTTCAGCAGCCTCATCCAGAAACCAGGTACAAAGACCCACCTACCTTCTGCACAGCAGGCTTGGGCAGCACACTCGCACCCAAGCTCAGTGTTTATAGATGCGCTGGCAGGGATGGGAACCCGTCTTGCAAAGCCTCATAAATATTTAAGAGCAAGCACTTTATAAAGAAGAGTATTATTAAGGGCGGTGCTGCCAGGCAGCCTCAAATGTGCCCATCTATCAGGAGCTGCTAATGCTATGGACATAACCCCCTGACAATAGCCCTGGGCAAATGCTCTCCTTGTCTTAGGAGAGAGTTGAGCAAGAATTTAGAAGACTCCCCAACTAATTCTACTCTTCATAAGATACCCCTAGACCCCATTGTCTCCTGGTGGTAAAGTAAATGGCCTTTCAACAAATCTACAAGAGAAAAGGCAGTGATAGGTAGGGGGGAAATTCCACCTATATACACATGCTCCTCATATCCACACAAAGAACTGGTTTGCCGGGCCAATTTTTCATAGGGCTTCCTGTATTCTGCTCTAAGTAGAGGACTCTCCTGTCACCATGGAAGCTCAGCCCACACCACTTATTTCAACTCTTCAAGCTTTAATGATGCTGGTTCGGTTTTCTTTGCCCTGTGGATTGGATACACCACATTGCAATTCAAATCACCCCAAACACCACAGTAAGCATGAGGTGATCACATTTCTTCCTAAGTGGAAATGACTCTCCACAGGGGACTCATTCTAGAAGCGAGGGGCTAAGGCAGCATTGCCCTGGCAACTTCTCTTTCCCCAGATGATCATCACTGGAGGTAAATGCTTGGAAGATTAAAGTCTCCAGTTCGTGAAGCAAACTCCTGTTATGTTAGGAAAATACCCTCCACTGGCCATCTCCAGTGCAACCGATTAAGTCACAGGAAAGAGATGTGCGCGTGCCATTCTTATTATATTTACCCTTCAAAATGCTTTCACCTTTTTAAACTTACCAGACCTGTGAAGGGTCTGAGGAGCTAATTGAGGATCTCACTGTGACCCAAAGAAGGCAGAGAATCTGGGTATTTGCTAGCATAAGACATGTCCAGTGCCAGCCAGGAAGGAAATGGCCTTCTGAATCTCTTACATGGCCTATTGCTTCCTCAACAATAAATATTTGCATGGAACTCATTCTTCACATAGGAGCAGGGTCCTAGTGCCAACACATACAGAGCCCTGGCATAAAGCATGGAGCTCTCTAAGTGGCTCTGTATTTCAGCCATTCACCCTGGGGCATTTCCTTAAAACAGGTAGGAGAACGTTCAAGGGAAACACATGAGCTAACCAAACCATGAACTAACACAGCCATCATGAGCCATGATGGTGATCAAGCTCTCCCCAGTGTACATGCTTTGTTCCAAGTTATAATCAAAAAGTTTATTTGTAAGCACATTACTGGGGACCTGGAATAAACTTTCCCATAGAAACGATGTTATAAATAGAGCTGGAGCTCACCCGCAAAAGCTCATCTCAGCCAAATGCAGTTGCAGTATTATATAGTTGCTAGAAAACAATAACAGCCAGATATCCATAATTAAACCAAACAGAAGGACAATAAGATGAAATGTCTCTTTTTATTGCGCGAGGATTCATTCTTAAGGGAAAGATTAATTGGACAAGGATGAGGAGGTAAATGGAGACGATGTGGAGCTCTCGGGAGAGGCTCTGGGTTACCTCAAGGGCTGTTGAAGCTGATGGCTTCAACTCTTCAGTGTGTTTCATTTCACTTCAGAACTTACCGCCTGCCTTGTGCTGAGGGCAGGTGGACAGCTCACACTACTTGTGCTTAGCCCCTATAATGAAAGCCAGTTTTTATTGTTCCCTTCGCACAATGAGAAAAGAGAAGAAACAGGCAGGCAGGGGGAAAAAAGGAGGAAGGGGAGACCAGGAGGGAAGGCCAAAAGTGACTGAAAACGACTTTCTTGGAACTGTTAAGGACTGGTTAACCAGGAAGAGGAAAAGTGAGCCAGGTGAAAACTGGGATTTGAGAGTGAAAGATTGTCTGGGAGGTGTCGACAAAATCAATGAATCAGTCACAGGAAGAGGTGGGAAGGAAGGAGAGGGTAGCGAGGGAAGAAGGAGAGGACCGGCCTCGTGGAAAAGTGCTGCCTTGGCCAGTTTCTGTGCAGGTCATTAGAGGATGCTATCTTTGCTGCTGACTGGAGCAAATCAGGCGGGGACAGCCTTGGGGTGAAGGGGGTGAGCTGAGGATAATAAACACGCTCCCCTTCTCACATACGAGCCTGACGTGTGCCGTGCTGACTTCAGAACCTAAAAGGCATCTCTGTGTTACTGGAGATAGATACCTTATCTCCTGTGGCTCAGTATCACCATCATTCTTTGTCATCTCAGGACCCCCACACCTCCCGTCCTTCCAAGGTGGCCCTTTCTTTCTTTGGGAGTGCAGGACAGTCCCCAAATGCCTGCATCTCTCATTTTGCTTTCTCTCCACTGCTGGCTGCTGCTCTGCTCTGCCCTTCATCCCACCAGCCTCTTCCTCAGGGATTAACGGATATCTGGAGTGGGACTTAGCAGAGCTTTATAAAGATTTTGAGACAAGGGAGGGAAATTTTAGTATACAAGAGAAACAGCGTTGTATACAGTACCAGACACAACTATGGCCTCTCTCCAAGCACAAGTTCTCTCCTGGCTTGGGATACTGCCCGGAAACTATGTGGTTTGGGTCTCACCCTCTACTGACAAAGTGCCTCCTCTTTCTTGTCTACCCAGGTTTCAGGATGCAGACTCCCTTCCTTTGCAGTAATTGCAAGAAGCCTCCAGATGAGAGTTAGCACCACGGGCTTAGTTCTTTTTTTTCTCCTTTTAATCACATGGGCGAACACAGGTGAGCCCCATTCTCAAGCATCCCCTCCTTCCTCTAGGGCCTCAGAGGGAAGACAATAGCTGTGTTAGGAATGGAGAGACACAGGCAGGAGGTCACACGGGTTCCCTTAGACTGTGGCCCTGGGAGCCTCATTCATTGGTGGGAAAACAAACCTGTTGAAAGGTAGAATCCAGGAGAGAGGTGAAGAAGGCTGGCAATAAAGGGCAGAGTGGTTTATGTATAAGAAATAGAGGAATCTAGAAACTCTCTGAGTCCTGAATACTAAGGAACCACAGGCTGTTTTCTGAGAAACCAATAAGGATTCAAGAAAGGCAAATTTGAACTCCACCTTGGACTGTACTACTTTAATACAACACAGTGGATGCTTGTACCTTACTGAACAAATAGAGTTCATTATCTTTTGTTTTAATCCCCTACTACAAACTAGGGGAGGAGCCTAACCCATAGGCCTATTAATTAGTTTTTAAATGAAGAACCATTTTCCCTGACAAAGTCCGGACTCCCTTATAATGCAGGAGTAGATGAAGTCATTTATTCTTTTAAATAGCTATTTCTCCCTCAGCTTACACTTTTCAGTCTATAAATGTTTTTGGATAATGCCTACCTAAACCCTGAGCCCCAAGCAAAATTCAGGGAGTGGTGTTTAATAATAAGAATATTCTAATTGACATAAGAGATACAAACGTGGGGAAATATCAGCACTGTAACTGCTGGATGAAAGCCAGGTAATGATTGTCTTTTCCTTGGTGGCTGTCAGGTTTGGGAAGGAGGGGCCAGCAGGAACAGAATTGGTACCTGTGGGCTGTGTGCCTCCCTTCCCTGGTGAACTTCACACTGGGTTTAGGCACACTCACAACACCTGTGATCACAGGTCCTCTGAGCGCCTCTTCAAGGCCTCCGTAATCCCATCGTTTCCTGCCTGAAATGAACCAGGGTGGCCTCCCTATTTTCCTGGTTTAGTTCCTCTTTGTTTATGGCATAAATCCATTTGTTGTTATGGGCTGGATATTTGGGCCTCTCAAATACATTGAAATCCTAGCCTCTAATGGAATGGTATTGGAAAGTAGGCCCTTGATCAGTTGTTAGGCCGCGAAGGCAAAACCCTTATAAATAACTGGGTTTAGCGCCCCTTATAAAAGAGATTTCAGAAAGCTCTGTCACCACTTCCTGTCATGTGAGACCACACTGAAAAGATGGCCAGCAATATGTGAAGCAAGAAGCAAGCATCCGAAGACATCAAAGCTGCAGGCAGACTCTTTGACCTCGGGCTTCTAGCCTCCAGTCCAGGGGACACAGCCACAAAGTGCAAGACTCCCAAACCTCAGCACTTCAGCTTGAAATGGTGAGACCAGATACCTCTCCCCCTCCTCAAACTCCACAGTTTGACTTCCCAGGAGCAGGTCTGATTTCTGACTTAGAGGTGAGAGTTTTGTCTTGAACTTCCTGGGCTGGCCAAGTCCTGCTGTGTTAGTGAGCAGAAGGCTAAGAAGTCTCTCTCTCTCGGATTTCACCTGTGAAGACAGAAGAGAGGGGACTACAGATTTTGTTTGACTGTTATTTTAACAAGGAACCCTAAATATAAAAATTTTTTTCTGAAAAATGGCTTATATGAGTTTTGTGAAGTAAAATAAATAAATAAATAAATAAATAAATAAATAAATAAAACTGTTTCAAAAACAGGACATAATTTAGTCACACCAATGCAATTTCTATTTAATTTGAGATTGGATTGAACAGAGAATCAATATAATAAAATAATAATAAATAATACTAATGATTCTGTTACATTTTCTTTAAGGATTTTTTTTATGAATTAGAAAAAAAATAAGAACTTTAAATTTTAGCTGATATGCCAGGATACAGCAAGTAGAAGTTTTTAAAACAAATGGGTAGACATTGGAGATTATCAAGGAATTAATAAAAACTCCACAGAACTCTTTTCTTTTTTTAATTTATTTATTTTGGTTTTTCGAGACAGGGTTTCTCAGTAGCTATGGAGCCAGTCCTGGAATTTGCTCTGTAGACAAGACTGGCCTCGAACTTAAGGAGATCTGCTCGCCTCTGCCTCCGGAGTGTGGGGATTAAAGGCATGCATCACTACCTTGTCTATAGGGCATTTCTTCTACTGACCAGACGCGGGTCATGCTCAAGGAAAAGAGCTGGTCTCGTCTCCCATCGGACAGCTGACAGTTAATACAGAGACTCGCCATAGTCAAAGTCCATAGAATAGGTGACTGTAATGCTATGACCTAAATGGGACACCTATATCACCTCTCTTCCTGCCACCCATGCTTGGGGCACATCATGAAAGAGGGTGTAGACAGATTGTAAGATCCAAAGGTAGGGGAAAATCTCTGTTAAGTAAAATGTTCCGGATATGATAGGGCCATTGTACTCATGAACTCACAGCTGCTTTGGTTGCCTGCCCAACACCTTCATAAGATCAGCCCAGTCACCTATCTTAGAGAAGGGCCCTGAGATGCCCTGACTCTAGTTGTAGCCGTTGACTGCTGGTGAATGGGGAGTCAGTTTCTTCAGCCGTGCGGCCCATGGTAGGTGGTTCATGTTCTAGTGGATGGTACCCAAGCCCATATGAATAAGGGCAGCAGTAGTTGATCTCAATATGCTACGAAGAGAGAAGGAGGAGAAGTTGGGAAAAGAAAGTGTATGTCTGTGGGACTGGGAAGAGAAGTAGGGGTGGATGTGATTTTAAAACAGTGTATTCATGTATGAAATTACCAAAAAATAAATTAAAGTTTCTTTTATAAGGAGAGTAAAAAAACCTGTTAGGCCAAATTTGGCTGGAGTTTTGCCCAGAAGTGTTCTTATTAGAGTTTAAGAGGAGTACATTGGTCAGGGTCCATGGCATCACAGTGTTGGTGGCCTCCTGTGTCGCTGTTTTGATAAATGTGCTTTTTTCATTGCTGACAGTTTGTTATCCCTCTATGCAAAAGGATGGCACAGATCCATCCCTAGCCTTCTCCCTAAGTCTATTGCCAGTCCCGATCAGAGGCTACCTATCCCTGAACTGCAGTGGGAAACAGAGGAGGCTGTCATGCTGGCATATGGTTGATGTTCAATCAAGGTCAGAATTGTGAAGCGATTCCTTGACTGCACATTCTAATTTTTAAACTCAGGTTGCTTTGTGAATTAACAAGAAGATGTCTCACTTAAGAACCGGTCTGATATCGGACCCATTGCAATGGAATATTACTTTAACTGTGGAAAGATGTGTTACATTTGTTTCTGCTGTATTTGTTTAAGTGTGTACAGATGTATTGCCGTTTCACCTTGCCTGTCTGAGGAACCTGATGGGTCTAATAAAAAACTGCATAGCCAATAGTTAGGCAGGAGAGGATTAGGAGGGGCTCACAGGCAGAAAGAATAAATAGGAGGAGGAACCCAGGCTGGAGAGAAAGAAGAAGAGAGGAGAAGAGAATGAGGGGAAAGAGAGGGACTCACCTGGGGCAACTGCCAGTCATCCAGACACAGAGACAGTAGGAAAGCAAGATATACAGAAGGAAAGAAAGATAAGAATGCCCAAGACAAAATGTAGATAAAGACAGACAGGATAATTTAACTTAAAGAAAGAAAACTAGCAGAAACAAGCATAACGTCAAGCATTCAAAATTAATAAGTCTCTGTGTCGTGATTTGGGAGCTGGTTAGCTGCCCAAAAGAAAAAGCGCATATATATATATCACCAGTCCTCTTCGTCTGGTCCTCTGGACTGCTCCTATGTTCTGTTGTGCAGAGTCATTCTGAATGACTGCTATGAACACACTTCTGAAGGAGAGCAGAGAAACCATGGGCCTACTAGGAGTTCCATTCCAGTGATGATGTAGATTCTAACAGAATTGAATAACAAAATTTCTAAAGCATTGAATGAAATGTAGGATTTTTTAATTTTTTTACTTTTAATGCAATTTAATGTGATTGTTTCCATGGAATCATTTCAAGCATATTCACATTCTTCAGTACATTTTAGCAGTCTCATCATTTAGATTTCAAGGGAAAAATCCAATCAAGAATATGCTAGGATAAGGTAGGAATAAAAGACCACTAAGAGATGGGACTAATTCAGGAGTTAATAATTATTTTTTAGAAAGTTTCTAAAATTACCAATTATGCTTCATTAATTAGTTATGAAATAAATCTAGTGGGCTATGACCCAGTGGATTTTTTTAATGAAAATGAATGGATAGGATGAAATAGAAAAGACAGAATAGAATATAAAATGTCAGAGTGCACTCTCCACAGTGAGATTAAACATTATTTAACCTTGCTTTTGTTTGTTACATGTATGTGTGCGTGTGTGTGTGTGTGTATGTGTGTGTGTCTATTGAGCTGAGGGTATAAAGTGTATTTCATGTCTCTCACAGTCTGAAAAGTTTGAAGGGCATAAGCACAGCATATATAAAACACATGAAAGAAAACAAATCAAGAATCAAGGGTGTCATGTGAAATTACAGGTACGGGAGAGAAGAGCTAAGGATCACCAGACAAATTCTGTTTCTCCCACTGTCAGCTGTTCATTTCTTTTTCCCCAGACTGGAAGGTGGTATTTACAACCAGCGGCCCTTAAAGCGATCTTGTCCATTTTCCTCTTGACAACAGGAAGACAGAAGGCAGGAGAAAGAAAAGAAAGCAGAGGGGAGACAAGAAAGAGAAAGGGAGGAGAGAAAAAGAATAAACTAAAAATCAATCAACCTAGTGAAAACAGGGGCATCCTGCACTCCCGTTGGTGTCTGAATCCAGCCATACGCACTTGGTGACTTAGACGCCTGGGGTTAGGTGGGAGTGTTCAGTCGCACGTTGTTTGAAGAGAACGTGGGAGAACAAAGAATTAGTTCTCCAAATGTCAAGCTTGGATCCCAAATTCATTTATTATCTCTTTACAAAGCTGTAATGTAGATTCGACCCATTTGGAATTGTCAATAATTTAAATGCACAGACAAACGCTTCACCTCTGCCACAGAGTCAAATTCGACAGAAGATCCGAGGCCAATTATTCTCAGGACCCTGAAAGTCAGTTATGGAGGAGCTCACAGGTGACATCCTCTAGATTCACACGATAGAAAAACACCTGCCTAGGGTGTATCATGGTTTGATTCCCCAGTGGAGTACATGAAATAAGCCCTAAGTAGCAAGATGGGGAAGTTTGTAAAATAACGCAGAATGTGCACAGTTCTCTACAGGCTTGACAGACGCTCTAAAAGAGCTGGGAGCCCATTGCTACAAGAACGAGAGAACTCAGGGCTTTCCTATCTAGAGTGTTTAAATGAAGCTGTAAGAAGAGAAGCACATTGGCCAGGGTCCATGGCGTTGCTATGGTACACTTACTATGACGAGCAGTGTTAGACTCTTGGTACATTATGTTAGCCGGTAGCACACTAATGAAAATTTGGTGATGTTGATTACTTCAGCAAGTTTGTTTGTTGATCTTCTAGCCAATGATGGGGGAGGAGTCACTGAACAAAAGATAATACTCTCTTCTCTCGGAACTTGCAGCCCTGGGGACAGGCACGATTGGACAGACTACCTTTCCTTCATGACTGGTAACTAAGCCCAGCTTACAGGAGTTAAATAGCTTGGCCAAATCACATGGATGCTCAACAGCAGAAAGCTCACATTTGAATCCGAAGCTGTCTGTCTCCATGGGAGCCCTACCCTTCTCTGTCTCCAGCTCCACCCAGGACACTGGCAGGAGAGGCGCGTGAGTTTCCCACCCTTAATCATCTCACTCGCCCAAGCATTTTACACATGGTTTTTGTGATCAGCTCTGCCTCTTGATCATATTGTCATTTACTATTTTCTAAAGGTTTCACGGATGTAAGATTTGTTTGCTCGCCTAAATTGAACATTCCTGGAAGCCTGTACAACATAATATATTTAGCCATGGTCCCCAAAGGGCCGGGTATCGTAGAGGGCTGGGAACATTTCCTACAGTAAAAAAGCACCTTTTACTCTGCCTGGGCAGAATGCTCAGTAACCCAGTGAATTTTTAAAAAACAACAAATAACCGTTGCCTCTGAGTTGCAAAGACATGTGATTTTTGACATCATCATTTGAAACTGATGGGATTCTAGTGTGAAGAAAGTCCGTTTCTGAGAACTAACGGAGAGCCGAGTAAAGCTTTCAAAGATGCCAAGCGGACAAAGACCGCACCTGGCTTCCAAAAGGGAAGGAAGATTCTGACTTGAAAAGCTAGAGATTAATAACAAAGCTTAATCTGCCTGTGAGAAAGACTCTGAGATCAAGAGAGATTCAATTAGGAGAAAGGCTTTAGGGTATTGAGTAAAAACTAAGGTGGCCTTCAAAGGAACCAGTCACGTCTCACACATCCAGTTCACGCCATCAAAAAGCTGTGGGTAAACCTTGTGGCTGTGGTGAAGCAATAAACTTATTATGGCTCCCCCACGGGAAGGCTGTTGTCTCTGCCTCCATGTGACATGGCCGTAAATAAGCTAAGAAAATATAGCCTAGGCGACTGTACCACAATACAGCTGTTCTCTGATGACGGTAATATGTGCACACGCCTCTGATGGCCCAAGGTAGACACAGAAGAGGAATGGCTTGAGTCATGAGTCCTGATGTGGGTGATCTCACCCTCTTGAGCAGGCCTACGTTTCTCTACAGACTCGGTGTAGTATGAAAGCCAAGGTTGAAAACAGGCATGGGTTAGGTTTCCATAAGGGTTATCCGTCTCTGGGTTTGTGAGATAGCCACTAGGACCTCCGCTTTCTCTTCTGTGCAATGGGGCAATGGCTGATCCACAGTAGGAGCGCGATTTGTGTGGATAAGTTCATTAACGATCATTTGGGGTTTGAAAGTGCAAAGCATGGCATAAGCGCTGAGTATTATGATGTTTCTTGAAAAGGGCAAAGATCTCCACTTGGAAAAGAAAGGGGAGGAAAAATTACAGGAGACAGAATAGGAACACACAGGGGAGCAGCCATTAGCCAGTCTGGGGAGCACCATCGCGAGGGCTTGAACATCATAAAACATCTGTGCTAATTTCCACTCACCTCTGCTCCTCTAGCCAATGGGAGGGAGGCTGAGGAGAAGAAAGCAGCCTGTTGTCTTAAGAAGAGGGAAAAGCAGTAGAGTGAGCATTTGTCCTTGGAGGTGTTGAGGAGATCTTTCAAATGTCACCCAGTTTGGGATGTTCAAAATGAAGACATTGCTTAATCAATCTGGGAATTGTAGTACTTCATAAAGCAAGGCAAACAAGCTTCCAAAGCTACACAGACAAACCCTCTCTCATAACACCACACACACACACACACACACACACACACACACACACACACACACACTTCAAGATGACAGGTTTCTTAGGCTGTCCTTGAAACTCAAATTGCCAAGCGTCCTTCATTCTGAATTAATAGAAGTGCATGTTCAACCCAATGCAGCCCATTTGGGGCTGCCCTCAAGACTCTTTCCAGTTGTAAAGGACAAATCCTGCAAGCCCCAGTACTGGGGGGAAGGGGGTCAGTTTGTGGAGGGGAGGAGACAATCTGAATAATTTTTCCCTTATTGGTCACCGTCAGCAGAGCCTGAAAGCGTTAAACACGCGTAGACGGGAACTGTTTTCAGGACGTTAGAATCTAAGCTAAAAGAAAACGAAAAGCAAAAGCCAAATCCCCCAAACTCTACTCACACATCTTTCTCTCTCTCTCAGGTCTAACCTGCTATCTGAAGCGTCCCTCTAATAAATTAAAAGAGCCTTGTCAAGTAGCTAGTTCTATTATTAACTAGACATGTGTCTCTCCTGGGCTTCCTAGCAGATCAGGAAGGCTGTCAGCCTCCTCTATAGGATCCCAGGGCCTCTTAGCTGAGCTCAGCAGCCTTCAGGATGGAAGACAAGAATGAAGAGTCCTTTAATTTGGTCAAGTGATCCAGAAGGGGCTCCGTGACAACCATGGTCACGGTTGGTGTCTTCTCAGCACTGTCTCTCCAGGCCACTCGAGGGCATTGGTGCTGGCCTTGATTGCAGGCACTGGGCAAGTTCACAGCAACACAATTCAGATCTTAAATGTTGCATGTGGAGAATCACGGAGCTTCTACCTGATTGCATAGTTCTGGGACGTGAGAAGCAGAAGGATACCTTTCTGCTCTTGGAACCCAGTTGCTATAAATAACAGTATGAATTAGCATGTGCTCAGGGTTCAGGACAAACAGAAGGGAGACAGGTCCACAGGTTCGACTGCACTATTTGAAACTTGGTCTCCTTTGAAATTTGACCTTCTCTAGTCCAGTGACACAATCATTTCCAGGGGCTTTTGTTTAGAAGGAAACATGTATCTTCTCATAATATGTTAGCCGGGCAGACATAGGAGAAGATTGAGATGTCAGGGGCAGCATGAGTGGATGAGAACACTATTCACAGTAAGTCAGCCTCACTGGGGAAACCCAACTGCTTTTCAGCTCCAACACGCCAGCTCAAGGACAGAAGACAGCACGATCTTGAATCTTATTGCTGAGACCTTTGATATCGCCATATTTAAGTACTGATGTGTTATGGTTTGAATCTGATGATTCTGTCACAGGCTCATGTTTTGAATGCTGTGTTTGCCAGTGATGCTCTCTTCGGATGCTATGGAACCAGTAGGAGGTGGGGGCCAGGCTGATGATGAGATAGCATTGTAGGATACAACCGTGGTTCTCACGTACATCCCCTGCCTCCCGCCAACTGTGAAATGAACAGTTCTGCTCCCGGGCTCACTCCTCCACACATGATGTCCTGCCCAAATCCATGGAAGCAGACAAATGTGGACTGAAATCCTCAGAGAGCAGGGGCCAAATGAATCATCCCTTCTCTAAGTTGTATTTGTCAGGTATTTTGGTCCCAGACACAGGAAAGTCAATTGCTTTAGATGCCTTCCGCAAACTGCCAAACACTTAGTAAGTCTTCAAGAGATGCCTATGGATGAGAAAATCATTCGAGAAGAAATTATGAAACATCCAGAAAGTTAGTAATCTTAACATTTCACGTGGCCAGATCTCTGTGCTGTTTCCCACCCTTCCCCTGTTTAAACCTAATGTTTTAAGTGAGACTTAAACAAACTTACCATCAGCAAACGTAATTTGTGATGACCTGGAAGCCTCATTTTCTAGAACTATTGTTCACCAGCTTGCCTCAGTCAGTGAGAGATGCTCACCATGGCTGCTTTTTCTTCCTCCTCCCTCCTCGTGTCAGCTGCTCAGGCCTTCCTGAGCGTAATTCATGTTGGTTTAGGATTTAAGCTTACGGGATTAGACCAACGATCATAAACCTTGCCCATTACAAAATCCTAAAATCATTATTAATTTAAAAGTGAGTCTAAAACCTTGGGCAAAACTAGTAACGAATGTATGCAGACTCAGACCAAGATGAAACCCAAATCCAGTCTAATTTGAAGCGTGCGATTTTCAGCGGATTATGAAGTGAGGCTGAGGCTCTTCCCTACCTGGAAAGAGAACAGGGGAGCAGGGCAGGCTCTTTGCTTCTGCCCAAAAGCAGGAAGTGAAAGGCATCCCATAGTATTTCTCTGGCTCCAATAGAAAAGAAGGATAGGCAGTTAGAGCTGGAATCAATACCCCCAGGCTGAAGAAGGTCCAAGGACAAAAAAAAAAAAAATGAAAACCAAACAAAATAAAATAAAAACACACTAGAGACTTGGAGCTGAAGACAGCACTCAGGGAAGCAGGGACTCCATGACCCTCCATATTCTGGGTCTTTTAGCTGTTGTCTTCTACAGTGTGGAGCACACACTTGGAAGAGCAGCACACAGTGGCATCCTGAGGGTGGGGCTTATAATAAAATACAGAAGAATGCTCCCAGCGGGACATATCACCAATTCATCCATGCAAACAATCCATTGCTGCTCCCCAGCATAAGACACAGAGTGAAGAGGAGGAGAGGCCAGTCTCGACTCAGGGTGTGTGATTTACAACCTGAGTTCAAAGTGTTGATAATACTATGTTTTTACTTTTTAAATTGTTTTAGCCTATTTTTCTAGCCCATAAGGAATGCACCTTGATGTCAACAGAACCCCTTTGTCTTTGTAAGCAATTCTGAAGCAAACTATCAGTAAATTACTTCCCAAACCACCACACAACTAGATCATGCTGAGAAAATGGGCTTTGCAGGAACGCAGTAAATTGGTGCTGTCACAGAAGAAAATATAACCAGTAGAAATCGTTATGGATGAATCATCATGAGAAAGGGCCAAGAAAAATTAACCTTCATTCATTTTCTTTGTTGTCACGCATGCATGCAGAAGAAGGTAGGTGTATGTCTGTGTTTATTTGAATTCTCCAGCCACACATAGGACGGGGAGCTAGGAAGAATTCCAGTGATAAGCAAGGGTAGCCTTTTCCCTGGCCCAAGTGCCTTGGGAAGAGCTGATTTTGCATGAGGAGCTGATCAGCTGAATGACTAAAAGAAGGAGAACCCTGTGATTAAGGGAGTAGGGAAAAACGCCTTCTATTTTCCAGCATCTGCTAAGGTTTACCAAGTGGCAAGTGGCACCAGGCTTAGGACTCAATGCTGAATACCTATTACTTCTTCCAATTTTATCCCTTCCAAGGGTCATCTCAAGCAGGTGATTTTTTTTGTTTCTTTTTTTTATTTTTTAAATTTATTTATTTATTAAGGATTTCTGCCTCCTCCCCGCCACCGCCTCCCATTTCCCTCCCCCTCCCCCGATCAAGTCCCTCTCCCTCATCAGCCTGAAGAGCAATCAGGTTTCCCTGACCAGCAGAAGGAGGGGGAGCACGAGCAAGGAACTCAGGACCGCGAGGGGTACACCCACACTCTGAGACAATGGTAATGATCTTTCAGGAATTCACCAAGACCAGCTAGCCTGGGTCTGAAAAAGCATGGGATAAAACCGGACTTACATAGCAGACAAGGAGGACTACTGAGAACTCAAAAACAATGGCAATGGGTTTTTGATCCTACTGCACATACTGGCTTTGGGGGAGCCTAGGCAGTTTGGATGCTCAACTTACTAAACCTGGATGGAGATGGGCGGTCCTTGGACTTCCCACAGGGCAGGGAAGCAGGTGATGTTTTACCCCAGTCTTACAGACAAAGACAGGGAAGTTCAGAGACACTGGGTGATCTGTCCAGAGTCCTGAAGCACTGGATGTCAAGGTAGGATACCAAGTGTGATGCTTGACATCAGACAGAGAGAATTCCATGGGAAGCTCCCAGTGAGTGCAAGCCAGCGCATCTCACCAAATATGGCAGCCTGGTTTCTATTGCTATAATAAAATATTAAATATACAGTAAATTATAAAAAGTGTCTTTGCCTTCCTGTGTTTGAGTCTGGGAAGAGAGAGGTGATGCCAACGTCTCCTGAGGGCCTCTCTCCTGCCTCATGGAGGGGGGGGGCATGACAGAACTGTAGAGAGTGTGCCAGCTCAGTGCCCTCTTCCTCTTGCCACAAAGCCATGGACACCACCATGAAAACCCACATCTCCTAATCTTATCTCATTCTAAATGCTTCCCAAGGAATCTGTTCCCAAATACCATTAACAAGGAAATTTTTGGGATCTGGGGATCTGGGATACCGAAACTTTGAGAGGACATATTCAAACCGCAGCAATAACCAGAAGCAAAACCCAGCACTGCGGGATGGCTGAAGGACATAGGTACAAACCAAGGCACACACCTGTAACAGGTATATTTATTCCCGTTTGGGTTTTCAGACTTACATACAGTTTTCAGAATTACCTGAGAACACTCAGCTAAGGTGCTCCCACCACTGGGAACCCAGCACGGGGTGTGTGTGTGAGGGGGGGACCTGCTGAGTCTCTGAGCTCTCTACCTCCACTTTGCTTAGCTCTAGTCTCTCTTCTCTCTCTGCCCATACATTCAGGATAAAAGCCTGGTGGTGGTGGTACACACCTTTAATCCCAGTCCTAGGGAGACAGGGGTAGGTGGATCTCTGTGAGTTCAAGGCCAGCCTGGTCTACAAGTGCACAAGAGCTAGTTCCAGGACAGATAGGGTTGTTATAAAGAGAAACCATGTTCATACATTAGTCACTCACTAATGATTCCTCTTCCTGCCTCTATGTAAATGGTAATAAAGAAAATGTCCCACTAAAGTGTTAAACATCCGCCAACATGTAAGAATGGGTTTCATGTATGGAATCAGGGACAAGCTTTGATTGCCATGCAATGGATCTGACACACCTCTGATCTGATGCATGCAGCTTTCAGGAACTGACTCTACATTAAGGGCTCAGAACCTGGTGGGTGGACTGAGGAGCCTGTGGCCACAGAGTTGTGCTGAAGTTGTACCCAACAGGAAGACAGGGTCACCTTCATCCCTGTAAAATGCTACTTCATGCTTCACTCAATGGCAGGTTAGATCAGCTTACAAGTGACATGAGTTTGAGGGCTCTGCCCTGTCACACTGATCTCTAGTAAGGAGCTATCTCTGAAGTTAGCAAGGCTCAGAAGACACCCTGAGGCACATACAGGTCCACAGGGGTTGCTGGGAAGAGGTGGGATAAAAGCCTGGTGGTGGCGGTACACACCTTTAATCCCAGTCCTAGGGAGACAGAGGTAGGTGGATCTCTGTGAGTTCAAGGCCAGCCTGGTCTACAAGTGCACAAGAGCTAGTTCCAGGACAGATAGGGTTGTTATAAAGAGAAACCCTGTTTCAAAAAACAAAAACAAAAAAAAGAAGAA
Organism: Microtus ochrogaster; assembly: GCF_000317375.1. NCBI lineage: Eukaryota > Metazoa > Chordata > Mammalia > Rodentia > Cricetidae > Microtus > Microtus ochrogaster. Next base: position 24,291,737 of record NC_022012.1, read on the forward strand.
AGAAAGAAAGAAAGAAAGAAAGAAAGAAAGAAAAAGAAAAGAAAAGAAAAAGGAGAGAAGGAGAGAGATAGGATGGAAAAAGAAGCATTAAGTGAGAAGCAAGGCCACATTTCCCATGCATCTAGAGTACAATGCCTGGTACCCAGCATGTGCATCTATGGATCTAAGAGTCAAGGTCCAAGAAACATTAGGAGGGTACTGCTTATATTTGACATTGAATTTCTGTGGGACAATTTCCTCTGAAACCTTCTTAAACTTTCAGGGTTGTTTCTCTTGCTGATATATAACTTCTATATGTTAGTGTGCTGGCATGCATTTGTTAATCCATGTGTATATCAATGCTACATGCCATGTGTGTTGACTATAGCATTTACATATTTCATCGCATGCATTTGTTGCATGGTAGACATGTTATAAGGCACACATGATTAACATGCACAAATGTTAATTTTATATATGTTAATTTGCATTCTTACATGGGTGCATGCAAATGTTGTTCTAGAATTTTGCACTCCACCTGGGGAAGCAGGTAGGTTAACTGCAGACCTTCACCTCTCACTCCATCCCTCCGAGTCCAATCCCCCAGTTTCATCCCCAGCTCTGTAGAAAATGACTTTCTGGGGCCTTTCCTTCCTCACTGACCTTCATCCCCAAGGACTCACATAGACCTTCTCCTCACTGCCCCCTCACCATTATCCTAGCCTCCAACACCAGCAGGGATTCACATCTGCTGCACAGGGAAACACAGAGGCTAACTGCAAATCTCTGCTTCTCCCAATCCCTCCAGTCTCAGCCCCAGCTCCGTAGCAGAGCAGACCACCCACTGCAGTTTTGCCCTCCTCGCTGCCTCCATCTCCAGATGATGGATCACACAGATCTCCAAACTTCCTCCTCACTCATCCTGTACTCTCAGCTCCTAACTCCAGTAAGCATTCTCTAGGAACCCACCAGCCATGTCTGCCAGAGAAACAAATAGGCCAGCAGATAAGCTAGCTTCAGGTCTTCACTCTCCTGCCTCCGCTCCATAACCAACCCTTCAGTCCAGTACCCAGTTTTGTAGAAGACTCCCTATCATGACCTCTCCTTTCTCTCTGCTCTCCTTCCCAGGAGATTAAGAAGATCCTGGTGGAACACCTTGCTTTTCTCCCTCCTGTGGGTCCCTCAGTCCCCAATCCCCCTGCCCTGCAAGCCCACTCTCATTCCTAAATGTCAGCTCCCCAAACTTAGAAACATATTTTACCCAGAATCCCCAGTGGCTACATCTATCAAGATAGCAGAAGAATTCCCTACCAGGCAACACACAGCTACCACACTCTTCCCAGAATCAGAGAGGACTACAGAAACCAACAAGAAAGACACTCACCCAACAAGGAAATACTAGGTATAGGCACCCAGAATTACAGTCTTCCTAAACCCAGATGTCTAGATGCCAGCGTAAAAACTTAATAACAGCACGGACAATATGTAATGGTCTATCCTGTCCCTTTAAGGGACAAGTCCCACCCACTACTCCCTTCCACCAAGCAAGGGGCTCTCCCTTCCTTCCTTCCAACCTGTGCTCTCTCCCTTCCTTCCTTCCAGCCTGTGCTCTCTGTTTGGAAGAGGAGGCGGAAGCCTCTTCTGCTCCCCACTATTTCTCCCTCTCTCTCTCTCTTTCTCCTCTCCTCTCCCCTCTTCCCTTTTACTGAATGAACTATATTTAATAAATAAACTCTGTATGGCATGCCTAACCATCTCTGTCTCTCATCCACCTCTGCTTCTTGTGGGACCCAGCTGCCCCTCATGGTCCACTGCAACCCCTTGGGAAACAAGGGAACTGCAGCATTTTATCTAATCCATTACACAATATGCCTCCACTAGAGCTGAGCAGCCATATCACAGTAGTCTCTGAGTATTGCCACATAGCTAAAGCACAAAACAACAACCTTAAAATAGCCTCTATGAATATGACAGAGGTCCTTAAAAAAGAAATGAATGAATCCATTAAAGAAATCTTTGAAAATACAAACAGTGAAAAAAAATGAATAAAATAGTACAAGACCCGAAAGTGGAAATGGAATCAACGAAGAAACCCAAGCTGAGGGAAATCTAGGAATAAAAAATTTAGGAATTCAAACAGAAGCCTCAGAGGCAAGCCTTCAACAGAATATAAGAAATAGAGTATGAAATCTCAGACATTGAAGACATGACAGAAGAAATGGATACCCCAGTCAAAAAAAAATGTTACATCACATATATATTTTTTTCTGGAATAAAACATCCAGGAAATCTGAGACATTTAAAAAAGATCAAATCTAAGAATAAAAGAAATAGAGAAAGGAGACGAAACCCAGATAAAATTGCAGAAAAAATATTTTCAGCAAAGTCATAGAAGAAAATTTATCCAACCTAAGGAAGGGGATGCATATCAAGGTACAAGAAGCATATAGAACACAAAATAGAATGGTTTGAAAAAGAAATCCCCCAAGTACATAATAATCAAAACATTAAATGTACAGAACAAAGAAAGAATATTAAAAGTTGCAAGGGAAAAAGGCCAAGTAATATCTAAAGGGAGAATGATTAGAATAACTCCTGATTTTTAATGGAGGCCCTAAAAACCAGAAAGACTTGGACAGATGTTCTATAAACTCTAAGAGACCACAGATTCCAGGCTAGAATACTATACCCAGCAAAATTTATAATCACAATAGATGGAATAAACAAGACATTCTCTGATAAAACCAAATATAAGCAATATCTACCTATAAATCCAGTCCTACAGAAAGCACTAAAAAGAAAACTTTAACCTTAAAAGGTTAACCATACCCCCTCAAAACCGCAAGGAATAAATAATCCCACACTAGCAAATCAAAAGAGAGTACACACACACTCACACTCACCACCACCACTATCATCACTACCATGAGCAACATCAACACTAACACCAACGGTCTCAATTCCCCAAGAAAAAGACATAGACTAACAATGAATGACAAAACAGGATCCATCCTTCTGTTGTATCCAAGAAACACACCTTAACATCAAAGATAAACATCACGTCTGACTACAAGGATAGAAAAAGATATTCCCTACATTTATGCAATGGAGTATTTCTCAGGTGTACGAAACAATGAAACTTGCAGGCAAATGGCTGGAACTAGGATTTGTTTCTGCATTGTTCTTGTGTAGCCCAGGGTAGCCTTGAACTCACAAAGATCCATCTGCCTCTATCTTCCAAATTCTGGAATTAAAGGTGTGTGTCACCATTACCTGACCTCTAGTGGCTTTAGCTTTGTCTCTGGTCTTCAGGCAAGATTTATTTATCAAAATACAAGCAATATATCACTACATTTCCCTTTTTTGTATAACATGAAAAAGAAGGCTATAAACAATATAAGTAGAACTACATACAATAAGTACAATGGCTACATAAAATATATACAGTTAACAAATTCATCATCAATGTCTAGTCCATTTGCATTTGACAAATTCAGAGAAAATTTCCATATGTATCCTATCTTGGTGAGTCCAAATTTTTGAACCTAATTTACTTTCTACAATATCTTGCATTACCATCCAAAACTATCTTTTGATAGCTCTCAATATTATATACTTTACATTTCTTTAATTAGTTTATTTTCTGAGTCTCATGAACAAGACTATAACTATCTAGTCTTCAAATACCTCAAAGACCCAACAAGAAAATAATATTAACTGAGTAAGCAGGAAGTGCAAGCAAGTGACTTCCAAAAAAAATGTGAGTAATGACAGAAAGAGCTGGCTGCCTGGACAATCACCTAAGTTCCTCTTTAACCTTGGGGTGTCCATCTTTGGCCTACAGGCCTAACATATCTGATAGAAATTTCTGTGAAGCAGTGTAGTCAGAAAGGCTGTCCCTCCTTGTCTTGACAATGTTTGGCAGTCACTTTCTTCTGTGCCCTGCTTATTCAATTAGGAAGGCATGTTGTCAGCAGTTGAGGCAAAGGCATTTTCTTGCCTAGTAGTTTACTTTTTTGTGGAAAAAATTCCATGTGGAGTTTCTTCAATGCCCATTATCTTCTCTAAAGTAGATTGGTGCTGTCAAGAACAGACATGTCTCATTGTTATAAAAATGAACCTAGGTTATTAAAACATCTTAAATGACATAATCTATAGATCTCTGAAGTATTTAAAGATGGCTTGTCTATCTAAAATATATCTTTTTTTTAACCTTAAAAACATACCTAATGTGACTACTAGTTTGATTATACTAAGTGATTAACTACTAACCTGTATTTCCTTATCATCCTAAACAGTTTGTAATAATAATTTTTCAAGGACAAGAAATTTGCATTACATTGTTAAATGAGTTATACAGGTATAATACCTTAAACAAGAGTAGAAATATATGTACGGTATGTTCTAACAAAACCAATTTCAACATACAAAATTTTTATACAATGTACAAAAGTTCAATCAAATGTAAAACATTTAAAACTAGTAGTCACTTTTTAAAAGTAGATTCAATAATTTAGCCTTTTATCCTATCAATGACACTCACCAAAGTTACGTCAAAATCAAAGAAACAATTAAATAGACATATAAGTCCTAGCAAAATAGAAGTGGTAATTAAAATCTCCCAACCAAAAAGCCCAGGGCCAGAAGGCTTTAGAGAAGAATTTTACCAGACTTTCAAAAGAAAAATTAATTCAATGCCAATACTCTTCAAATTAGTCTACAAAAAACAAACAAAAGGAATGTTGCTCAGTTCCCCCAGGAGATGTAGGGATTCTTTTTTTTTATTATTTTTATTTATTTTTTGTTAAATTTATTTATTTATTGAGGATTTCTGCCTCCTCCCCGCCACAGCCTCCCATTTCCCTCCCCCTCCCCCGATCAAGTCCCTCTCC
>NC_022012.1:24297802-24299612 GCF_000317375.1 Microtus ochrogaster
CTTTTTGTCTTAGTGACAGTGTCCTTTGCTTTACAGAAGCTTCTCAGTCTCAGGAGGTCCATTTATTCAATGAGGCCCTTAATGTCTGTGCTGCTGGGGGGCATTCTTAAGCTGGATGTCTACATAGATTCTCTCTTCTCAGGGTTCAGGGAACCCAGTGGAAGAGGAGACAGAAAGAGTGTAGGTGCTAGAAGGGATGGAGGACACCAAGAAAACAAGACCCTCTCTAAATTAACATTATCAAAGCTCATATGATCTCACAGAGACATATTGCATGAGTCTGCACCAGATAGAAAGAGAAGTGGACACAAGCCCCCATCCCTAGCCCAGAAACTATCTCCAATTGATAACTACTGGCAAATGAAAATTTAGTTCCCTCCAAGGGAGTCTCACTGGGGAAACAAACTACTCTTAAAGGTGAGCAGCATGCCCCTCAAGACGGCCAACAGCAAATGAACTCAATGGCATCTTCAGAGATTCCCTGTCTCATAATGCCATGTCAGGGCTTCTCTTTCCTTTCTCATTAAAAATTTTTTTATCTCATAATTTAAAATGTTTTATTTTATTTTAATTGTATATAATTTTATTCTCTCCTTTTACTCTACAGGTCCTTTGTTTTATTATGGATTCCAGTTTAGTGTTTCTTATTTATTTATGTTACAGACCAATCCCAGTTCCTCCCCCTTTCTTCCTGCTTCCCCCACCCTACCCCACTCCTGAGAGAGGGTAAGGCCTCCCCTGGGAAGCCAACTAAGTCGGTTCCTTCACCTCATTGAGGTGGGGCGAAGCTCCCCCTCTTGCCCCGGCCCCATATCTAGGCTGAGTAAAGTATCTCTCCATAGAGAATGAGCTCTGCAAAGTCAATTCATGCATTAGGGTTAGATCCTGGTCCCTCTGCCAGTGGCTCCACATACTGCCCAAGCCACACCATTGCATGTGAACAAGTAGCTCTGTCTTCTCCTGGGCTCTTCTCCTTTGGTTGGTTGGTTGGTTTCCTATTCTAATGAGTTAGGCTTTGTTTTGTTTTGTTTTATATTATGTTATTTTACTATTTCCGCTTTGTAGCCGCTCCTCTAATGAGATGCAGAAAGGCAGAGGATCTGGTTGGGAGAGAAGGTGGTACAGAACTGGGAGGAGTGGAGCAGGGAGAAACCATAATCAGGATATATTATGTGATAAATACTTTCATTAATAGGAAAAAATAAAACTTATAGATTAAATTTTTTTAAAAAAACAAGAAGTGTTTTTTTTGGGGGGGTTAGATATTTAGTAATTATCAGAAAAGCAATTCTCGATTTGAGGTTTTGAGTTACCTCAAGACAATCTTCTAAAGACAAAAATCTGCACCAAGGACTTTTCTCCCACCAGCCTATGCCTTCCTCTGTGGTTGGGCTGAAACTGGTCTCGAGTGGAAGTAATTTTTTAGACTGTCTCCCAAGCGATTCTTACCAGGCACTGAGGTGTACGAGTGCTTGTAGGTGGATTGATCATTTGAAGAAAAATATACAAAAATTGGAGGGTGAAAACCAAAAAAACACAAACAGAACGAAGGTCAGCAAAGTGACTCAGGGAGTCAAGGCAGCTGCCACGCCAGCCTGAGCATCTGAGTGTCACACCTGGAACACAAAGATGGAATGAGAGTTGTCCCCTTAGCTCCTTAGGTGTACGAATGGTATGTGCACCCAGAGACAGGTTTGTCTGATACACAGACAGAGTAATCACCACCACCACCACCACCACCACCACCACCACCACCACCACCACCACCACCACCACCATCATCATCATCATCATCATCATCACTACTGAG
>NC_022012.1:24299712-24336723 GCF_000317375.1 Microtus ochrogaster
CACCACCACCACCACCACCACCATCATCATCATCATCATCATCATCACTACTGAGGGATATTTCTAAAATTTGAGGTGACAGATAAGATTCGAGAAGAGGCTAAAGGTTTTCCAAAGCTCTGTGCAAAGATAATGAATCCTGCTCAGGTGAAGGGTCAGGACCCCAGGCCAGCTTCTGCCCGTGTGATTCAGCACAGCTCGCAGAGAGGCTTCCCCTGAGATGGAGGTTAGGCCCGGTCCAAAGTTAAAACGTGAGCACAAATGAGGCCCGAAGAAAGGATTGTTCTCTGTCCTTGCTTTGTACTTTGCAGATTGACTTAAAACAACTTTTAGAGCTGTCCCCGAGTCCTATGGGACTCATTTAGCGGCACAGCACCCCCTCTAATGAACTAGGAATCGAATCGTGCTCCTCTTCTCACTCCAGGCAAGGAGGAGACTGCAGCCAGGCTTTCTTGGGAACCTGGGACTGCTCTACAGGGTGCGAGGTGTTAGCCATGTAATCCTAACGATGAGATCAACCGCACCTGTCACAGGAACCGGGAAGTTTCAGGTTTTCTTCTTCCCTTTTACTCACCCCAGCAGGCACGGTCCATGGATTGCCCGTTTCGAAAACAAAATCTGAGTCTCAGAGCAGAGCACCAGGATGGGCAGTGTCACGAGGTGGCAAGGGTCAGAGTCCGGAGGGGATCGAGACACACAAGTTCAGCAGAAAGCTCTGATGCTCACAGATGCAGATGTGCAGGGAGTTGCATAGGTTTGCTGCATGGCACTTGGAAGAGGAACCAGTTGATGCTAACAGCTACCTTTGCCTGGGCCCTTCTTCAAACCCAGATCTTTGTTAAGCCATTAAACGTATTTTCTCATTTAACGCTCACAAAACCTAGAGGGGCGAATATTTTTATCCTTAATTTACTTAAGAATCATTTGAAGCTCAAAGATAATGCCAGCAAACCCCAGGCTGGTTAGACCGGGGTGTGCCAAGGTTCCAGCTTTTCCGCTCACTGCACAGGTGGCTTCTGGGATGTCTCTCTGATGCTCCAGGGACTCTGAACAGCTCCTCAGAAATAGCTTCTGTCCCTCTGGTTGGGGAGGAACAGTGTCTTGCCTGTCCCAAGTCTAAAATACCTTCAACCACAGAGGAAAGTAGTATCTTCTCTAGGGGGTCCTTAAGTCAGGTTCGTTCTAGGGTCATACCTCCTTGTGCGTCAGGCATAGAGTGATAAAAGACCCTCTAGAATGGATGAGCTAAAGTTGACCTTTACTCAGACTGGGGCTCAACACCTGGTTGTGTGTGGGGATTGAGAGAGTCATATTCCCTCGGCCTCAGTTTCCTTTTCTGTACAGTAGTGATTTAAGAAGTAACTTAGAACTGTTGACAGAATTTCAAGGAATAATGTATGCAAGCACAGAAAGTACTGTGTCTGGTGGCTGATTACATGATGAATGGGGGCTGTTATTACTACTAATGGCTAAGGGCACTGGTGCTTACATGGTTTTCTGGCTGTCTTCAAGAAGAGAGGAACTGGATTGTTGTTCCACACCGTCTCACACACACGCACAATATTTCTGAGGTCATAGGTCGATGTCCCATGTCTTCCTCAATTGCTCTCTATCCTACATTTTTGAGACAGGGCTCTCTTGCCAAACCTGGAGCTCGCTAAGTAGGCTAACCCAGCTAGCCGACTAGCACTAAACCTCCTCCTTTCTCTGCCTCCTGGTACCGTGCTTACATGCATGAATGATCTAGAGTTTTAGGAGAGTGTCAAGCATCTAAACGCAGGTTGTTTTGCTTATATGGCAAGCCCTTGACCAATGGAGCCACCTCTCCAGCCCCACCCACCACCCCCGATCCTATATTTGATCTCCACGTCTAGATGCAGAAAAGGCTCCATCATGGCTTCCCACCAGCAACTCTTTTTACCAACACCCAACAGAGCCCAGCTGTTTGGGGGTTTTAAAGGATGAGCAGGCAGAAAACAGGCAAATTAGATGTGGCACCCCCTGAGAGTCCAGCAGTCCATCTGTGCAAGCTTATATATGGGGCCCAGGCTAATTAGCTGTGGATGCAAAGAATTTATCTGTCCCTCCTCCACTAGTGCACAGTCATAAGTACACATATTAGGTTCCTGTACACACACACACACACACACACACACAGAGAGAGAGAGAGAGAGAGAGAGAGAGAGAGAGAGAGAGAGAGAGAGAGAGAGAACCATGAATAACCCACTGTCATATTGTCTGCAGAGAACTGTGCACCCCAGAGCCATCCTCTTGGGGATGGTGGGGCTCTCCTCGAAGGATCCTTAGCTCCTCCAAATGGCTGGAAATCTGTTTTCCCTTTGCCTTCTTTCTGCCAGTCACCTTCTGTCAAGCAGCGATGATGCTCTTTTCCATCAGGAACACTGAGTGATTGTGGCAAGAAAATTGCTTTCAGCGATAGGGATTTAAGAAATGTCTTTCCTGAAAATAGTGCTCAAATTAATTAACTCAGAGGAAAGGGGTTGCTGGGGATTTTTCCTCACCCCAAATCTGGGTTTAGTTTATTTTTTTCCCAAAGACTTTTTGTTAGGTGATAAGTAGTGAGACGTGTTACCTTTGCACACATACCAGAATTGGGGCAGTCGTGCTGTGCCCCAGTCCTTGTATATACCTGGGAAACCTTGAACTGCAAAGGAAGCACTAGCTGGCCATAGTCAGGATTAGGCATGCTTGATGGAGGTGCTAGGTGACAGTGAGGATACATCCGCAGCAGAAATGTAAAGCAAGAGTCACAGTGGGAAGCACACTCGGGTAGCAGACATGGAAGTTGGACAGAACCCACTTCCTGGCTCTCCAAATAGGGATGGAGTTTAAATTGGGTCTGCTAGTCAGGCTGGACAATAAGATGATGTACACCCGGGCTGTGCCTTGTGTTCAGCTCTGAGACAGCACATGGTAGAAGCATGGAGCAAGACACGGCATAGAAGGCAGGGGGCAGCGAGTATAGGCTTTGTTGCCAGGAAGACGTGGAATCAATGCAAGGCTACAATCACAGCTTGTATGAGGTTTGGTCAATCATCTCATGTCTCTAAGGTTTTATTTCATCTATGGGATATAGAGATAAAAATTCACATATCACAGCATCACTGTGATAATCAGGGAGTCACTCAAAACCCTAGCCCATAATTCCTTCCTCTACCCTAGTACTATGCAATACCCCTAAGAGGCATTTAGAATGTGTGTGTGCATGTGTGTGTGCATGTGTGTGTGTGCATGTGTGCGTGTTCAAATGGATGGACACAAATGAATAAATGAATCTGTTGCTAATGTCTGCCATCTGTCATTCTTACTTGTTCTCACTGTGGCTCCTGTTAGGTCCCAGGGGAATCATTACAATGTCACACAGGAGAACTCCCTATTTTCATGGAACTTCCAGTTTAACACACACTAAATCAACTCAGAAGTCCACATGTGAGCACAAGACTCACACATCTTTCTGGGCCCTGCCCTTCTGTTACTGAAGAAGAGTAAAGACATTTCTTCTCTTCCTGGGCCAGCATTTTGAACCTGAAGGACATGATTGGGATTTTCAAGTCCACCATGCTCTCTCTGAGTTCCTACTGACTCAGCATAGGGATGGCTTGTGATCACACATACACACACACACACACACACACACACACACACACATCAATCACACACCCATGTGCACACATACACACCCACAAAGATTCAAATTGACTTATACCAAACAATACTGATAGTTAGCCAATTTAAATACATAACACTCTAAAATGGACTCTTACATAAAGGATCTTGAATATATTTCTCTCCAAATATTTTTAAGAGGTGATCTAAAGACACCCTTTCAGAAATCACTTTCCTTTAAATGAAAGCTTTTACTCTCTACCTTTTTTCAGAACCCCCTACACTTGTGCATGCACACACACACACACACACACACACACACACACACACACACCTCCAGTCTCCAAGCCACTGCCTGGCAGCTGCACATGCAGAGGACCGGAGTGGGAGAGCTGGTGTTACCACAGCCTCCCGTCTCTCAGGAATATGCCGGTCTTCAAAGCTCCTCAAGCAGCCTTGCTCCAGGCTGAGTGTTCACAGTTTGCAAGTGAAACAAAGGGAAGGAGAATATTTTCCTGGAGACCCTCAGCAAGGACATTTCCCTAATCTCTGCAGCCGAGACAATAATTAAGAGAGGAAGACAGGAAGCAGATCTCCTGCAAGCCCAGCCAAATGGCTGCCGGGAAGCTGTAAAAAGAGCAGGAGGCGAGGGTCCCAGTGGGAGCTGGGCGGGGACTGGGGGTTCACTTGCAATCTCGGGGCTGGGCTCTGAGATCCCAACTGTGTTCAGAAGCAGTATGGCAAGCATACAACAAACACCGTTTCTGATCAAAGGCAAGAGGCAGGCCTGATATCTTTCCTATTTTCAAAGAACTTTAGAAGAAACACCATGCTATGAAATGCACTTAACAACCTTTCTGAGCAGACGGCAGGACGTTTCTGAGGTGGACATTGCTCTGGAGTCTAGACTTCATTCAGCTGTTTCTGCAAAGACTGCTAGAGCTGCTATGGCCACCGCTGATACGGTCACCTTCTTTTGCCTTGATTCACATATGTGTTTCTTTTGTGGTCCAACACCCAGGATAGGAGACCTTAAAAGTACAAGTGAGAGCTGGGCATATGTACATACTCTGGTATGGATAAATTACTCCATCTTCAGAGCCTGAAGGGACATTAAAGACAGATGGAGAACAAGAGGCATGAGCCTGAGTTCCTTGCTTCGTTGTGCTCAGGCCGAAGTTTGCATATAGTGGGTACTCAGTCGGGTACTTGTGGGGGTACAGGCAAGGGCTCACAATTGTCTCCCTTGCCTCCATCTCAAGAACAAAGGAAGTTTTAGTTATAAAAACAATGTTTTTATGGATGTGAAGTCCAGGAACCACGTGCTTCAAAATTGCCTGGGGGCATTGTTTCCAATGCAGTTCCAGGGCCCCTGAACCATCTTTCTCTTCAGAGGTTGTCCTAGTTGGCTTTCTGTTGCCATGAAGAGCACAGGACAAAAAGCAATTGGGGATGAAGGGGCTTATTTGACTTATGCATCCAATCAATCTGTCATCGAGCAGAGTCAGGGCAGAAGCAGGAAGTCATAGGCAGGAATCGAAGCAGATGATGGCAGAACGCTGCTGACTTTCTCTCCATGACTCACTAGATTGCTTTTTAAATAAAACCCAGGACCACCTACCCAGGGCTGGCAACACCCACAGTGGGCTAAGCCTTCTGGCATTAATCATTAATCAAGAAAATGCCCCCATAGACTTGCCTACAGGCCAATCTGGTAGAGGCACTTTCTCACCTGAGGTTCCCTCTTTCCAGATAGCCCCAGCTTGTGTGAAGCTGGCAGCACACGAACCAGCACAAATGTGTTGCTAGCATCCACGGGTAAGCCATGTGCCCTTTGGAGTTGGAGAATCCCGGAACACCTTGTTCAGTAGGACCTTGAAGTCCTTTCCCAAAGCCTCCAGTCAATCAATCATACCTCGTATCAAGGCATCTTTAAAAGGAGGCTTGTACAGTCTTTCTTCTGACAGACACTGGATGGAGAAGGTAAGGGTTTCAGTAATTTATCAGTTGGAGTAAATTTCACTTAAAAAAAACAAACAAACAACAAAACACCTGGATCTAGGGCCTGAGTTTAATTACCATAATCTGGGTGCAATGGCATACTTGTAATGCCAGGGCCGGTGAGGTAGAGGCAGGCAAACCACAGGACAACCTATCTAATGTAGTTGGTAAGCTCCAGGCCAAAGAGAGACACTGTCATAAAACAAACAAACAAACAAACAAAATTGATGATACCAAAAGAAAAATATCCCTGAATACTTGGTTGTCTTCTGGCTAACCCACATATTCTCTCTCTCTCTCTCTCTCTCTCTCTCTCTCTCTCTCTCTCTCTCTCACACACACACACACACACACACACACACACACACCTGCTTATAGATTAGAGATGGTCCCAAATTCTCTTCTTGTCTTGTGACTCTCAGATGCCTAATATAACAGGCAATCTGGTCCTAAAGAAACCTCCTGTCACTTCTACAGGATTCTGGAACTTGCCTCAAGACATGACAGATATACCGGTCATCGTTGTTTTCATTTTAGAATATATTGTGGGAAGGATCTGATCTAATAAAAGACAGAAGGAGATGGCACAGATGAAGGAGGAAGAGAGAGGAAGAAGGAGAAGAGGAAAAAGTGGACAATGACAAAGAGGAGGAGAAGAGACAATGGAAGGGGGAGGAGGAAAGCACAGTAAAGAAAGGAAGGAGCTGGTTCTGAGGTTGCTCAGCCAATGATTTAATGGATCTGGGACTGAAAGACTGACCTAGAGGAACAAAACAAGAGGGCTAAAGAGAGCTGGCAAACAGAAGACAAGAGCAGGGAGAAATAGAAATTGGCAAGAATAAAAAGAATATGAAGTACAAAGGCTCCAGAGAAATGAAGGGTTTTTTTTTATCTTCTCTCTTAAAAAAAACTTGCAAACACTTCATTTTACTACACTTAATTAATCATAACACAGGGACATAAATGTTTAAAGGGTGAAATAAAATGTACAGAAATATAGTCATACTCTACAAAAATGAGAACACATAAATTTAACATAAGGTTGTCATCTCCGCTCTCTGGGAGCCACAGGAGGACAGCATCTCCACTTCCCTCCTCCCGGTCATGAGCAAGTTCATGGTAATGACACCTCTCTCAGCACCGGCTACAATCGATGAGCAAAACACAGAAGAAAGGAGAAATGATCCAAAGAGCGAGGAAAAGGCATGGAGAAAAAGAGCGAATATGACAGAAATAGCTTCATTCCCTCCGATCTGTGCCCTTCAGGTCAGGAAGTCCTCTGACGTGTCTGATTCAAATCTCTCGCACAATTCCAGCCAATTTCATGTTCTTCTGGACCCATCCAGTAAGAAACAGCAACTAACTGATTCAAAAGCCAGCATTTCAAGTCCATCAGACCCTGCTTCGGAAGTCTCGGATTCTTAGAACTCAGGGTAGAGGGTGAGTGAGCAGAGGCCGAGAAAACACTGAAGAATGGTGAGCTTCTCCATCCACCGTCGCATATGAATCAGTCAGAGCTCCGACCTCCCAGCTCCCAACTTTCTGTTCCCAGGGTCCCTTATTTTGATGCCTCTGTGAGAGTGGCCAGGAATCCAGGCCTGCGTCTTCTGTCATCGGAAGGGTAATGAAGAATTGTCACATGGTATTCTCAAGCTAACCCTGACCTCAGACTCCCGATTTATATGGTCTATGTCAGCCTGTAGTAATAGGTGTGGTGGGGCTGCGTCCCCAGCACCCCAGCCGCACCCCGGCCGCCCCGCTAGCTCAGTCGGTAGAGCATGAAACTCTTAATCTCAGGGTCGTGGGTTCAAGCCCCACGTTGGGCGCCATTTGTAGTAATAGGAGTGGCGGGGCTGCATCCCCAGCACCCCAGCCGCCTGCTAGGCTAGCTTATGCCCCGAAATAATTACAGGACACTGTATTCTTTTAAATACTGCTTGGCCCATTTCTATCTAGCCTCTTCTTGGCTAATTCTCACATATTAATTTAGCCCATTTCTAATCATCTGTGTAGCGCCCCTAGGTGCGCTTACCGGGAAGATTCTAGCCTATGTCCATCCTGGGTCGGAGCTTCATTGCGTGTGCCTCAGAGAGCAGAGCTCTCACCTCTGCCCGCAAGAGTGGAACATCGTGTCTCTCTGAGGCGTCTGGCCCCGAGAGGAGAGCTATCGAGTCTGACCTCACTTCCTCTTCCTCCCAGCATTCTGTTCTGTTTACTCCTCCCACCTATGTTTTAACCTATCAGGGCAAGCAGTTTCTTTATTTAATTAACCAATGACCTTCCTCCATCATTAGCCCCTAGAAAGGAGGACTTGGAGAGCATATTGGAATCAGCCTCTGCTGGCTTCTAGGATGTTGGTGGTCTTGGCTTCATGATTGGGGTGTGAATGGTTCTGAGGCATGGCCTGCTGTGTTCCAGGTCTGTGTCGAGGTCTGTGACAGCAGGGAGATCCCTATGATCCCGTCAGCTGATGAGATGGACCTTCAGATCCCCTGCCTGCTCTGGCCCGTAAGCTCCCCTAGTGGCGGCTCCTTTGATGAGCTGCTGATTTCCTTTAGGAATCTCAGGCACCCTGTAACCTCCCCACCTGGCCCTTATAGAGGTTTTTGGGCATCTGAGCCCAAAGCCTCTCCCCTGACCAGTAGGCACCCTCCCCTAGCCACCTAATACTGACAATTGTAGATGCCAAATTCTGTGTACCTAACCAAAATACAATGGGGACCCTTGCAAGTTTCAGCAAAGAAAAGTAGTTCAGACCCATGACATGCCCATGATCTAGCGGCAGCTGCTCCAGCCATCCTCTGTAACCAAAACCTGCATCTCTCCCTTTGAAGCCTGCACTTACCTTACAGCTGTTCTCTTTATGAAGCTCTCACCTCCTTGCCTGGCACCTGTCACAGCTCAGTCACATACTGGTCCACTAACAGACTCCCCATGGGAGCCTGGGCAATTGACTTCACATATTCCGGCTCTTTGTAAAATGGGGTGGCAATCACTCAGGACTGGAGTGTCTAAAATTCCACCATGATATGTGACACGGAGACACTCCAGAGGGAGAACCTCTCTGAAGTTCCATACTTATCCTTTGAAAGCTGTGTTGTTGTTACAGATACAAACCTCAGCAAACGACTGGGAATGAGGTGTCAAGAATTCTGGAGTCCATCTCCACGGCTCTCCACTGCTGTTCTGCCATGCCCTCTGATCCTGCGGAGCCTCTCTTATGCCCAGCTGCTGAGGTCATCATGGCTGCACCAAGGGCATCTTCATCCTCCCTCATAGCTTCCAATTCCCTGTACCTTTACTTCTGGTCTTCGAGATGACAGATGAGCATCTAAAAGATGATGTCACTAACCCTCTGAATTCAGATCCAATATGCTACTAAATGCATTCAGGTTTCCTCTGTGTTTCTCCTGCAGCCTCCTATCACTGTAACCACACTTCTTATGCTTGCTGACCCTCACAGTAACAAATACTCTGTGCTTTAATCCAGAGAAGCTTGGAGAACCCCATATGCAGTCTTTGGTATGTGGGGGTGTGCATGTTTGGTTAACGAATGCTTGGATGTTCTCTGCATTTCAGTTGCATAGATAGATGTTCACGGGCTACATACCTGAGCCTCAGTGACACATAGGGGAGTCACGATCAATGTTTCAGAGAGCAGAATCACCTCTCATTAACCAAATGGTATATATCCACTGCCCTCTAGAGAGACTGTGTGGTTCTTGAGCTACTTTCCCACTGTTTTTAATGACAGGGTTGACTGATCGATTTCAATTAGCAAATCCAATTCTGAAAGATTCTAAAGTCACATCCTAGTTCATCAGCAGAGTCTAGTAATCAGTTAATGGTGTCTGTTTTGGTCACTTGAAGGAGAGAGGCAGTATTTCATCCACAGCCCTGAAGGTATAATGTCAGTTACTGGTATCTGGAGTCTGTGCTCACCCTATGTGGAAACCGGACCACACGGTCACAGACCCATTGATGCCAATCATGTCGTGCTCTTCTGTTTTTTTTCCCACTGAAAAACCCCTTTAGGGGGTTGGAGAGATGGCTCAGAGGTTAAGAGCACTGGTTTCTCTTCCAGATGATCTCGGTTCAACTCCCAGCACCCACGTGGAAGCTCACAACTATCTATAGCTCTAGTTCCAGGAAATCTGACACCCTCACACAGATATACATGTGGGAAAATACAAATACATATAAAATATAAATTAATTAATTAATTAAACCCTTTAGTAGAGCACATTTCTCCACCCCTGGAATAGGTCTAGTTTTACAGTGAGAATGACAGTCTTCTAATTCTATCTTGACCATGACCACGGGACTTTCTATCCTGTGTGCTCTCTTAAAACCATGTGTCTATACAAGAATAGAGCAAGCTAGTCTGATGGAGACAAAGCCATGTACACAAGTGCCAGGTCTCCCCACCTGAGGCCATTCCAGGTCAGCCATTCTCCAACTGCATTACTGGCTGGCTGTAGACATACCAGATGGGAAATGAGAAAAAGTGATGTCCGCTGTTGAATACTACAGGGCTTTGTGTCTGCCATCCTTCCATGGTGCTATAGACAGACAATGCAAGTCTGAACAGGGAAACATACTAACAAATCCAAGTGCAACCACTAGTTATGAACTTAAGGGCTTCTTGTAAAAGCTGCTCTATCCATCTGTAACTAATTCAGTTTAAAATCAGCACACTCTATCCATGAACAGTAATGGATCAGGTATTGGTTTTTTGCCTGTTCTTTATCCCCTTTCTGCTTCTCATTTTAATTATAAACTCAAAGAAATTAAAAAATAGGATCTCAAAGTCAGAACCAGAGATTTGGGGTAGGTGCACGTGCTCATGTGCATCTGGGTACACGTGTGTGGGGTGGGTGCTGTTCCCCAGGTACTATTACTATTGGCTTTCGAGATAGGGTCTTTCATCAACTTGGGTATTAACAAGTGGCTTAGGCTGACTAGCTATCAAGCCCCAGGGATCTGCTTGAGTCTGCCTCCTTGGCATCTGGCATTCTCATTCAAACCACTATAGTGGCTTATCATAGCAATAGAAAAGTAACTAAGATGCCTCCTAAGGCTTTATCTTCCATTTCTTAGCCATAGACTTGCAAATTTAGTCCCTCAACGTTCATTCTGAACACTTTTGGATAACTGCTCCCCCGGACTGTAAAAATACATTTGTATGTGTGATTCTGGTATAATATCTGTCACCAGGCTGTGAGCTACATGTAAATAAGGACCTCGTATGTCTTGTTCATCTCTGTGTCTTCATGACCCAGTAGACTCGTAGGCTCATTCAGATATTTCTTGAATTAATGAAAAGCAATTTCAATGCCAGTTCTACCACAACTAAAAGCCCGGTGGCATCACACGCTGAGATAGTCTACATTCCAACAACAAAGAAAAGAGCAGTACAAGTCTATTTTCTTTTAGAATTTGAACTGAGATGAACTCAAAACAGGAGTACATGCTTTTTCAGAATGAGAAAAAAAGAGTATAAATTTAAAGCAAGCTTTCTGAGAAAGCACAGCTAGATAAAGGCACTCTTGAAGTTAAAAAGATGAACCTCAACTGTACGGATAGTTGATGGGCTCCGATCTGCAGGAATGGGAATGGCAATCCATCCTGGTGGGATGATGGGATGCCTACAATCTATGCTTGGAATCAGGACTGTCTCCCTATATCTTGGCCTTACCTAAACTAATTCAGATAACTTTTCCTCTCGTTTCAGCTCATAGATGTCAATACGATCCACAACAGTAGCTTCTTTTGAGGCACAGAGAACCCTAGCCTGGTTAGAAAAGAAAAAAAAATCTGTGCCCCCTTAAAATTACCTTCTTATATCTAAATAAAGCTTACTCAACTACCTGATACAACTGCTTGCCATAACAATAATCTCTTGATATCTATATAGTTCAGAATACTGGGAAGAGACACAGTTATTATTTTTGTCTATGTAGCATAAACTCATATTATATAGATTCCCTCAGTGGTTCCCCAAAACAGCGTGGAAGCCTTGTCCTCCAGGTTTTGCAGCTTGTTCTACGGGCTTCTCTGCAGAAAAATTCTGTGCTTGGCCTCCACATAAAACCACAGCAGTATCCCTTGTCAATACAAGGCCTGCTTGTAAAATTTCTAAAAATCCTCAGTACACTAAAATATGGCTGTGTACTAATGTGTAAAGGCTTATAGAGATATCCTTCCAGCATAGCCGGGTCACCTTCTCAAGAGCACAGGTGCTCCTCTCTCCCCTCCCCATCACTTCCTACCCAAACAATGTCCCATTGTATCCACGCTCCATCCTTGAAGGGTGAAAGCCTGATGCTGAGTGGATACTTGCTCTTTCACCTACAACCTGAATGGCTTCTCAGGACATCCATCAACTGACGGTTCCTAAAGCCACATAGCCAGCTTTAAAGCAGTGCCTACATGCACCCAGAGAAGCCGTCCCTGAGACATTTGTCCCCCACAAGTCACCCTCCAGGATGCATACGTACTATGCTTCAAAAACCAGGGTGAATGTGAAAATCAATGAACACAATATGGAAAGAAATGGGCACAAGTTCAGCTTAAAAAGATTATCATTGGGTGATTTCTTGTCAAATATCATTGGACCAAAAGTAGCATCTTTTTTTTTTTTTCAAATAGGTCAGAGATTACCAAACCCAGTGGTGTTTGTTCATTTACTGTCCAACTGTTGGTTAGAAGCTGAATAATTAAGTGCTTTATCTTGAAGTCATGCTACCTAACAGAAGTCTGTGTGTGAACCTCTGACATGGAGTTATGTGGATAGATCCCCGTTGAAGGGACAGGAAGACTGCAGCTTCTAGCCATGGTGGATAACAAATATGGGGATTATCTGTCAATAAACAGCCAGGTGACTCAGGGAAGTGTTTGATTCGACTCTTTTAAGACATTGGACAGCAGACAGGAGAATGTGAAGAATCCTGAAGAAGGAGAATATTCCTGGGGAACATTTCTGAACAATGTAGTGAGACTGAAGAACTCTAACAGAGCTTGGCAGCCTTTGTGAATTTAGAACACAAAATGGAAGTGAAGGTACTTGTGGCAGTTGGACATTGTAGAATGGATTTCCAGAAATTAGGGACCTATGTAGAACGGAGTCTTAGAAATCTCCATGAGCCTTTTTTTGAGTATTAAACTATGCAAAAGAGACTTGCAAAACCTGAGAAGTCCAAAGTATACTAACCTCAGTCCTAAAAATGAGAAATATAGTGTATATATAGTGAGGGTGTCAATGGCTAAAACTAACATCAAATTAGACACAACAGAAAATAGTAAATACAAAGGCATAATAATAGGGTCAACGCAAAACAAAGCACACTGAGTGAAAATAAGACGATTTGGAGACAACAGCAAATGTTCTAACACATGTAACAGCAGGAGCAGGGATGGAGGAAAGATGAATTAAAAGGCTGTTTTTTAAAAATCTGGTGTCACAAATATTCCTAAAATTGATGGGAACCATAAATTCACAAATGAAATGAGGTCCTAAGATCACTGAAGTCTATCACAATAAAGAAAACCTCACTAATACACCCCGTGATCAAATAACCCCAAAGCAGTGAGAAAGACAAAACACTAGAAGCTATTAGGAGAAAAAGCAGAAAAGACATCATATTCTATACAGATAGAAACTATGCAAGGTTGAAATCAGGAAAGCATATTTGAAGAACTGAAAAAAATCTCATATTCAGCAAAAACGGCAGTTAAAGACAAAACGAATGTTTCTTTTTTTTTCTTTTCAGAAGAACAAAGTAGAAAGAATTTACCACTAGTAAATGATCCCTCAAAAAATATTCAAAGAAGCTCTTTGCACTAAGAACAAAAGAAAAATAACAACAAACAGAAACATAGATGTACACAGAGAAATTCAGAGCACTTTAAAAGATCAGTGTTTACTTTTTAAATTTCTCTTTAAAATTTAAATAAATGTGAGATGGAGAAATTGATCAATAGGTAAAGGTTCCTGCTGCCAAACTTGAAGGCCCAAGTTCAATCCCTTGGAGTCATGTGTGGAAAGAGAATCAACTCTTCAAGTTGTCCTCTAACTTCCACACTTGAGTTGTGACACAAAAGTACACACACACACACACACACACACACATCACACTAATAAAAATAAGTATAAATGAGTTATCAAAGCAAAGAATAACAATATATGAGAGTTTATAATGTATACAGAAGTAAAACATTTGATCATAGTAGCACAAAGATTTAAGGGGAATTAGAAGCATTCCATTTAAAGATCTTTCATTACAAGAAAGACACTAAACTACTGTTTCAAGGTAGTCTATGATAAGTACATCTTGTAAGCCCTAGAACAACCACTAAAAAAAAAATACACTATTTAGCTAACAAGTACTTGGCAGAAATGTCAACATGGAAATTTTTTAGCTAATCAAAATCAGCAGATGCCACAGCTTCAACTGTCAACTTGTCGCAACTGAGAGTCACGGGTAAGAGGAATTGCCTAGCTTAGGTTAGACTGTGGACACATCTGTGGAAGATTTCCTTAATTGCTTATTAACATAGGATCTCTGTGAGTTCGAGGCCAGCCTGGCCTACAAGAGATAGTTCCAGGAAAGGCTCCAAAAGCTACAGAGAAACTGTCTTGAAAAACAAACAAAGCCAATGTGGAAGGGTCCAGTCTACTGTAGGTCATGCTACCCTAGGCAGAGGGGCCTGGGAGTATAAGAAGCTGAGCAAACCATGGGGGCAGGCAATCCAATAAGCAACATTTTCCCATTGCTTCTGTTTTCTTCCAACTCCTGCCTTGAGTTTCTACCGTGGTTTCCCTTGAGATGGAATGTAACCTGTAAGATGAAATAAACACTTTTGGTCAGTGTTTTATCACAGCAACAGAAAGGCAAACTGGTAGAGCAAATGCTAACGATAACATTAAAGAGCACATAAGACAACGATTATGTTAAATGTAAATGATCTAAACACCAGCAAATCAAAGCCAAAAGTATTCAGATTGAACACAGAGGCAGGAACCAATCATATTTTGTCTACAAGTCTTCTTTAAATACAAAAAAACATATATTTTTTTAAATGTGTATCGTGCAAACACTGATGATCAAGAAGCTGGAGACACTGATATAATGTCAGCCAAAATAGGACAGGATTTACTGACTTCTTTTAAAATAAAAGACTAATTTTCAAATGCAACCCAATTAAAATAAATTTCCTTACAGGTTTGTTGCTACTGGAATCATCCCTACTGGTCATAATTAAGTCCTATTGAGCTCAGTTAAAATCAAACAGTCCTTTTGTATTCCAGGTGGCTAGTTGTCTTCACTGAAATTCTATTTTTTACTTGTCTCAAGTGCCCCTGTGTCCTTTCTTTCTTCTCTAGTTGTTGCTTCAGTCCACAATGGACTATTATGTTACATGTAGCTCCATGTCTAATTCTTTCCTTCTACATGGAATAGATCCTACCAATTGACTACCTTTTACCTTTGAGGGTGGAACTTCTATCTTTTACCCAGTTGCAGTTTGACTTTCTCGGTCCTGCTTGGCTATATGACATGGTATGACCATCCTTTCTGGTTGTACCTTAATAGAAACTGGTGAGTGAACCACACACTTTTGTCCACCTTCCCACTGGCTAAGAAACACCAAGATAAAAGGTCTGAGATTTTTATTTTTGCTTATTGTGTGTCTCTTTTTGTAAAAGCATCTCACAACAGATTCTAGTTAGGATGGTATTTCTAAACTAATTTGTTCAAGAGAGCTTGTTACTATCTACAACAACTCCAATTCCTCATACAGTCCTTATATCATCCTTATCTAAGAAAACAGGACAAAGATGCTTACAACATTTTAAATCTTGACTTTTTAAACCTTGAGACAAGCAAAATCTTCCACTCTTATTAACGTGGTCAATGAAAGAGTCAAATTCTTGTTTTAAAATATAGTAGTCTCTTGACAGTCTCAATAGAGATCCTCTTCAAACAACTAAATATGGTTCTTTCATTTGGTTTTTTTTTGTTATTGATTATTTTCAGTAGTCTTGGAGATTGAACCCAGGACCTCACGCCCTCTACCACATGAGCTATAACCATAGCTCTAAATATGTTTAAAAGAGAACAGTATATAAAGATAGAGGCAAGTGTCAAGTTATGCAGCTTGGGATGAGCCCCTCATCTCCCTAGGACTCTGTTGGTGGCCTGAATAAGAAGATGGATGTTATAGAAAATCACCTAATCACTTACCCAGTCCCCTGCCCAGGTTTCCCTGGAGTTCAGACTTTCTGTCTCTACTCCACCCAGCTTCCTCTGCCACTGTTTCTAGCTCTTTCTTGCTCGTCTCTGGCTTCTTTTCCCAGGAGTCAATATAAAGACATTACAGCCCCACAGCCCATGTGTGCTAGGATTAGATCAACAAAGGTCTTGTGAGAGACCAGAGTTTGAAATCCTCAGTATGGCCAAACAGGATTCTTACAGGGTTATGTGAGTCTTTCAAAACAGCCAGTCTATGGGATCTTACAGGCACTACCCAATCTCTAGAAAATCTTTTTTTAAGATAAACACTAACTCAGATTAGAGCCAGAAATCTCTGGAGAGGCTACTTACCATCCCCCGGCTGCCTTCCTTTTGTTAAGCCCTGCTGTGGTTCCTGGTTGGAGAATAGCAGCTGGGAGAGCGAGGAGACCTAACACTTGGCACTCTGTGAAGCTGCCTTGTGAAGAACAAGCCCCCGGATGGCATCATTTAATCAATAGCAGAGATGCAAGGAGAGAGCAAGAGAGTTCACAATGAACTGATCAGCGTGTCTGCTTTCCTATGAACACTTGTACGACTAGTGAAAAGTCCTCAAACTCCTCCAGAAATCAGACAGATTGATTTTGAGTTCATTAGCAGATGCTGGAGGAGGAGGAGAGACAGATGAAGAGACAGTGAATGAATCATTGGGATTTGCACCCTCAGTTGAGATCAAGAAAGGCCCTCAAGGCCACTCTTGGAGAGGACCAAGAGAATGCTGGTCCAGATATCTCTTCTTGGATTCAGAGCCACCACCAACACTTAAGCCCTAAGGGTAAGTAATAGACCTCTGAAGGAGAAACCAGGGGCTTCTGCATTTCTCCACAG
Source organism: Microtus ochrogaster (assembly GCF_000317375.1). NCBI lineage: Eukaryota > Metazoa > Chordata > Mammalia > Rodentia > Cricetidae > Microtus > Microtus ochrogaster. Next base: position 24,316,461 of record NC_022012.1, read on the forward strand.
AAATCTAGCCTCCAAATGGACAGGGTAAATCGGTTTTGTATCCTGATATTTTATAAACATCTTTCCAAGTATCTTTCTACCTCAATCTTTGACACCATTTATCTTGATAGGTGTGTGCTAACCAACTCAGTGTTACCAATCAACTTGACCTTGAAAGGTCATTAAATAAAACTCAACATGGTTTAGAGTTAATAGAGAACAAGAAAATGTAAAATAGATCTTTGTAAGCATTTGTTTTCTTCCAGCACCTGCTATGCTGACAGACAAAAATGAGGACCCAACAAAAAAGTGGATATTCTGAGTATAAATGTTATATGAACAAGTTGTATAAAGGGATTGAATGCAAATTGATTCATAGTATAATACATGGAAATGGACAGCTTTGCTTAAAGGAATATCTTTCTAAGTAAATAACTATTTCCTAACACACCATGTTTTAAATACCATTTAAATTACATACAAAACATACACACACACACACAGTGTGATTTTTCTACAAGCACCACAGTTATTTCTTGTATGTATGAAATTCAATCAGAGGCAAATGAGACACTTTTGAGACAGGCTGTTAAAATTTCATGGCGACATTCTACTGAATGACACGTTCTATGAGACTCTCTCCTTCTCAAGAGACCAAGGTAACTCATGAGGTACTTTCACCACTACACAAAAACTTATTATGTTATTTTCTAGGCAACCAATGATCACTATGATGCTATTTAGGCCTGAGTCTTAATTTCAAATAACTTAGAAACTTAGTGTCTTGTGGCCATTGAAAGGACCAAGGGAGTTAGAATCACTGGGCCTTAAAGGCATTGGCTACTATGTTCTTCTGTGAGCTATTTTTCTCTTTGCTGTGATAAAACACTTGACAAGAACAATTTAAGATAGGTTTCTTTTCGCTTCTAGCTTAAAAGGATAGTCGGTTATGGTAGCAAAGTCATGGCGGCTGGCAGCATGAGGTAGCTGGTCATATTGTTTCCCCAATCAGGAAGAAGAGAGTGGGCCTGGGTTATAACTTCAAGATCCAGGCCTAATGACCCACTTCCTAACGAGACTCCACCTCCTAAAGTTCCCATAACCTACCAAAACAACACAACTAGCCAGGAATCAGGAGGTCAATAATTGGGAGCTTGTGGGAGACATTCCACATGTAAAGCCCAACAGGTGGAGAGAGAAGATCATTCTGGAAGCAGAGACCGTATTAGTCATACCTGTTGCTAAGTTTAACCTGATGGGAAAGAGAATGTTTGAGGACCATGAATCCATACAGGCAAGTATTTGAAGGGAAAGACATAGAGCAGCAGGATTTCACACCAGAAGGTTTAGGGAGAAGAGCAACTAGAGGACTCGGGACTTGTGGGGAAGCAAATCGCTGTGCATACTCCTCAATGAAAAAGCCCGGAAATTGAGAAGACTTCTCTACAGTAAAGTCACAGATTTGAGAGCTTGGGAGATGATGTGTATGATAAAGAAAAAGGTCCCTAGCATAGAGAAGAATCCATGCCATGAGAAGCAATATTTAGGGATATCTGGGGCATGTGACAAGGGATACTAGAGTATTTGGGGCACATGACTCAGTCTTTGCCATTCAAATCCCTCTGATCTTCCTTCTTTCTATAGATCAGGGAACTGGTGTAGATCTCCCCCCAGCCCTACCCATTCACGAATGAGCCTTCTCAGCCGACTGTTGCATTCTGCAGGCTGTCTTAGAGGGGTGCAATGTTGTTCCATCTTTCAAGGGGCAAGGATGGCAACAATAACAGTGGCACCAAACCAGGTGCGTTCTAAATCATCTGTGAAGTAGACACAATTTTTCCTTGTTGAGATGAAAGTTTGAGGTAAATAGCAGAGAACCAGTAAATAATTCAGCCTATGACCTTGATGCTTATTGATTCTTGCAGCTGTTTATCTTTCCCTGGGCTATTTAGGTGGAGGAAAATCCTCCCCAAAAAACAATTATCACTTAATTATAAAATTGCTTGGCTTGGGAGAGGCTTCTTGCTGGCTGCTGAACACTCCGAGGGGGTAAGTTAATCTTTCAAACCACCCAGCCTGACTGGAGCTGTTGCTTAGCATGCTTAGCCACAAGCCTCATTGTTCTCTGTTTTAGATGAAAAAGTAAATAAAAAGAGAGAAAGAAACACCCACATTTTTCTTCTCATTTTCAAACACTTAGGGCATTTAACCAACCAGATGACTTGAATGGCTGGTTATTTTTTCCCCAACAGGATATGAATACAGATGAATTTTAGCCTCAGGGCACCAGATGTGGTAACACTTGGGTGCGCGTGAGGCCTGCCATGAGCCTTGGATCATTGCTGGTAGGCATGGCAATGACAGTCGGAGGGCAGGGGACACTAAAAGTTCTGGTTGTTCCGGTAGATGGGCTTTCAAATTGAACATCAAAAGGCAAAGAATACATTTCTGTCTGTGTTTTTATAAATGTAATTACTTCTCCAAGCTCAACTTTTGGTAAGAGATGGAGCCCAAAGCCAGCTCTCATTCTCACCGCCACTCTGTGGGTGACAGCACTGTTTGTGCCACCTGCAAGTCTGGCTGTGAAACCTGGTCACACACAGAGCAGGTGAGGACTGACATTGGCCAGCTGTAATTCTGAAGCCTGAGTAGGTAAACACCTAGCCCAGATGGGCCTTTTTAAAAAGTGGATATTCCAGCACTCGGGAGGCAGAGACAGGTAGATCTCTGTGAGTTCAAGGCCAGCCTGGTCTACAGAGCGAGCTCCATGACAAGCTCCAAAGCTACAGAAAAAAACCTGTCTAGAAAGAGAGAAAGAAAGAAAGAAAGAAAGAAAGAAAGAAAGAAAGAAAGAAAGAAAGGAAGGAAGGAAGGAAGGAAGGAAGGAAAGAGAGAGAGAGAGAGAGAAAGAAAGAAAGAAAGAAAGAAAGAAAGAAAGAAAGAAAGAAAGAAAGAAAGGAAGAAAGAAAGGAAGAAAGAGAGAGAAACGGGGGTAGGTATTATCTTAGTTTTGTCATTGTTGAAAACTAGTTTGGTCCTATGCTTGTTTCTTCCCAGTTTGACTGGTGTTGGTGAGCTCCCATTAGGTTAGGTAAACTGGTTCAGTAGGTGTACCCATCATCATCTTGACCTCTTTGCTCATAGTCTCACTCCTCCCACTCTTCAACTGGATTTTGGGAGCTCAGTCCAGTGCTCCCATGCGGGTCTCTGCCTCTGTTTCCATCAGTTGCTGGATGAAGATTCTATGTGATATTTAAGATAGTCATCAGTCTGACTACAGGGCAAAACCAGTTTGGACCCCCTCTCCTCTATTGGTCAGGGTCTTAGCTGGGGTCATCCTTGTGGATTCCTAGGAATTCTCTGTGATATTGAACCAGAAAACAGTATGGCAGTTCCCCAGAAATTATTATCCAATGGTATAATCTAATAATTCCAGTTCCAAGATCATACCACAGAGACATTTCTCTCATGAGTCAAGAAGTAGAAACAATCTATCTACTCATGCCCAGGTCAATGAGAAAATAAAAAAAAGACTTCATTAATACAATGGAATATTATTCAGCTTTAAAAAATTGGTATAATTGCTTCTAATACATCTTTGAGGCCATTGTGCAAAGACAGTCATGAGAAGACAAATCCCATGTGAGTCTACTTCAATGTTGTCCTTGAGTATAAATTCCTAGAGACAACAGGTAGAATGGCAGGGTCATCAGAGGTTGGGCTAGGGAGATGGAAAATAATTAATTGAGTATAGAGCTTCAGTTCAATGAGAAGAAAAGACTTCTGGAAAGTATTTGCATAACAATATGAATGTACTTAACGTTATTGAACTGTGTGTTTAAAGATGAGTAAGATGGTAAATTCCACATTATGTGTAACTATCTTACAACAATTAAAAATTAAAGGAAGACAGCTTGGATGGCCTTTGGAAATGAGTCACATTAAGCATCGAAAGAAGAATTCTGTGGCTCTTTGTTGATTCTACTTTCTTCAAGAGTTGATCTACTGGAAGGCCTCAGACAGCTAACTGTTCTTAGTCTGTTACCAAACTATAATACATGGTAGTGGCCAACTGGATTGGGAGCAGATGTTTGGAAAAAGGAAAGTGTGTATGGACCACAGAGAAGAGTTTCTTGGTTCCATGTAAACTGCGTGGGAGAATAACCCCTGGCAGATTCTCCTCTGATAAAAAGACAATTGAATGATACTTGTGTTACCTGTTCTCTCTCTCTGCAGCTCTCCCGGCCCACCATGCTCACACCCATCTGATTTGGTGAATATTTACATGTGTACATATATGTTCTGTGTCTCTCCACTAGAACATGGATGGAATTAGATTCTGTGTTTCTATACATTGCTTCCTAAGGATCTGTATCATTGCATAACAATGATGTTCAAATATATTTTTGAGCAACGAACCATATCTTTACACAGAATCTAGCATAGCACTGTATTTAGTGGTATTGTTTATAGTGTTACTGAGAAGCAACAGCTCCATGGAATGTTGTTAATTGTGCAGGAAGAAACCATTGCTAAGTAAAGATGAATAGTTTTGACTTCTGAGACCTTGTTACACATCAGCATGTTTTGTCATGATGCTCTAGGACACAGGCATCCCAGAAAGAGTTTCTCAGTGGCTTACACACAACCTAAGTTTTGGAGAGACATCCACAGTAATGTTCTCAGACATACCAGGCTTCCCACATGAGGTCTTCCTGTAGTTAATCCTTTGTATTCTATGTCCTCCAGTTTTCAATACTTTATAGCTCAGGTCTCAGGTTTGTCCTGGTGATAGAATTTCACCCACAGAGAACCAATTATTTTATGTGTATATAAAATGTACCTGTGCTAATAATGATACTCTTTTCTATAGGAATACTAGCTCTGTTCCTTTTAACATACCCATTCAAATGAGTAGTCTAAAAATTGCTCAACATGGGGGTGATTAAGCAAAGCTTAATCAAACTGAAAATCCCCAAACCAAAACAGGAGTTGGTAGGAACAGTGACCAAGGACCTGGCAGGGTGTGACTAGAATTTCTGTTCTGCCCTTAGGAGCCATGGAGATGCAGGACAGATAATGTGTGGGGATGGATCTGTGGGATCACACAGAGAGATGATGGACCCATCAGAGCAAACACCCTGGTTCTGCTCTTCAGGAGCAGGAAAGGGCTGGACCCTTACCAGCTGCCCATCATGCTCAGCCCCTCCCAGCTGTCACCCAAGAGACACTAAATGGCAACACTTATCAGCTATAAAGAAAGAGGTGAAGTCTAGGTCAGGCCGAAACTGGAAATTGGTTGGTTCTCTGTGTACTGAGCACCTAGTATGTATCCAGCTCTGTCCATTCCCTATCTGTTTTATTTGTACAATTACCGAAAAGCAGATTAGAACCTTATTTTACTGGAATAGAGGGAAGAGGCTGCGATAGTTCACAGAGCAGCTGAAGATCACGTAGCTTGTAACTGACCTGGGGAGCTCTTGGGGTTGAATGGCAATAATCACTCCAGTGCAGTAGCATCCAAGAGAGTGAGAAAGTAGGAACCAACTCAGAGCTGGAGGTAGTCTGGGACTGAAGGATGTAGACAGCAGACCCTTCAGCATCTCTAAAGATTCACACGCTTCCTCTGGGCCTAAGAATGTCAAATGGGAGCCACAGAATTTGTCTCTAGAGAATGGAAGGAAACAGAAACACTTTGGAGTTAACACCAACCCCACAGGGACAGAAACCCCAATTATAAGAAAGGAGACAGGAAGATGGAAATTGTGTGTGTGTGTGTGTGTGTGTGTGTGTGTGTGTGTGTGTGTGTGTGTGTAAACTATGTGAGGAGTCTTTGACTCATTGACTACTTCTTCTTGTCAAAAAACAAAAAACTCACTGTGTTTCTTGTCATCTTAGCGAAGGAAGCATGGTCTTTGGAATGTGAAAAAAAATTAGACAAAGTAGCATAGGCACAATCAATAATGATTTACTGCTTCCTGCTTCCTTAGCCTTTGTTTTTGACACCAAGGAATATGCAAAATTTTCTACTTTCAGAAGGCCTGCAGTAGAGTTGCGACAATGGAAAGAAGCTTCTCCAATGAGCAAATTCAGAGTGCCTATTATTAAAGGCTTCCACAAAAGTGTGTCCAGGCATGGAAGGAAGTTCTCAAATAGAAGAGAAAATAAACTTTGCTTTGGAAGATGAGGACAGCACACTCTGAAAAGCGTAGAAGGCTGGATTAGGCAGTGTTGGGCCTGGAGGCAGGTATGGAGCTTACAGGGAGCAGGTGGGAAAGATAAGGTCAAGCCCGTTTGTGGTGAGCTTTGGATGCTAGTCCATGAAGTTTGAACATTAGCATCTAAGCTCTAAATATTTACAGACAGAAGGGCAACAGATCACAGATATATTTTCTGAGCTCAAAGTGATTGTAAGACACAGACAAGATGGCCTCAAGGTAGAGAGAATCAGAAACAAACATGAGAAGGGCTGCAAGAGTCCAGGAAATAGAGCTTTTCACCTCCTCGGGAGTTTTCCTTGGGAACCATTTCTCAGTAGTCACAGGCCCTGTGTTGTGAGAGAGACTGACTGCAGCCCATTTGCTTCCCAGAGATACATGAATAGTCTGGCCATGCCAAGCGATCTTTCCCCTCACCACAGAGAGTGGTGTAAAACAAACTACTTCTCGAGGGGGTTCTTTTGAGAGACAGTGCTTGCATCTTCCAAAAAAAAAAAATCATTGCAAATCATGCATACTCTTAGCATTGCAGCCAATTGGAGGCTAAGTGTAGAGTGGTTGGCGGCCATTTTGATAACACTGTGGGAAGATGAATAAAACTGAAATATGAGAAGAAGCCAACGGATGATTGCAAGTGAGATTTCTCGTGTTGGAAAGTGAGGATTCAGCTGTGCCTGGTGTATATGTCTGGAGATCTTCTAAAGAATCAAACCTAGTGAATAGACTGGGAACAGCCAGAAAGAAGGAGAATGTGGTCTGAGATGGCCACTCTGATAAGGTGACATTCCCCATCTATTTCCCTGCAAGATCTACATCTAACCTGGTTGATCTACACTGAAGGACACGAGGGTGTCCGGCATAGGAACAGTGAGAGCAAAGCCCTGGGCTGAGTTCACCCAGCATGTCTGAGGCCTCTGTAGAAGGCCATTTTGGCAGCAGCCAGCTGAGCAAGAGGGAATGCAATAGGTCAGAGGTCAGGCTGTATAAAGCCTTGTCTCTCTGTAAAAGGCTGCTACTCTCTGAATGAAGGAGAGCCATTAGAGAGTTCGGAGCTAAGAATGACTTGATGCAACTTACGTTTAAAAGGGTCACTTGGTCACAGTGCTGAGAATAGACAGAGCAGGACACGGGTAGAGAGCCAGGAAGTGAACCCGGGAACAATAAAAAGCCATGTTGGTGGGGCTCAAACATTGTGATTAAAAAGATTCTGTCCTCTGCTTAGGTGCCAGGTCATTGGAAACAAAAAACCTGGAATAGGGTGGTGGCTGTTCTAAGGAAAGATGAGAGTGGACAAGGCAGGCACTGTCACTGTGGAGAGGACACAGGAAGGAAGATGCCAGGAAGGGAATCAATGAATTCTTATGGGGCCCAGATAGGAAAGATGCTCCAGAGGCCAGTTACCATGATAGTTAGGAACCGGAAAGGCTGGTGCTCCATCAGCACAAAGATGTCACAATATGTGCCAGGAGGTGCTCGTCCCATGTGGAAGAGCATTCAAGCCAGCCTGGTATTCAGTAGTCAACGATACCGGGGACTTTGCCATTCAGGGCATCCCTGTAATGGTAGGGCATGAATTCCTGGGGGCATAGGTAGAGAATATGGGAAATGCAGGCAACTGCTATGCTCCCAGTTACCTTGGTTTGGGGGACAAACAAGCAGCCTACTAGGTATCCTCACTAATCTTAACTGAAGTATCCCCTCCCCATCCCTGTAAACTAAAGTCTGTCACTTTTTCCACCATGATCCTGCCCATGCTTTTATTTTCTTTCTTCTCCTTCAGGGGAACGGAAAATCAGGTGATGTGTTCCAATAGGCACTGGAAGGGAACCCTGGCTGTCTAAGAGGGTTGGGAGGTCATAGCCGTGTGTAAATTTCAGCTGCAAATATGAAACCACAGTTGGTTGTACATCAAGGGAGCCTTCTCCTGAGGTCAGGAGGTTTCTCCCATACATAGAAAAAGTCAGAAATTGATCTTGGGCTTAGCATTTACCAGGAATTCTCAGAGGACGCTGCTTTTCCAGCTTCAGGAGTTTCCTTTGCTCAAGATGACACCTTGCTTTGCCTCTTCTCTCCCCAGCCACCCGGCGACTTCTCCACAGCTTGCCCTCAACCTCCTAGTGCTAACTTTGGGTTTGCACACCTTACTCCAGGTTTTCTTACTCGCCTCTGGACTCCTGTTGCCCATCTCAGCATTTGGAATAGAGTTATGCTCAATAAACTGCTGTTGAATGTTGCTGAATGAATAAGTTATTGGTATTGATTTGCGAGCAGCCTTGTTCTTTTAGCAACACTTCTTATCCGCCCCGTGTCTTTCTCAGAACAGGCCAAATTGTGGTTCAGGAATGTATGAGAATGCCTGGCTTGTCTTATCTTGTCTTATAAACCTTTCACAACTTCATGGGAAGATGGACAATGGCCTCGGCTCACCCTTTGATTCATGTAGATATATAATTTGATTCTCATAAACTGAAACACACAAACATACACACATCGAGTTTAGTTACATTCTAATTTAAAGGCTCTATACTATTTTCTCCAAATCAATGAAGCTGCCCTTCACCAGCAGTTAGGTGATTGGGACTGTCTATCACCTCTGCGCCTTTTACCTTCACCTCTATAGACACAAGAGCAACATTTTCATGTCTCTGCTTTGTCACCAGGGAGGGAAGTTCTGCAGGTCCTTCTCAACTCATACATTTAATGACTAGAAGCAAAGACAACCTAAGGCAACAATATGAAAGCTTTCACTGAGCAAATGAAGTCATACAAGAGCTGATTCCTGGAGTCACGATGGGCTTTGGAATAGCACCATCTTCATATGGTATTAAATGGAATATATATATCAGGGTGTTGTATAACCAGAGTTCTCTAGTCTCTGGTAACATACTTGATATATGACATATCATAATGAAATTTTTTTCATAATGAAATTTTTTCTATTGGCTTGTATACAGGGTGCTCCACCAATGGCCATCAGGATACTGGGGAGCAAAAACTCAGTGGCTCATTGGATGGAACTGGACATCCCAATAGTCCCGGTCAGCTCTGAAGGTCTGCAAGTTCTCTGAAGTGCCTCTGGTACTGAGATTAGGTTATTGAAAGGCTGAAGAAGGTAAAGCCTGGTGCCATTTGACCACAGCAGCAGCAGGAGGCCACACCCACTCAGAAGCAACGACAGCCATGTATACATGTACTGGCTGGTTCTGCCTTTAGTGTTCCTCTGCCCAGCTTCTGACCCATTGGATGGTGCAGCTCACATCCAGTGCAGACTTTTCCCTGCAGACACTTTCTTGCCTATCAGTCCTCTCTGCTGCTTCACTGAGGATCTCCTAATACTGACAACCAACACAGACCAACACACACATTCCTATGACATACTCTCAACAGATGAGCTCATTAAATGATAAGATCGAGTCTAGGACAAAAAGATCTAATAAGAATTTTCTGTGACAACTGGGGAAATTCCAAACCCCAATGGTCTAACACAGCAACCACTAGCAGCACAGACTCCTGAGCAGTTTAATTGGGGCTAGTGTGAATGAGCAACCAAATTTTCACTCTACTATAATTATTTTATGCATAAATAGAGATCCACACCTACCAGCTGCTGCTTACACAGAGCAACCATGGGCACTAAGAATTGCCAGAACTTTGAAAAGAGCCATGAGGTGTGTCGTATCCAGACAATAGAATATTGTTCAGCACTAAAAGGAAATGAGCTCACAAGGTCTGATAAAGACATGGAAAAAAGTTAAATGCACCTTACTAAATAAAGCGGTCTATATCTATATCCCGTATAGTTGTGACTATATGACATTTTAAGAAATGTAAAACTAGGGACAATAAAAAAAACAGTAGCTACCAGGAATCAGGACAGTGGGCAATAGGTAGAGGACAGGATTTCTAGAGCAATGAAAATTCTCGATTTTGTGCCATAATGCTGGGCAAATGCCTAGGATTGTCCAACAATAAAATGTGCAGCTGCAAGAGTGAACTCTTAAGGCAGATTATAACCTTTAGGAAATGAAGACGTATCACTATTTGTTCAACGCGTGGGAGAGCCACCAACAATGGAGAGAGTTTACACAGGTGGGGACATGTGTGAGATATTTTTGGTTGCTATAATAACATGCCATGACCAAAAGCAGCTTATGGAAGAAAGAGTTTATCCGGGCTTATCATTCCAAAGGGAGAACCCATAATGGTGACGGCAGAGAGCCAGAGCAGAAAGCTGAGAGCTCACATCTCCAATCACAAATGTGAAGCAGAGAGAGGGAACCGGAACTCAGGTGAGTCTAAACATTCCAAGCCCTTCCCCAGTAACTGGCATCCTCCAGCAGCACTGGTCCTGAGGAGGCGTCCACCTCCTCAAACAGCACCACCAACCAGGGACTGGGTTTCCAAATATTTGAACCTATCAGGGACATTTCTCATACAGCCACTCCAAGGTCTATGGTATATGGGATGTCTCTTTAACTTGAGTTCAATTTTGATGAGCTAAATTTGCCCGGAGGACAAATATAATCAAACAAATCAAACAAACAAATCAAAAGAATGATGACAGGATGCCTGAAAGAAGTAGGATTTGAGATTAAGTCAAAAGTCAATTGTATGTGATTAGAGAGGCTGCATTTGCAAGGGAGTCGAAAGTTCAAGAGCTGCCTGTCTGCCCAGCATGTCAGAATAGATGATTTTTTTTTGTTTTTGAACAAAGATAGCATCAGGTGTCAGGCTGGAAGGTCTCTGGCCCCAAGTTGGGGAAGACCTTGAAGACCAGGCTTGAGCATCTAAATGTATTCATCATCCCATTGAGTCCCTGGAGGTTTTCAATGAGAGCGATGAGATATCCAGAAAGTGTTTTAGCCATATTAATATTCCAAATAAGCATGCTATTTGGGACTTGGAGTTCTTTGAAGGTCAGGTTTATGTCTTCAAGTTAAATTATGTGAGGTTCTTGATATCACACCAGGAAATCAAAAGTGCTTAAAACAGTTTAAATCAAATAAATAGATAGCTTTGTGTGGGATCACAGTGCTGTACAAGAATCTTCCATTACCGATGTGGTCTGTCCCACACTGCCTGGGAAATTACAGGCTTTCAGGGACTCCTGCTTAATGGATGTGTCGAAATGTGTGCAAAGGACATGCACAGTGTGGACCACATGAGCCCTGGGAACTCGGCATTCAGAATGCTTAAGTATGGGGAAAATATTTCCATTTGAGCTCTCCTACAGTGCACTATCTTCAAAGGTCCCCAGATTTATTATTTCATCAACAGATAGGAGAGGGGAGTTTGTATGAGATCAAACAAACATGAGTACTATGGGAAAGCTGGCAGGTGACAGTGTATAAATTGCCCGATGGAAAATGTCAAAAGTTGACATCAGAGCAGTAGGAGGGTAGGGAGCACACAGAATTGAGAACAAATGACCATGCCTTTCTGGGAGCCAATTCCTTATACAGTCTGGCTAATGCATTGCAAGAAACTCAGGGCTCAAACACCCACTGGGAATCCACTGAAAACCATTAACTCAGAGTATGTCCTTTATTCGACAAAAGAAAAAAAATGGTAAAGCATTTCTTTATTTCTATGCCTTATCTCATTTCCCTGTTATCATCCCTTTCTTCTCAAGTCTCTGTCTCTCTTTCACATACACGCGTGTATGTACAGGAGCACACACTCACAGGCATGCACGTTTCTGCTTGCTTTCTTCTCATCTACCCTGTGTATATTCTCTTGTTTCCCTTTAATCTCTTACTTTACATCTGCCTGTCCCATCTTTCAAGAGTACTGCCTTGATAGCTAAACCATCTTCCAGGTAGACAATTACATCTCTACATTCATGCAGACTCAGACGTGGATACAAGGAAGACTGTTAAAATCTCTGTGACCAGGCTAAGTGTTCAGAGCAGGACTTCATCTTGGGTCAGATTCTCTGAATTTAGGACTCTGGTACAGTTAGTACCATTATTTGACACCATGGTATATATTTCTTTGTTTAAACCAATATGGATTTTTTTTCTTCTTACCTAACAAAATGCAGGAGAAGCATTTCCTTTCTCCTCCATAAAATGCAAATTCCATGGATTTGAGTCCTTATAGCTCTGTGCAGCAGATGTTACAGAAATTGTGTTACACAAGGAGAGACACACGTGACAGGGACATAGGGACTGTATCATGGTCTAGAGTGCAAATTGCAGGGCCAGCAGAAGCTCAAACTCATCTCTGAGATCCAAGCTGGCATTCTAGCACATCATCTGGTCTTCGCGGTGACAGGGGGACAATACCAAGATTAGGCATCAAATATAAAAATTAGAATGGCCTGCAAATTTATTTGCACCCCAAAGGGAGTAGCGGTGAATTCTAGACTGCAAACATGGAGCATTAGAATCTCTCATAATGCCAGCTCCAAATATTGTGCTCAGTCATTGTGATTTAATCAATGATCTGTTTATTTTTCGTTCTCTATAAGGTCCCTAGCCTCTCCAAGAATGTATAGTTGATATGCTACTAGAATCTAATAAATGTCACTCGACTTCTCAAAAGCTCCCAGCTACCAATCTCAATAATTCAGAGTTTGTTCCCTTGTCTCTCCCTCCCACCCCCCCCTTCCCTTCTCCCTTCTCTTTCCTTTCTCCCTCATAGATGGCTCCTACCTTTTTTTTCTTGTGACTAAAGACAGCTGTTTCCATCTCTGCCCAGCACCAGCCCTTATTACTTGTCATCTGCCACCTACCTTTTGGGTATTCTCTGAGAAGCAGGCGTATACTCTCCACTGCAGCCTGCCTTGTAAAACTGGGGCTTCCTACCTAAAGTGTGCTGAAAAACAACCCCCCTTCTCTTCAACATGGAAACACATCAACACAGCTTGCATTTCAGCAATGTGAACATACTCTTCTTTGGGGTTAGCCAGCACCATCTTCCTCAATAAAACCTGCCCACTTTATCCCATTCTTTCCTCCTAAGGCTAGGCTGGAGACAAAGTATACTAAATTGGATGATTTTAAAAAAATAATCTCAACCTATTACTGTTAGCATCAGTACTGGATTCATTTGTACTGCTGTACAATCTCATTAATTCCCCTGATCAATATTTCGACCACCATTTGGTTAACAAATCCTCTATAGGCAAGGAAAGGAATGCTTACTTCCTTATTCAGATACTTTCTCCTGAGATCCTAGCATGCGTCCCCTCAGCACTGACAGTGTCCCTGATAACCCTCGCTGAAAGCAAGACGAAGAGACTGAGGGTCCAGAGGCGGTGTTCTCATGCCTTCTCGGCTTTCGTTGTTGTGTTGCTGTCACCACCCAGGAGTCATTCACAGCTGAGCAGAATGCCAAACCTTCTGTTCAACCACGTTTCTAACACCTTTTTGCCATCCACAGTTGTTATCAAAAGGCATTTGCAGCTGTGAAGACAGGAGGGTGGGGAGAGGAAGTAAATTAATAAATAAGTCATTCGCGTTGTAGGATGCCCAGCTCAGCACAGCTTGAAATCCTACCACCGACCCATCTCCAGGCAAGGCAACCGCATTAGGTTTCTTTGTCTTCCCTGCCCTCCTGGGGGAGGACACACTTGCCACTGTCAGTCTAGCAGCAAATCCATAGCCACAGCGATGCTCCGCATGTAAAACAGGCAGTGGCTAACTGGGAAGAGGTTTGATTGAGACACCACGGCAACAAGATTTCAACAGTTAGAGCTCGTGGGACACACCACAGATGGTTAGGAATCGGGCAGGCCTTCAGCTCCGGCAAGGGCGGAAGCGATCCCTCAGCTTTAACCCCAGGACCCACTGGGTTTTCACACTTCACTCCTTTTGATTTTTGAGCATTTGAATGGGGAGAGGCCATTGACCAGGAAGGACCCAATTAAATAAATCAATTCTCCATAGGAAAGTAATAAAAATTAAGTGACAAACATAAAAATGGTTGCCTCATTTCTGAAGATCTGGTTGAGGAAATTTCTGGTAGAGATCAAGGTTATAATCTAAGCTAGATTATAAAGAGAAAAATTAAGTGACCAAAACCAGCAATGCTTACTGGATACAGCTAGCTAGACAGCTGTTATATACTTGTTTCCTGACTTTTTCTTCCCTGTCCCCTGTACCAGGCATTGCAATGAGAGCAAATTGAGGACTTGTCTCTGAGAGACCAAAGGTTAGTGAAGAAGTCATTACCATTGGGTAGGATACAGGGTGCTTCTGTAGACCATACAGGATGTCCTTAGAGACAATCAGAGTAGACAGAGAAGGGGAAATTAGGGACATTTTCTAAAGAGGAGAGATTCTTACATAATTAGAATATCAGCTTACTATGGAAGTGACAACGAAGAGAAGCAACTCCTAATAAGAAAATAATTATAAGGAACTTAAACTCTCTCTTGAGGCTCAGAGCAGGAGCCTTTGCAGCACTAAAGGGAGAGAGGCTTGGATGGATTTACAATGCAGAAAGATCAGCCTCACATGGATAAATGTGGAGGGTGCCACCTGGGTGAATGAATACAGAGGTATGGAGACTGCAGGACCTATCTAGAGACCACTCCACACTTTGAAGTAACAGGAGATAAGGCACTAATCTGGTAAAACAGTAATACATATACCCATGATGGCCATTTAGACATACTTAGATTCTTAGGCCTGGTTTCCTTTATTTAGAGACAGAAACATTGAATGCTACTCGTGGTGATAATTTTAACATAATACTATTTATCCACATAGTCAATCATGAATGCAATTGGAAGTCTAATTAATACCAAGTGTCTGATAACAGCAAGATGGGGTATCCAGACGGCCTTTGCTTGCCAAGTCTACCCTGTTACTGTTGGTCTGAAATGGAGGCTGGTAAGGACAGGCACTTCCACTTTGGGTCTGCTGAATACATTCCTATTAAGATTTAAATCAATGTAAGGATCATTGCTTAAGCTTCTTCTCTTTCAGTTCCACACTGACTCCTACGTCCACCCACAGAAGACTGTGACTTGCTGTAAAACTAGAAACACTAATCACAGATGACCTGGTTTGTCAGGAGTTAGAGAGATGGGGCGGGGCTTGCAGAAGTTCCTGAATTCACAACAGCCATCAAACAGAGCTGCAGGAGAGCTCTACTGCCCAGCCCTCTTCCTTATTTGCCATGAACAGTGACTGTCATTCAGAAGATAGACCACTCAGAGAATCGAGGAGACTACAGTTCCAGCAGACGCAGGCTCCTGGGGATGTGGATCAAGCCGAGACCTAGTCCTAGCCTGCATTCTTGTTTGGAAAGGCAAAAAACTCCTGGTATAGTGGGAAATAAGCCAGTAGTATGTACGAGGTGCCCTCAAGAGTCTGGCCCCCAAGCAGTCTTGATTCGGTCCCCCAGGGATCCTTAGTGACCTAAGACATATTTGGTTCCTACAGTGAGGACAAGAGGGGCTACAGAATGGGGCTCCTGGTGGCCATTAAAACTCTCAAGATGACCTCACAATAAAGATTACTCAGACCAAAATTTTGAAATTTCTAAGCGTGAGAAGCTCCTAAGCCTAGACCAATAAATAGTTCTTTCAGTGCCTCGTGTTCACCACCCTTTAACTACTCCCCCAGGAATACAAATTAAAAAGAATATTCCCAACAGAGACATGTGCCTCGTGGGACAGCTTCCAGCTGCAGACTGGGGAGATTTGCCTCTGATGATTCCTCCAGCTGCCTTACTCATCATCCACAAAACAACTAGTTTACGAGACACTCATTCATTCAGAATTTAAGCTACTTGTTTTCATAGTTAATGCATTTTTGAGTCAATTTTATTTTCTACAGAATAAGGCTAGAACCCCTGACATCTTTCTAGGATTCCCTCCTGTCCACACTACACAACTTTTGCTCACCTCCAGCCACAACCCTTACATCTTGTCTTTCATCTTCTTCACCATCTCATCCCCTGCTGGCCCAAAGATGACTGTTTGCCCTTCAGGTGTGTGCTCTCTGTAAATATTGACAAGAATTGTTAGGGATCCCCTGCCCCATATTTATAGGCCATCTTATGTGGCAGGATATTGTGATTAAGAATTGGCTTGACAGTGTGAGCCCCTCCCTGATCTCTAGGTATTTGGGCTTATACTGGAAAGCTGTATCTGGTCTGAGCCATTCTCTAACAGATGCTTCCTTCTAGTCGAAACAAAGCACACATGTCCTAGTGAAGACAGGAAACAGTCACCATCTCTTTACTTCGTTCACACACATGCAGGGAGAGAGAGAGAAACAGACAGACAGACCGACAGTACACAAACACCCATACACAGATAAGAAGAGAAACAGACAGATAATACACAAACACACAGACAGACAAACAATACACAAACACATGCACACACACATACAGAGAAACACAGGCAGACAGACATACAATATGCAAACACACACATACCTACATACACAGACAGACAATAAACAAACACACACACACACACACACTCACACACACACAGAAAGAGAGACTGACAGAAAATACACAAACACATATACAGTACTCAAACACACACATACATTATCCATACAAACTTTCTTATGGATCTATTCATATATAAAATGAAAAATCAGGCAGTGGAAGGAGGTTGCTCTGAAGCAGTGCCAGCACTATGGACCATCTGGTTTCTGGCCATAGGAAACCCTAGGCCTGATTATTTGCTGTATTCTGCCTATAGACAGAAGATGGGCTACTCTTTCCAGGGTACTGGCCACTTGGTAACTACACTACACTCTAGAAACTTAGTATCTATAACTACAGCTCCAGCGTAGTTCTGAGCAGCCTCATGCTCACTCTTTCTGATCTGTCCTTCAAATAAAGCTAACATAAAGATGAACACTCCTCAAGTCGCCTGATGGTTCTCAGCTCAATATTCTCTAGTTTGAGACTTTCCATTCTTGTGTCCCAATGCTGGCTCTAGCAACTGTGACAATGCCAGACAATTTCAGGAAGAGGTTAAGAGACAGGCCCATCAAGTGTCCACCCATGGAGAATTGTTTCTAGGACATACCCCCCCATAGACACCAAAATCTGCAATGCTCAAATCTATGATATGAAATGGAACAGTATTTGCATACTATGGGGGTTTATACACACTTCCCATATACTTTGCATCATCTTTATATTTCTTATTCCACCTAACACAATGTAAATTATATGTAAATAGTTGTTATGCTGCATTGTTTAGGGAATGATGGAAAGAGGAAAAAATCCTGTGCAATTTTCTTCAAATATTTCCAATCTTCAGTTGATTAAATCCACTGGTGTGAAATCGGCAGCTTCAGAGCAAAGCCTCTAACTATTTGCCAGTGCAGAAGGAAGCCAACCACCCCAAGGGACGTGCATCAGTCACTGTCCTGTTCCTGTGATAGATGCCCCCCCACTGAAAGCAAACTGGGGGAGGAAGGGTTTATTTTGAGTTACAGTTCTGGAGAAGAGAGTCTGTCATGGCAGGGAAGGGATAACAATGGGAGTGGGAGGCAAGCCTGGCAGCCAAGATACAGAGGGGAAACAAAACAAAACAAAAAACAGAAAATGGAGCCAAGTTTTAGACCTCAAAACCCACTCCACGTGATGTGCTTTCTTCAGCAAGCTCCACCTCCAGAAGGTTCTACAAAGCCCAAACAGCACTACCAGCTGGTGACAAGAGTTTAAATACAGGAGCCTATATATAGGAGGACCTTTCATTTCTAAACACCAACAGGATGCAGCATCCGCGTGCCCCCTGTGCAGCAGAGCGGAACAGACGAGTTCACCTGGTGGACAACCACCCACCTGGATCCATCCTTTCCCAAGGAAATCATGGCATTGCCACATAACCCGATGTGCTGAATGCTGAGCCCAGGAAAGTAGCATGGGTTCAGAATAGCTGGATGTCAGCCTGGGGACTCAGGCAGAGATTTTTAGAAGAACTGATGTTCAAGCAGAGAGGTTTAAGGTTGAGCGGAAATTGTATTGGTGACTAGAGACTCGAACACAGAACTGCCATTGAGAATGACTGTGGCACAGATCACTTTGGACTTCACAAAAGTATGTGACCTTGAACCTGCACACGTGAGAGGACCCGAAGTATGTTCAGTTAAAAAAAAAATAAAAGGACCAGGAACACATTTCAGGGAGCAGCTCTGGCTACCCCTGTGGGTAGGACAGGGGAGGGGAGGGCAGCCAGAGGGAGAGGAGTGAATCAGCTCTCTATTTCTGTATGACATTTCAACGTTTCCAAGGTGCATTGGCAACTCACCAGGCTAGTGTCTGGGAACTGAAGTCCACTGATTTCAGGTGTGTATTGTGTCTGCCTGTTTACAAGTCCCTTTGAATCCTTCTTCAAGCTTCCTATCTAATCAAGTTGCTACAGATGCTAATCATTTTGAGCTAGCCCTACCTACCAGGCTGTGCATGGTTTCGGGAGCACTAAGCAATTAAGAGCAGGAGGAGAACTGTGTTTTATGAGATCACGTCCTCATGCCCATGGTTCTGGCTAGGTGGGAAGTGGGGAAGTCACAGTCAACACTCCAAATAGGTAACTACAGAAAAAAACGCACGTTTAGATAAAATAAATCCAAGTTCTAGGGAAGGTGTGCCAATGCTTATAGAACAATATAGGAGACAGGTGGTGGAAATAGGAGAAGGGGCTTGACTCAAGATTCAAGAATATGTAAGATCCTCCAATAATTAAAAATAGAACTACCATATGATCCAGTAATCCCACTTCTGGCTATATATCCGAAGAAATTTAAATCAAAGTCTGCGAGAGCTATCCACACTACCATGCTTATCTCAGTATTCATAGCATCCGAGATATAGAAGCAGTCTGTGTGTCCACAGACAGACAAAAATGGACACACACAAAAATAAAGTAGATACACACATCCCAGGACCTCCTTTGGCCTCCCTAAAAGCAGGAAATCTTTACAGTATTTCACAACACGAATGAGCCTAGAGGACATTATGTTAATTGGAATAAGTCACCCAGAGGACAAATACTGCGAGCTCTCAGTTATCGAAAGTGAGGTACCAAAAGAAGTCAAATTCACAGAGTCAGAGTGGAGTAGTAGTTGCCATGGTTACCAAAAAGCCTAAGAGGGCTGCTGCTCAGTATGCATACAGCTGGAGACATGCACTGTGGAAAAACTTCTAGAGGCTCACTGAACGACACTATGCTTAGCAAAGTTACTGTATAACAGAATGAAGTTAACGATAATACACTGCACACCTAAACACTTGTTAAGAGAGGGGGCCCTCATCTTTTGACCTCAATACAAATTTCAAAACAAAGGAAATATTGCAGGCAACTGGTAACCATGGGTCTAATCGCTCTTAATAAAGTTGCTGCAATTGAAAAAAAAACAAAAAAAACAAAAAACAGCTCAGAGCGGCTGCCAGATGAACGATGGAGGGGATGGAGGGGAAAAGTCTCTACACTTCCAGACCTGGAAAATAGCACTGGCAGCATAGGAGCTAGAAATTTCATCGGAGCAGGAATTGGGAGTGGGTGTGGAGATGACAAGATCATCTGAGGACAGAGGAGCGTGTGATGCTCAGAATCATCTGCCAACGTCCTTCCCCAGAGGCTGAGCTGCTTCTCCACGTGTGACCTTGTGACCTCTGTTCAGGGCTGGCAGTTCTGGTACTGGCATTCCATGGGAGGCCAAGTTCCTGACCTCAGCAGCATTCCAAACTACACTGTTCATTTTCTGCTGCTTTGTGTCTCCACTCCAGTGTCTTCTGGGAAGGCGAATGTATTCTTTCCATTGACTCAGTTGTACCATCAAGTGTTTCATGGACACACATAGGCATAGCCTCTATATATGAAATGCTATTCTCCTTTATCCCATAGGATGGATCTCAACAGATGAAGCGTTTATCTAATTATTCTTTATCAATAAAAAAATCGGGAGTCAGATATCGGGGTAAGAATCTGAAAGATCAGAGAATCAAGGAGACAGCCACTTCCTTCCTCTTCCATTCCTTTTTCCAAAAGGGCTGAGATCCTGTCTCACAACCCCACCCCACTACTTCCTATCTCCTATCTGTCCACAGTCCCCCAAACCTCTATGGTTAATTTTGGT
>NC_022012.1:24337888-24372081 GCF_000317375.1 Microtus ochrogaster
CCTTCCTTCCTTCCTTCCTTCCTTCCTTCCTTCCTTCCTTCCTTCCTTCCTCCTTGTTGTTTCCATTTCTACTCTTAGCAACCTGGTAGAAATGGCACCTGCTTATCCTCACTAGAAGCCCAACAAAATACAGCTTTCATCACTTGATAGTGTACATGTGCAGCTCATGCAGAGGCACAAAAATCAATGTGCATTGATTCCTAAGCTAGGAATTCATAAACTTCTTTAAGGTCATGGATTGATTTTTTTTTTTAACTGAAAGTAAAAAAAAAAAGTGAAAGACTCTAGCCCTTTGCCTTCACTTC
Organism: Microtus ochrogaster; assembly: GCF_000317375.1. NCBI lineage: Eukaryota > Metazoa > Chordata > Mammalia > Rodentia > Cricetidae > Microtus > Microtus ochrogaster. Next base: position 24,338,194 of record NC_022012.1, read on the forward strand.
TGCAGCCTTTCTCATCTTCTCTTCTGCAGGGACGCAAGCTCTGCCTCACCTGTGTGCCCTGCCTCTCTGTTCTCAGCCTGCCAGGAGGAAGGGAAGGGGGGGAGATAGCGACAGAGAGAGAGAGAGAGAGAGAGAGAGAGAGAGAGAGAGAGAGAGAGAGACTCAAGCTACATCAAAGCACCCACACACTGCCTTAATCCACTGGATTAATCAGATAATGGAACGAATGGATTTGAAGATTGACACCAGAGCAGCAAGCACGGTGACTGGAACAGACTTACCAGTTCCTGCCAGATCAAATTAGGGGTGCGAGTGGCTTAATTTCAACGCAGAACCCAAGATCTGTTTGGTGTCTCATCCCAGCAGTGGTGCCATATGGTATCAGGAGAGCGCCTAGGAGACTTCGACTTTGGACACAGCTGCCTCATCCGGAGAGCCTCCTAATGCTTAGATCTGACCTGGGACATCCGGGTCACCCGAGGGGTCTCCTAACCATTAGGCTGGAGCTTATATTCCTCTGCAAAGTTGCGAAGCACCTCCCTCGTGAGAATAGCTACGATCACCAGAAGGAATAGATGTAAAAGTGTGTTTTTAGACTGCTAAGCATCTGATGAGTACTAGATAATTACTACTCCGGGGTTCTAAATCTTCCCTCCTTATATTTAGAAGAAGAAAAAAAGCTTTAAGGAATTCTATGAATGGCTCGGCTGATGGGCCATCCTCTACTCCTTCCTTCCGTCTTTCCTTTTTTAAAACTGCTCTCAGTTGTGGTGAGGATAATCGGCATGCATCCTCTTAGTTGACGGTCAAGTGTGGAACATGTCGCCGTTATCTGAAGGTGCCGTGGGCCACAGCCGACCTCTAGTGCTTATTCATCAGGCGGCAGGCGCACCAGAAGCGGTTCGCGCCAGGCGCACCAGAAGCGGTTCCCGTCCTCCCTCTGCCTTGGCAACCGCCATTCGGCTCTTTGCTTCTGTGTCTATGACGCTTTCAGATACTCCTCATTTAAGTGGAGTCATAGCCATACTGTGCTCCTGGAAGCCCTTTCCTGAGGATTTCTCCTAAAAGAGTTGAAATAAGCACCTCCCGGGGCAAGTAATGGTGTCCTCAACAGACACGACACAAAAACAATGTAAGTATCCTGGGTAGGTGAGTGGATGAGGAAACTGCAGTGCCTGCACACAATAGGATGCTTTTCAACCTTAAAAGGAGGTAAATGCCGCCACCTGTGACTATAGAGATGAACCTTAGGCTAAGTTTAAATAAGCAAACACAGAAGGCCATGGTGGAGGGGAGGTTTCTTTTAGTTAATACTGTTAGAAGCTGTCAAGCTGACTCCATAGTCAAACGCCACAGAAGTCACATCCCAGTTTTACCTCTTCTTACCTGTCACCTGGCAACCTCTCCTTCTGGAGGCCTGAGCTTCACCATTCATAAACTGAGGAAACCACGCCCACCCGTGAAGCTGCCCAGATACTAGGCCAGATAACCTAGGAGCAAACCTAGTCTAAGCGGCACCCTGCTGATGCCCTGATCACCACTGCCTCTCAGAAGATCTGATCAGCCAGCTGGAGCGCTCCTGTGGAACCGAGCAGGGAGCCAAGCCTTATTCAGGCCAGCCGCCAAGGCCTCGGATTTCCACTCACTGGAGGCCCTGCCCAGGCAGCTCTCTTTGGCACCACCGGCTTGCAGTTGGTCCTCTTGGCTTTCCAGTGAGCCAGGGGGAGCAGAGTCTCTGGTCTAGGCTAAGGATCACATGACATTGCTGGTGTCAGGCTGCTCAATTAGCAGCAAATCGAGATGTTCAGATGGAACCGGAAAGCATCAGCAAGCCAGCCCCTCCACCTCACTAGCGAGGGCGGCAGATTGCTCCTGTGCTAGCTACCAACTTCCTGTCAACCTCGCAGGCCTCTTTGTGGCTCGCCAGACTCCTCTCTGGATCAGAGTCCTTCCCCTCTGGCTCGGGTCCTGCGCGCTGTCAGCACCTGGCCCTGGGAGCTGCAGAGCTCAGCTGTGCCTGCCAACAGGTCCCCTCTCATTGGTAGAGGCCCCCTGCTGGCGGGTTGAGGCAGTGCAGGCAGGAAGCCTAGGTTCTCAGGGTTGGCCTGAGCCAATGGTCCCTCCATTGACCCACTAGCATCTGGCTCTTAAACGTGGGTGAACAGGATAACTTTGACATTTAACTATGCAGCCCCAGCACCAATAGGTGATAGTTAGTCTTGGGCATGATCTGAGGCCAGAGTCTTATTCTGATTAGGAAACCAGCAGAGAAAGTGCCAGAGGTGTCCCTGAGGAAGGAACAAGCATATCCCCATCTCTAAGTAGCAAATAGATAACCCTGAAATCACTTGATGTGATAAGCGTCTCAATTTCAGAGCACAGAACAGCACAACCCTGACTGTTCCTTGCACAGACTATGAGCACCAGTCTCTTTCTTCTCTGTACAATTGCTGAATGTCTTATGGAAAGAGCAGAACGTTGGGAAAGAGAGTGACACTAAGTAGTCACATGACTTAGTCCAGTGATACCCAGTCTGTGATAGACTCAAGGGTCCTATGTCAGGTACGTTGGATGCAGGAGTCCAGCACACAAACCAGCCCCTAGGCGCAGAGGATGGAGGGGAGCAAGGTTCACACACAACCATGAGCAGAGGGACAGGGCAGGGTGGAGCACAATAATAAAGCACTTCTTTGTGAGTTCCTCGGTTCAATCTCCAATAACTCCCCAAAGAAAAGGACAACACGGCAGGATGTGTGTAGGAATGGTGGATCGTTATCTGACTCTCAGGATAGGGGACCTCTCTGGAGGGTGAACACCCCAGACAGAGGTCTCAGCTCAGTCAGAGTTTGGAGGAAACATGTTTAAAACAAACTGGTGTTGCCTTCCAAGGACAATGTTGTCTTAGGGTTTCTATTGCTGTGAAGAGAAACCATGACCTTGGTAACTCTTAGAAAGGAAAAACATTTCATTGGGGTGGCTCACAATTTCAGATGTTTTTAGTCCATTGTCATATGGAGCGACATGGTGGCATGCAGGCAGACATGGTGCTAGAGCTGTAGTAAAGTGTCCTACATCTTGCAGGCAACAGGAAGGGGTATGAGGCACTGGGCGTGGCTTGAACATATATGAGCCCTCAAAGCCCTAAGGCCATACCTACTCCAATAAAGCCACACCTTCTAATAGTGCTGCTCACTTTGGGGGCCATTTTCTTTCAAACCACCACACACGTACTTCAGAAATACCCACCTCTCGGGAGTCCTCAGGAAGCCCAATCAGGAGTACGAAGAAATACACACCTTTGCATGACTGGGTGGGTGGGGCCACCGAGAGCACAATCAGGAATGTGACAAAATGCACACCTATGCATGACTGGGCGGGTGGCGCTACAGAGTGCTTCTTGCGGAATCACAGCACAATGATACAGCTAGGCCATTCTCCCTTTCTCACACCCGTCTTTCTCTTCTCAGAGAGACCGCACAGCATTCAGAAACACCTAGCACCCAGCACCCACCCTGGGGAAGAACGTCTCCCTCCTCCTATGGATCCGACTCCCAGGCAAGAGGAGCTCTGTCCCTTCTTTGGTCTCTGGAGTAGAGACTTCCACGGTGAAGCCCTGCAGGGATCAGCTATCCAAATTTCCCTGTGAAATCTTAAGGCCTCCTCCCTCCTATTCTCTTTCAACATTCATCACAGAGCTGGCTGGGTCTGCTTCCTGAAGCATGCGTCTCCATGTAGTTCTGGCAAAGGACCATGGAGACTCCTCAAAGGGCAGTTGAGGTTCATGGTCAGCCTAGTAAGTGTGGACCCACCTCAGTGGCTACATCTCAACATACCTGGAGAACCATGGAGTGGAGTGCATCCCTTCTTTACTTTGAGCCAGAACATCTCGAGATGCCAGCCTTGGTTGGGTGCAGAGTCTGAGTCGCATCACCATCGTGGGAGGAGCTGGCAGTGTCAAGGTTCTTTTTTTTATTAATGGTTTTTCAAGATCCGGTTCTCTGTGTAACAGCTCTGGCTATCCTGGACCTTGCTTTTTAGACCAGACTGGCCTTGAACTCATAGAGATCCACTTGCCTCTGCCTCCCGAGTGCTGGAATTACAAGTGTGTGCAACCACCAACTAGCTTCGAGATTCTAACTGTACTGCTTTTAAAGAAGCCCTGCATATGAGCTTCATTTTGATATCACTAATAGGAACAGGGTGGTAAGCACCTAAGAATGAGACAAACCAATAATTAAAAAAAAAAAATAAAACAAAGCCACACAAAACAAAAAGTTGTAGATCCTCAAAATTCTCATAACTATTTAGAACTTGTCACCAGAAAAAAAAATGCACATATACAAAAAAATTTTATAATAGCAGGTGATTTCCTGTCCCTCAAAGGCAGATGCCCTCAAGCATCCCCCAGACGAGGTTGAATACTGAAGGAGAAAGTCATCTGGCTTGGCTTGGCCTGGCCCTCCTGCGTGTGGCCGCTCTGGAGTCTTCTCTATCTGTGTGGCCTGTGGTGGCCCCCTGTCATCCTGAGGGCATCGAGGAGCGGAAGCCCAGGGCATTGCCAGACGCACTGTGTTTGCTGGCGGAGTCAGGTGAGGAGAGGTATGGAGGAGAAAGTCATCTCCCCACAGCTGACTGGACTTCCTGGACTTCCTGTTCTCCTCACTCCCCCTCTGGCTACTGGATTTTCTCCAAAGGCAGCAGCAGGCACCAATGGCTAATTGCTCCAAAATAGCTAGTCTCCATTTCAGGGTGCTGCTTGCGTTTGCTTTAGTAGCTGGCAAATGAATCCTCCTGGGGATTATAATAACCCCATCCTGGCTGTGTTCCCTGGAATCTTGGCCTTTTTCCCGGGCACTTGTCCCAAAAGGGTTGGAAATCTCTGAGTATTTATCCCCTTGAAGATTCCCCGTGCTGGCCTGGCTCCTGGCCATTTTGCATACAGAAGGCCAGCTTCCTCCCTTCCTCCATGGAGCAGACCCTGCCCTTGTTCTCCCCATCACCCACCCATCACTCCAGTATTCTGCTCCGGGCCCGAATCCTGTTTCCCGGAGGCTGCTTTCTTCCCACCAGGGCTGCCAATCTGCTCATCCACGACTGCTGCTCTGTCTTTGCTCCTCACCGTCCTCTCTGTCAGTGATGTTTTCTTCCTTTGTGACAGATTTACTCCCCCCACCCACCCCAGTATCGTTTCCATCAAAGCCCGCAACCCTGAATGGAGAAACGCTGTGGCTTCTCTGACGGAAGAGAGACACGAGCTAGCCTTGAAACGGGGAAGCGGGGAACAAATGGAGCTCTTGCTCCCTCAAAGAGCTGATTGTCAGTTCTTCCTTCCTGATAACAAACACAGGATTCCCACAGCAGGGGAGGCACTGACATTTTGTTTCTGTACCTCCGAATATTATCGTGAACCATTTGTTAATGGCATCGTGTTATCGGAGCACCGAGGAGGGTGCAGTCAAATTCTGAACACTTATCAAGGGTTGCTTCTGCCTCTCTGCTCACCCGTCTCTCCCCACTTGACTCTGAGCTCTACAAAGATAGAAACTAGATCTTAAAACCCCATGCAGCTAATACTGCCTCCTCCCAAGCCCCATTTGCCAAAGAAGAGGCTCAGGCAACTGTACTCAGCGTAGGGCTGAAGTCTTCTGGGCTCATTGGTGGTGTCTGAATTATGGTAGCCCAGCCCATCTAATTTCTAACAGAAATTTTGGCAAAGTATTGAATCTTACAATCCATGAGTCCTATGCGTCAAGGCTGCTTAGAATGTGTGGCCGGGTAGAGAACAATGATGTCTTGGTGGGGACATCTCATTTCACCAGGTCCTTGGCCAGGATCACAGTAGGGACTGGGCGACTGGGTGTATAGCTGGATCCCAGCCTAGCCAACATCATTGCTGGAGAGCACACAGGAAATGGGCTTGGTGCTATTTTTGTATAGGAAATTTGTACAGCATATTTTCCTTAAGACAACCCCACCCAGTGCTCTGCAACACTTGAGAAGGTTCTTAAGCAGCTTCCACCCAAGAGATGACTGAACAACCCAGTCATGCTGGTCCAGAGCATGGTCCCTTGCCTCGGGCTACTCCACAGCTTCCACTTTGCAATGCAGGCCTGCTGCCTTTCCGCAAACACTATTGGGATGCCCTTTGCCAAGTCACCGTTGGCTCTCAGTGGCCATTCGAATGCAATCATAATAAATAAACAACAGTAATTAAAGCATCCCATAATAGATTGTATCAAACCTTTGTATGGCTGAAAAGCCAAGCAAGTGCCATTTTAACAAGAGAGAGGAGCGGTGGGCCGGCTCAGAAGAAGTGCTTGGGAAATGAAGCTGTTTTCAGGCAGCCATTGTGAATGCTCCCTACTGAAATGTCATCCAAGCCAGGAGGACTTGTCCTGCCGAACAGATTGCAAGCTCTCTCAGAAAACCGAAGATGACACACCATGGAGAGGCTGAAACTCAGTCCGAAACTGTTGGGTAAAATCAAACACTTAGAAGAGATAACACATGAAGAAAACAGACGTGCTTCAACTTCGACCCCTCGGGGTCAGGCTGCCTCTGCACAGGAGAGGGACAAATTCCCCCTCGAGAACGGAAAGCGGCAGAGAAATCTGAAAGGGTACTTACTCCTGGAAAACAGGACTCCCTCCAGTGCTGTTCCTAAAACACACACACACACACGCACGCACGCACACACGCACACAACAGAACAAAACTTTCTCATGGCAGCCACAGGCATGCCACAGAGCTTGGAGAATGCATGTGATTTATAGCCAGAGGAGCAGAGGTTTGCATGGGAAATCTGGAATCTGTCATCTAAGCTACCCTCGCTTGCCTAAGCCTTTCCTCATCTCCTAGCAGTAGAGCACAGACTGAGCACGCGCATCTACAGCACCCAAAAGGAAACATTAAACAACAGGTGGCAGCATTTGGCACATAGTGGGTCCTATCAGATGCCAGTCCTTTCACAAGGGATGCCTGTATTCCTTGAGAATGGTACGGCCGTTCTGATACATGGGAAGCATTTGACTTGCTGTAGGAGATGGGTATACTCAAGCTTCCTCGATGTCTTGCTATCAACCCTCGTGTTAACTATATTAAAAGAAATGGGTCAGATTTTCAAAGAAGCCTGAAAACTCACAGAATAATCACTCTGCTATTGTTTTATCCATGGCTAAGGACAACAGAGAATCAAAGGGAAGAATTGAGCCAACTCAGGTCATAGGAGAAAGTGTCCAAAAATAGATTTAACAGTGAAGCTGATCTATGAATGAGGACCGAGATTTCTTCACCATTGAAAGAAGAATGGAGAAAAACATTCAAAGCAAGGAAAGACATTCAAGGCAAGGAAAGAGAGCACAAGGAATGAATGAATCTACACATCATACTTGCAAATACTTTAGAAGTGCTTGAAGCTCAGCGAGCTGGCATAAAAGTGTTTATATGCACCCCTCCTTCTGCCTCCAGCTTGTGTGCAGGCATGCCCTGTGCAGAGTTCCTTGCCTGAGACACCAAAGGCTCCATCTCTAGGACCATGGAGTCAGGGAGTTCCTGCACATCTTCAGAGCATTAACTACAGATCAGAAACATTGCAGATAACAGAGAGACCCAGGACAAAAAATCCTGGGGCTGAACACCAAGAGCAAGCCAAGAAAAAGGTTGGATTGGATTGGACATGCTCTCAAGGTTTAGAACTTGAACTTGGGACAAGGCTGAGAATGGGTAGGTGTTGTCACAAGGACACTTCATAGTTCCTTAATTGAGCTGAGATCCACCCGCCCACCCCCTCCTCCCCATTTTTAACACCTTGCAAAATAAAGAGCAGAGTCTTAAAAAGAAAGCCAAAGATGACAGTTGTAGGGTAGAAAAGCTGTGGGAAATAAGCGAGGAACAGAAGGCTCAGGAGTCTGCTCTGCTGTCAGTAGCTCGTGAGGTGTCCGCACAGAAGCACAATAGCTGGGCATGAGGCTTGAGGACACGGAGACACTGGAGCTAGGAGAAATGGGGGTCAGAGTCTGCAGCAAATTCTGACACGGTCCTTTTATGTCTGACCCGGGAGGCAGCAGATGGCCCTACCTGCCACGACATGTCCTGTGGCTGCAGACTTGTCCGCTGTTTACTCTTGTTTTGTCTTTTCCTTTCTCTCCAGCATCAGCTGCAGAGCCTGTGAGCGTGCGCCTGACAGCGGAGAGCTTAGCGCCTTGAAGAGGAGAAAGCCGTCCATAAGACTGAAGGAGGATCAGGGAGCCAAGTGAACTGGAAGGCAAGAGTGCGCTGATTGTCCACTGATTCCTTAAAGAACACGAAGTAGGAACTAAAAGAGCCTGTTGTGAGCTGAGCTCAGTTTCAACCATGAAACAGAAAGTTCCAAGCGATCCAATGCACAGGGCAAGATTCAACAAAATCCCAAACTTCTCACTAATACCCCCTCTTAATAAAACATCACCACAACCTATAGTTGGACATGGTTAGATAGGAGCACAGTCCCTGGTCAACTGCAGACCTGTTCCCTGCCTTTGGGGATGCCCATCATCCTGCCTCCATGGTCCCTCTTTGCTCCACTCCTGACACTTACTTGTCTTCTTACCCAACAGGCAACTTAAAGCTCCGTGAGATCGGCAGTTACTTCTAGAGACAAAGATGGGTCATTGAAGCAATGGGAGCATTAGTCAGTGAAGGACTGTCTTATCGTTGTTGGCTTTGTATGTTCTCATGGTCATGCAAGTCAGGGACTGCTTGAGAATGAAGGAGGGACTTGTATTTAGTCTGCAGACACAAGCAGGGGCAGATTAGAAGGAGCTGCCCCATTCTCTTAGCATCAGCTAAGAGTGTCACCCTTCTGGTGGTTGCTTGACACCAGAATCAGCTTCTAATTAGCTGAACAAATGTGTTTAGCGTTGTTACAAACAATCTTCAAGGCATTCCTATCTGGCTTCCTAACACATTGTGGGAGAAGGTGGGATGGGGGCGGAGGTGGTGGTGGAGAGGCGTAGCAGGAGAGAGTTGCAAAGATTTATCTTTCTAATTATTCTTTGCTTAGGGCTAATATTAAAATTAGTTTTAATTCCCTGAACACACAGCAGCTCAGGAACATGCTGGGAGTTGGGAAGGCTGGTCTAGGATTTTAACTTTGCTCATGGTAGACAGACTCGGGTAGACAGCACACTGGCAGTTCAGAGCAAGCTCTTCTGCCGGTAGGTCTGGCTTAAGACCTCCGAGAATCCCTCCTAGTGTGGCTATTCCCAGACTTCACGCAGAGCACAAGGGAACAGTTATGCCGTCATGGACCTGGTGTTGCTCTTGGCTTATCATAGCAAGTGATCTTCTGTAGATACTCGATAGAACTTCATTATGGTTTTGAAGCAAAAATAACCCCAGATATGGGAAATAATTACCAGATGATACAGAATGACTGTAAATCAGTACAGAATGGTTTACCGTCTTTTATTTTATTTTTTTACCCCCAGTGCCAGAAGTTGTGTTGTGCTAATGACTTTTGCACCTGCTGTGCATAATTAGTGAGTAATCTGCATGGGTGTGTAATTACCGGGTAAACACATGATATTTGCCAATAACTTCCTGCTAGGTAAGCACCAATGAAACTAACAGGTAGCTATTAGCACTGGCTTTGGATGGCGTGAGGACTGGCTTCAGTCTGAGCTTCAGTGAAAACTTTCTTCAAGGAATACAATTCAATTTGTGAAAAAGTCCCTTCCAATATGAAGCCCCTCTCCTTTTTTAATCAGACCTGGAACCATAAACACCGCACAACCCAAAAATCTTATTCATGGATGAGAAGTAATAAGACTCTCAGTATGTAATGTTGAGGGAGACACTTACTTCATGTAGAAAATGGAGATAAGCCTGTCCCACCAGTTTGTTTGTCTATTGGATAAAACAATTAGCATGGGACCTAGGTTAAAAATATAGAATGTTCCACAAATGTATGTTATTAAAACTATTACTCCAACCTAGCTGACACCATGGAGGCCTGGGAATCTTATGTAGGAAATTATAGAAGACGTATCTACAGTTCGGCAGGAATTAAAACACCACTCGCTCTACTCCCAGCCTTAGGAATAGCTAAGCTCTTAAGAAAGAGGGCCGCGCCTTTGTGTTCTGTATCCCTCACACACAAATGCCCCGCTGCATTCTCTCCTCCGCATTCCCCTCACCCCCTGCCACTCTTTGAAGATCTTCTCCTGCTTAAAATATCACAAGCTCTTGGCCTATGGATGCAGAAAAGTAAATGTCGGAAGACACTGAGATGTGTTTAGGTACTGGGTTTGAACCTTTGTCGGCATGTTAGGCATGCCTCGGCCGCATTCAATTACTTTCATGTTTACATCAGCTCTGCTCACAAAATCTGAGATTTGAAGAATGTGACTGGGAAAAAAAAAAAAAAAACTCTGGGCAGGAAAGAGAATGGGAGGATGGCTTATTGCTGACAAAACCTGCTATGTCTCCCACCCTTGGTCAGACTACTTCTGCCACAGAGGAACACTGACCTGGTATATAGCTTGAATTCTTCACATTGTTGTTGCCACTAATCCCCCTGCTTAATAAAACATCCCCATTACCTGGGAGCTCTTCGATGTTTTTCTACTCAGAAATGAATTTAAAGGGGTCTAATCTCAGGGTGCCCTCGAACAGAAAGATGCTATTTTATCAACTGTGGGACATATTTCAGAGCTTAGCCTCCTTAGAGTCAAGCCCTAGACACTGTGAGCTACTACCCAAAGAAACACACCAAATCCACCCAGGTAATGCCCCTCCCCCCGGGAGTCAAATGGCCGGTGTGACTGCATAACAATGACTATAATAAGAAGACTTTCTTTGGGTATTAACTTGAATCGACGTTACATTTTTGAAGTACTTTCACCGTGACATAGCTTTACACATATTTAAATAAGTTCTCAGAAATGAGTAGAGACCACATTGATTTTCACTAGATACAATTTCTATTTTAAGGTTTAATTTTATTTATTTTTGCTTTGAATAGTTAATCAATACATCCAGACATCTCAAGATTCAAAAGAAACAGCATCCAGTGAGACGCTTCCTCTTGAATGATGATCTACATCACCACATGCTTCTGATCCTGAAGTCGCCCACTTATCTTGACTCATTCCTAAAAGAGTCTATCATATTAGGAAATACACCGCATAAGCCCTTTTCTCCCTTCACTTGGTATTTGATGAGATAGGATTACACTCTTCTAGCTTAAGTGTCTTTATGAGGAATTTCCAAATATTTTTAAAGGACGTAAAAACCATTTTCATATTTATGTAGTCTTTACATCCTGAAAACTGTGTCTCAGATTTTATAACTCATAGGTTTCTCCAAACATTTGACTTTTCATTTGAAGGCTGATTCTTATTGAATGAATTCTTTTCCATGTCCCAGGTGCCTAGTGGGGCAGATGTACTATTTTTCGCTTCTTCAGCAAATGTACCAACTATCTCAGGCTGCAATTTAGGCATGGCAGGGCTAAAAACAACCATCTCCCCTTATAAAACTAAATAGAAAATTAGCTTATATTTCCAGGTCCTTTCTCTGCACCCTTTAATGGAAAGGTGCCGATTACTGCTGGGATTGCAGGCACAGGATTACTCAGTGCCTGGCATGTGCCAAGCAAAGGACACCGGGTGGCATTCTTGCCCTTCCCGTGATGTTGGGATTCTCATTCCACTGCAACAGGCAACAGGGTTCAGAGAGGGAGATTTTGTTTCTAGTCACACCGTTGGTAGACAAATCAGGGTTTTGAGTTGAAACTGTTTTCTGGGTCTTTCTATGCTTATCTTTCCTTACTGGCCTGTTTTGATGAAAATTCAAAAGCTAACAAATGTTGGGAAAGATGTAGTGTAAAGGGCACCCTTATTGTTAAGAATATAAATCAGTACATGGAGAAGAAAGGACAGAGATTCATCAAATTCTCAAGTCTGGAACTGGCATGTGACCCAGAAATCCCACTACTAGGTAGACAGAGAAGGGAAGAAAATTGATATGGTGAAGACATGCCACCCTGCTCATTGCAGATGGTCCAGCCACACAAAGTGTCCACCGACTGATGTATAGGAAAAGAGATTAAAAATATATGTGTGGAAAAAGGAACACACAGGGGATAATGTAGATATTAGTTCGCCTAAAATATAAGACAATCTTGTCATTTGTAGAAGACGTGGATGAAGCTATAGAATATCATATCAACTAAAAGAGACCAGACAGAAAAAAAAATATCATCTCCCATAGGCAAAAGCTAAGGAAAGTTGAGCACAGAGGCAGAGGTGGCAGGGTGGCTACCAGAGCCAGAGAAAGTGAGGAGATGTTGCTCAAAGGGCACAAAACGCCCCTGAGGTGGGAGGAATGAGTGCAATGCGTAGTTTAGAATGGCAGCTATCGTCACTGGCAATATATCCTATTCTTGGGGAACTGGAGCAATGGAAGTCAGTGGTGCTCACCACAGAAATAACTGGACGAGATGATACATCAGTTTATTAACCAGAGTTAACCATTTGACAATGTCCATGTGCTTCAAGCCACTACACATACACATAATTTTATCTATCAATTCAAAATAAATATATCCATAGACAGTGAGAAAACTTACAGAATCTGAAGGCAACATGTGAATCTGTGGTGGAGAAGAAACTGGGCCAGCTCATTCGAAGACAGTGATGAGGTGCCCAAAGCCAGAATCCACCTATCCTGCCGTGATTTGGTATTAGTAGCACAAGACTTCCCTGCAGAGAATGTTAACTTGAGAACCTGTTTGTCTGCTCTGATTGTCAGTGTATATATTCACATCAGATATTCTCCTGTGAGGAAAAAGATATAAGCCACATGACAGTCAGTAATGGGAGAGCCCTGGGATGAATGTCTACCTCTTTGTTCTTTGTTTGAAAATAGGACAACCTGTGTTTTGTCTAGCGTTTGTTTTTACCTCTAATTTTAAAACCTCTTACAAATGATGTATTCATGGAAGGATCACATTCTCAGTGGCATCTCTAAGTGATGGTGGGGAGGAAAAGGCTCCTGTCTGCCTTTCTCGTTGCTGCTTTTATCAGTTCCACATAGAAACACAGAGACCAAACTTACACGGGATCACCGCAAGATTAAGGCAACTCTCTAGATGTCTAATCTCTGCTTCCAGGACACTCCCTTGGGTACCAAATGGAAGTGTGAATCTCACGGTGATGACCTGAGGAAATAGAGCCCCTGACAAATGACTGGCACTGAAGAGAGAGACTTCATAAGAGGGATTAGTGTCCGATAAAGAAGGTCATGCTTTTCCATCATACATAACACAGGGCAGTGAAGCCCACAGGTGACTTGGGAACTGGATCTTCTCTAGCCACTGTGCCTGCCAGAACCTTGGTTGTGAACTTTTCAGCCTCCAGAATTGTAAGAAATTAACTCCATTGCTTTGTAAGCTACCTAGTCTAAGGGATTTTCTTAGAGTAACCAAAACCAACTATGACAAGAAGCTAACCTTGTTTTCCCCATTCTGCAAATCGGAAACCTTAGACTAAAGGCAAAGGGGGAGTTTCCAATGACAGCCACTGCCACCATGCCCAAGGCTGAATAAATAGGTTTGGCCTATGTCCAGGGACCCAGCTATTTGGACATGTGTGCTGAACCATGGAGCCAACAGCCCCAGAGAAAGCAAAGGTGAAACACTCCCTGTTGGTGTGCAGCCTGCTGTCCCTAAAGGCACTGTGCAATTTTCCTGAGTAGCTAAAGAAGCATTTCATTCAAGCACATACTGATGGTTCTAGCAAAGCTGCATCAAGCCTGGGAATTTCCTCCCCAATGGGAGAATTGCACCTTACCAGCTGCGTCTAGCACAGGACGCAATCACTGCCAGCAACAGCCCCTCCCCACCTCCTCAAATAGTGAACATCTGCCAAAAGATGGCCCGTTAGTAACAGTCCCCATGTCGGCAGGTGGCTGCTTGGATTTCTTCTGCGCTTTCTGCATGTTTCCACCATCTCGGCAGCCTGTTGGAACATGTCCTGACACAGCCTGTGCACTGCCCCAAGCTGCCCCTTCTCAGCTCTTCTCAGCCCAAGGCGCTTTTCCCTCCAGGAGCACAAACCCTGAGCTGTCACATTGTTGTCAAACAGATGGGAGACAGCCACATCCCTGCTGATGCCTCTTGCCTCTCTAAGGGACGGAGGTTTGGTCACAAACAGGATTGGTGGGAAACAGAGCAGGCATGAGTGAGCTGCTCGGGCACAGAGACCACTCAGGGATAAGAAATGTGTGTGTCTCCAGTTGTCATTGACAGGGTGACCCATACTCCACAACTCTTCTTGTCCCTCTGCTCCTGAGGCTTCAGCTTCAGCCAGCATGGCAGGCACCATGCTGACGATAAAGCGCTTCCAAGTGGCTGCCGCTCCAGATGTCGTGAGCAAGCTCACACGTAGAAGCCATGTAGGACAGTTGCGAATTAATTCCTCGGTAGAGCGTTTTGTTCTATCATGCAGCGACACACGAGTTACTACTCATTTACTCCTCTATTTCCATGTCAGAGGCAGTTGTGGGAGGGCCTCTGGGTTCTTGTAAGACCCCACAACTGACAATCACTACTCTGTGCAGAAGGAGGGACGTGGTGGAGGATTGTAGACCCTAGTGAGACAGGGCAGGAAGAGCCAGGGACCCATGAAGAAAGAAGACAGCACAGCAGAAGGAAACTGTAACCGTGTAAAGAGAGAGAAGGAAGGGGCCCGTATTTTGAGAAAGGTTCTGCAGCTTGGGCTTCCTGGTCCATATTGTAGAGGAGCTTGTGGATTCTGTGAGAACAAAGATCTCAGTCAGCTATAAAGGATTTGAAATTCTGCTCAGTCAGAAGCTAGCACCTTTGTCTTTCTTTACCCTTGGAAAAGTCATTTCCCATACCAGGCTCCTACTTTCCTGACTTTTAAAATGGATACAAGTCTCTCAGGAGAAGCAAAGATGTCACTGATGAAATATTCCATCCAAAGGCCCAGAGCCATGGTGCCCTCCATGGAGGGAGGCTGTATCCTGGCTCAGGGATACACACTTTCGTATTTATAAAAGACTTGTCAAAACCCAGTATGCCACCAACTGAGGAGGATAAATCCCCCTATCTCTCTTTTTATTTATTTATATTTCTTGTAATTGACAACAAATTCATAAGACAAAGAGGCTTTTTTATTTCATTTTTTGTCAATAAACTTGGCAATGGAAATAACAATTTGAACAGCAATTTCCCCCTGGTCTGAGCTGAAATTGGCTCTGGATGAATTGGTTTTCAGTTTTCACATGCAAATTGTCCCTGTACCCTTTCTCCTACAGATAGTTGGGGGCCAGTCTCAGTTTGGGGACCTCTTCTCTGTCCCAACCTTTGTTTCCTGGTGAGAGCAGCCATTTATGCAGTAATGCCTCTGCTGCCTTCTCCTCACACACCCAGTTACAAGAGGCTAGGCTGTAAGACCTGGGAGGACTGAGGGGTCCGCATGACCCCAGGCAGAGGATGCTGGCAGCCCATCCAAGCAGGGTGGAACTGGGCCTTAAATAAAGATGCCTTGAGGCCAGTTCAGGCTTGTCCCAGCGTAGCTCATTGACCTCCCTCTCCCTTTCTTCCAGAGTCTGCTCAGATTCCAGCCAAACCCTAGGCCGGTAGCCCAGGTTTAGGTTCCCATGAACTCTAGACCATTTTGAGTCCATGAGTTCAGTCTTTATTATTATTATTATTGTTATTGTTATTATTATTATTATTATTATTATTATTATTATTATTGCTGTTGCCATGCTTTGTAAGCAGAAGACAGAACAATTAACTGGTGGTACCTGCATGTGATAATTGCTGAATGGAGTATGTGCATGTTGAAAATTATTTTTTGTTTATTTAAAATACAACCTTAACTGAGCTCCCAAGAATACTGGATACTGGCCAGTGAATTTTGACCATGTAAGCCCCTATTCCTCAGTCAGACTGTTATAAACCTAATCCAATGTTTATAAGAATTCTGATCAATTGTCTCCTGTGCTGGTAACACTGATAATTCAAAATGATACAGGCTTTAGAGAGACATAACCATACGGAAATTCAAGTCGCGGTTCTACCATATGGAAGCTATGCTACCTTGGGTCAAACTGTTAAATTATTTAAGCCTTAGTTTATTCATCTGTAAAGCATGAACAAAAATATTATCCACATGAAAAAGATAGCCCAAGTATTAGACAGTGTTTACAAGATACTCAGTAAGAATTGCTACATAGCAATTATTATTACTCATGTTGTAAGTTTCTGTGTCTGCTACATCAAATGTAAAAAGAGTCAAGCCAAAAGATATAAACATCTTTTAATATACTATTGTACCTAACAAGTGAACAACCGTGAGCTCTATTATTATTCTATTTCCCAGAAGAAGGTTAAATACATTTACAGCGCATTCTGCAATTAGATATCAAAGTGCAGAGCTTGACTAAGAATGTTTTCACCTTATATCAGTGATTTCTAATTATATTTCAGTTGTCCCGACCTTTACCACTAGTGATTACTCTCCTAGTAGGAGGCTGAATTCCCAAACCATAGTGTGGAATGCTATCTTTTTTTCTGGAAACTTTGGAACATGTAAGATCTGCCCTTACATTACTTACCATACCTTCTGAAGGTCACTGTTCTCAGTCATAGAAAGGACAGAAAGCTCTGTGTGTGTGTGTGTGTGTGTGTGTGTGTGTGTGTGTGTGTGTGTGTGTGTATGTAAAACCTGGGAAAAGAGATGTCAACCAGCTAGAGATGTCCAAATCCTGTAAGACCTTTGTCCTAAGCCAAGATATTCTTTAACTAGCTATAGGCTGTGTGAAAATCTAATCATACTCTTGGTTTACCAGTCTTTAAATTATAGGCACACAATGTGGATGTGATGCCATTTGATCCGGTTAGGAAAACCGTAAACCCCTTAGCTCCATGGGGCTTCACTATGTCCTGTCACTGGATTCTCTCCCAGTATCTAGTTCTTAAGCCACGATCTAGTTTTTAATTTCTTATCTATTTTTTTAATATTCAATTCTTGGCTTGGGACAAAAGTCTTACAGGATTTGGACATCTCTAGCTGGTTGACATCTCTTTTCCCAGGTTTTACACACACACACAAACACACACGCACACGCACACACACACACAGCTTCCTCTCCTTTTATGACTGACAACAGTGACCTTCAGAAGGTATGGTAAGGAATGTAAAAGTCAGTCCTCTTCTGAGGGCTGTATCCTCTGCAGGCAGTGGCCACTCCTTTCTATTGGGAAGGTCTAACATCAGAGGAGATGCTTCAGGAGGTATTTCAAATTAAAATCATCCTTTGAAAGCAATGCCTAGATTCTCTGATTTCTATGTGCTAAGATCATGCTTTGATCACATAATTCTTCCACATTTTAAAATCCCCACTGCAACAGTGATGTGGGAATAATATATTTATATATAAACGGCATGGCTCAAGAAAGTCCAACTTATTGTGTGTCTGGGGGGAAGGGAGCATTGTGTCCTTCTCACACCTTAGAGAAAGCCACATCTAAAACTCCCAAACTCATTTCTTTCCTAGATTTTTTAGTGTAAATCATTCTCAAGAATTGCAACTTCCTCCTTGAGTAATCTGAAACACTTCAGGTTCATCTTTTTACTTCCCTGGTCCTACTTCTAATCAATTTCCTTTCACACATTCCTGTCCCCCAGATAAATCAAAGGCCAATTTATCTTCTTCTCCCCGATTCTCTGCCTCCTTTCATTCCATCTCCGGCTCATCACTAATCAGCCGGCAGCAAGCATCTGCATGTACATTCGGTGCATATTTCATATTTCTTGTTTGCACTAAAAAGCAGCACCTCAAATTCTTCCAGTGCTCTGGCAACGAAGAAAGCTGCTATTAGCAGCGAGGAAACAAAGTAAAACACTTAAGGCAATTAGGGAACAATTGGAGCTGGCGAACCTATTAGTAACTAATAACATTTGTACACAGCTTTGCAGAGCCCCGAGCCCAGAACAACTTGAATTTCATTTGATCTTCACAATAATATGTGATCAAGTCCAACAATGCAGTGCAGGCATAGTGGGGAAGCAAGAAGGTAAAATGGCCTTTATTACCAAACAGAGGTGAGCTTGGATCACAGCTGTGCCAGCTACCACAATGTGTCAACCATTGCATGTGCATCCCAGTGGGTCAGCACTGTGCTGTCTTGGGGGTTCTCATCTCTCAATTATTTATCACTATCTCAAAATGTATTTGTGTAATTTATAATAATGTATATATACTGCTTGGCCCATGCCTAGGGGGTGTGTGTGTTTATACACACATGTATACATGTATGTGTATGTATATATAGGCTACAGGGATTTTACAAGTTTATTCAAGGTCATACAATCTGTGAGGGCAGTTTAGACATGCAAATTCAGGCATTCGCACAGTAATGCCTTTACCTGAATAATGACATCATGACCATCATCGCCACTCAACTCTCTAATTTTAACATGCATACCAATCACTGAAGTCTTCTTAATATGCCAATCTTTTATTTTATTTTACTTTTTATTGAGCTCTACATTTTTCTCTGCTCCCCTTCCTGCCTCTCCCCTCCCCTTCAACCCTCTCCCAAGATCCCCATGCTCCCAATTTACTCAGAAAATCTTGTCTTTTTCTACTTCCCATATAGATAAGATCTATGCATGTCTCTCTCAGAGTCCTCATTGTCTAGGTTCTCTGGGATTGTGATTTGTGGGCTGGTATTCTTTGCTTTATGTTTAAAATCCACTTATGAGTGAGTACATGTGATAATTGTCTTTCTGAGTATGGGTTACCTCACTCAATATGATGTTTTCTAGCTCCATCCATTTGCCTACAAATTTCAAGGTGTTGTTATTTTTCTGCTGTGTAGTATTCCACTGTGTAAATGTACCACATTTTCCTTATCCATTCTTCGGTTGAGGGGCATTTAGGTTGTTTCCAGGTTCTGTCTATGGCAAACAAAGCTACTATGAACATAGTTGAGCACATGTCCTTGTGGCACAATTGAACATCCAAAAGTGGTATTGCTGGGTCTTGAGGAAGGTTGTTTGCTAATTTCTGGGAAATCGTCACACTGATATCCAAAGGGACTGTACCAGCTTGCATTACCGCCAGCAATGTAGGAGTGTTCCCTTTACCCCACAACCTCTCCAGCCTCTCCAGCATAAGTTGTCATCAGTGTTTTTGATCTTGGTCATTCTTACAGGTGTAAGATGGAATTTCAGAGTTGTTTTGATTTGCATGTCTCTGATGACTAAGGATGTTGAGCATTTCCTTAAGTGTCTTTCAGCCATTTTAGATTCCTCTGTTGAGAGTTCTCTGTTTAGGTCTGTACTCCATTTTTTTATTGGATTATTTGATGACCAATCTCTTGAGTTCTTTGCATATTTTAGATATCAGACCTCAGTCTGATGTGGAGTTGGTGAAACTCTTTTCCCATTCTGTAGGCTGTCATTTTGTCTTGTTGACCGTGTTCTTTGCTCTACAGAAGCTTTTCAGTTTCAGGAGGTCTCATTTATTATTGTTTCTTTCAGTGCCTGTGCTACTGGGATTATATTTAGCAAGTGGTCTCCTGGGCCAATGAGTTCAAATGTACTTCCCACTTTCTCTTCTATGAGGTTCACAGAGGTCCTGGCTCAGACCTAGTTCCTCTGGAGGTCCCAGACCCACAAAGGTCCTGGCTCAGGTCTACTCCCTCAGAGGTCCCATATTCACCCCCCAACGGCAGCAGTCTTGGGCTCTAGCCCACTTCCTCAATAGTTGCTCCCCCGTACCTGCTCCTGTGGAGTCTGCTGTCTCAGGTCGCTGTAATATGCCAATCTTGATATGTCTGAGATGCCATATTTCTCACATGCTTTGAGGCTATACTGGTTTGCACTTTAAATAACAATAGTAAAAGCTATGAGTATTAAATAGATGTGTTTAAGGTGGCAAGTGCTCACCATACACATGTCATGAGCTAGGTGTTTTGGGAGCACAAATTCAAACAAATACATGTGGAAAGTGGAAGACAATAAAAAAAAGCTTACATGTATTTGCAAGTGCTAATGAAAGAGATGATGGAGAACTTTGGAAGATTTACTGAGAAATATAACTTTGATCCAAGATAATAGGCATCCCCTAAAACTTTAAAGATGAGCAATCATCATGTCACTCTGAGCAGAAAGAAGAGACAGAGACAGGTTGGTGTAGAAGGCAGAGGTAAGGCAGTTAGGACGAGGACTTTGGAGGATTGCATGGGAGTGAGGAAAGAGACATAGGAGGTTCTGGGGATGTGTGTCCTGGAACACTGGTTTCATTTGCAAGCTCATGTTGGTATAGAATGAACTCTTTCACACTTGCCATATGTCCCTTGCCCATGTGTCCACTTCCCCTTCACCTTACCTCCTCTAGAGAGTATGATCTCCTCCCAGATTCAGAGACCTGATCTTGATTTCCAGACCTCCAGAACCATTTAATAAATAAATTATTGTAGCATAAGGGCCTGCTTGTTGAAGTTACTGTCCTGCCCAGTTCCCACAGCCGGCAAGTCCCAAAGAAAATCACACAGAGGTCTCCATAAGTTATAAACTGAATGGCCCATTAGCTCAGGCTTCATAATAGCTCTTATAATGTAATAAGAGCCATTATTCTAGTATATGTTAGCCACATGGCTCGATACCTTTTTCAGTGGGGCAGGACACATCTTGCTTCTTCCGTGATCTGGGCAGGACTGGGGAGGAATGGGCTTCTTCCTTCCCAGCATGCTCCTGTTCTCATTGCCCCACCTTTACTTCCTGTCTAGTTGTCTCACCTATACTTCCTGCCTGGCCAATCAGTGTTTATTTAAAACATGATTGACAGAATACAGACAATTCTTCCGTACCAAATTATTTTCTTTATTAATTACCCAATCCTGGGTATTCTCACAACAGAAAACACAGCAGAGTCAGTTTCAAATAGTCTTCCTGCTAGCTATCTGATTCTCAGAGCTTTCATCCCTCCAACTGTAAAGAGCAAATCATCAATTTCAGAGGCCACAGCAAGGATTAACTAAGATAATTCACATGGATGCCCGTTGAGAACTCTCAAGCACAATGCAAATTAAGGAACAATTATTATTAAGTTTCTCATGCAGTATCTGACACACTAACACCCAATTAATAAAGTAATAAAGAACAGACTTTGGTGAGTTCATGAATGTGAAAAATAAAGAATAAATAAAAGTTACCAGAGATCTAAAAATATTCTAAGCTGTGCTGCTTAATAGGGTACAGGGTCAGGGATCCCCTGAAGGACTTTCAAGGTTCAGAGATAATAGATCTCCCTCCCACTTTGCACATATGGGGGTCAGAGGACAACAATTATTAACATTTGGTTCTCTCTCTGCCATGTTAGTCTCAGGG
Organism: Microtus ochrogaster; assembly: GCF_000317375.1. Taxonomy (NCBI): domain Eukaryota; kingdom Metazoa; phylum Chordata; class Mammalia; order Rodentia; family Cricetidae; genus Microtus; species Microtus ochrogaster. Next base: position 24,359,607 of record NC_022012.1, read on the forward strand.
ATCAAACTCAGGCACTGGGACAGGCTTGGTCTGTAAATCATCTTATTGGTTCAAAGTTAGTAAATTGAATGAGACTTGATCCCCGAGTCCAGCAGCAGGATACTTCATTACTCGTCTATAGAAACAACCGGGTTCATTTGAAATGTATCATTTCATTCTCTCCTGTATGACCTCTGCACTGAGCCCTATCCTGCTATCTACATGGCGGAGGATCAACAAGATCCCCCTCAAAGACGTGCCACAAATCATAAAGCTTATCAAGCTCCTTGGGCAGTGCTTGCCTTGTCCTAGGCTCTCCTCCCTCTCCTTCCCTTCAAAGCTATGGTAATCATTACACAAGCATTCAGCACTGTGCTCAGTGCCAAATACAAAGAATATTAAAGCTCAAATAATCTCAAGAAGCTCTGGGTCCAAATCTTCCCACTTCCTTCACACTATTCGACCGCCATGCAAATGAGGAAACCAAGGCCCATGGAGGAGGCCGGTGACGAGCATCTTTCCTTATATGAACAGCTGTGATACTCTTATCATCATGGTTCTTCCAGAGACCCTGCAGGGATGAAAATCTCCAGGAAACTAAAGGGAAAACACAGCCACTGCATCCACTGACCTACAGAGGGTTGCTCTCTAGATAAGACTCACTTTTTTTCCATCAAAGGGAGAAGTATATTCCTTCTGAGCTGGACTATTAATTAAAATTCAGTGATGCTAATTTTACTGCCAACTTAGGAGTTTCTTATTACATTTATTTTCCAGGTAATTGCTGCTTGTACAGGAGTTCAAATAGATGTCTTTTTAGATAGTGCAATAGATGAGAATTATAATCGTTACATTCCTCACCCTTCATTTTGTTTTCTCTAATTCTAAAGCGGGCTTCCTTAAATTATACTGAGAACTTTCTCTGCCCACTTCTTTCTTTCCTCTTTCCTTCCCCCTCCCTCCTTTTCTCTCTCTCTCCCTCCTTTTCACCCTGTCTAGCGCTTCCTTTTGTTTTTTGTTCCCTAACGTCAGAATTCATTGAGGCATGAAATATCAAAATAATTTCTGTTTTGTTCACAATTCTACCATACCACTTCCCTTCAGCGGAAGAACCCAAAATAAGCCTTTCCTTATGTATGGAAATGTATACAAACGCACAGCTTCTTAGATCGTCTGTGTTTCTATCCTGTTGTATCCCCAAATTACAGATGAATATACAGATACTTTGAATCGCAGTCCCACCGATATTACAGGGCCAATCAGGAAGGGGCAGGCTCCCGGTTCTCCTTCCTAGTGGCTCAGGAAGTGAAGTAACCAGGGAGAGGTTGTGTGCCCAACCTTCTGTGCCAGAAGGAATCAAACTTTCCAGAAAAATCGCAATACACTGTGTAACCTAAAGAGAGTAGGAACCAGGGCATAGGAGGCAGCTTCACTAGCTGGGAACAAGACATAAGAGGTGGAGGAAAATCCCTCCATCGTCAGGGCACTGTTTCTCCCTCCTCCTCGGATCTTAGGATTTTCTCATCTTTTCCCTACAGCACCGAGGCCCACATCATGACCTCTAACAGACTAAGGTCAAACCTGCAGGCAATCAGGCAGTGTGCTGGGGCCCCAAGCGGCATCCTTCAGGGTCAGGGAGGCCTTTGGAAAGCAGTGAGACTTGATCTCCTGCAGAGTCAGCTTTAAGGATGTTGGTGCCTCTGCTCAGCAAGAGACTTGGATCTTTGAACTTGAGCAACAATTAATCCTGCACACCCGGGGAAGGTGACGTTTGACAGGGAAGGCATACATTAATTTTCAAATTTCAGTGGTAGCTGCCATCTATTGTATCCTTATTGTGAGCCAGGCATAATACTAAGCGCTCTACATGGTTGATCTCCATTGTCTCAACAATCTTGTAAGATGGGAACTGTGATTATAATTAGCTCTGCTTTACGGGTGAAAAAAAAGAAAGAAAGAAAGAAACCTAAGGCTCAATAAGTGAGAAGTCGTGGGTCCAAACTTCATGAAGCTAGGATTTAAACCTGGTCTCTCTGGCTCCCCCAGAAAGGGTCAGTAAAGTTCCCAACTAGACATCTTGCTTAGTTTAAGTCTTTACAGTGGTGTAGAGTAGGATTATAAAACTAGGAAGAATGAAGTTGTATCTACAGTGATGTCATCCAAACCCAGGTTTACTCCTCAAGAGGAGTATGGTCTATCTATCAGGAACCTTGAAAAAAAATGTTAGCATGTCTAATTATGTTTAATGCCATTCTTTAATAATGTGTACATGGGAGGTTCATAATACAAATATTAGTAAGCTAACATGCTTGTCATTTACAGATGACATGTGGGAAGCTTTCTCAAACTTAATCTTACAGGCAGGAATCAGGGCTATTCTACATCTTGAGATAAAGAATTGTCTGATGTGAGATTTGAGCAAGAAGATTAAAGCTTGCCTAATGTGATGTCCTGCTTCCCACAATTCTGGCTGTACATTCTAGGGTTAGCATCAAGGATTCTTGCAAGCATTGAGAATGAGCAGCTTTACAAGAAGTTTTCTTTGCTGCTGTTTCATAGCCACAGAGTCTTTCCTAAGACTTTGGTCTACACAAACCAGTTCTCTTCATCCCTCTGGCCCTGTCAACCAAGAACATATACAGTGTAGTAGGCAGCAGCACTGCCCAGATTGCTTCCTCCAGTGCTCACACACAACCTCTGCAGTAGCTAAAGTGTGCGCTCTGGAGCCTGCAGCCTAGTGATGGCCTCTCCAACGTGCATCTCTTCTGACCTCAGCATCTTCCACCAACTTCTCTTTTGTGTTTATGGATTGCAAACATCTTCAGTGAATCGAACAGAGTCGAAGATCCTGCAGAAGAAGACTATTAGTGAGAAGAGTTTCCCACTGACTTGACGGTGGGGTGATCACCGGGACCCACACAAACTGGAACCGAGAGTGACAGAATGAGGGGTGTCTTTGAGGTTGAAGGCAGTCCAGCAAAAGCACTCCAGCTCTCTAGCTCCTTCGGAAGTGATCCTGTAGTCAGGAAGACCATCCTCTTGACTGTTACTATTTAGTAGAATATACCCTGCTTCTAATCCTATTTCTAAATTCCAGACACATGGTGTTGTGTTCATTGAGCACTACCCCAGGCTACTTATTTTTTCACCAGGAAAGGCTGTAATAGTTACCCCCAGCATCTGGTCCTGTGGTGTCCCCTTTGCCGCAGCTTTCTAGGGAACCACTCGAATTAGAAGCACAAGCACAGACTTTGGGGGCAGGATATATCAAAGGTGAGGTCATGCTTTGCCTGCCACTAAACAGCTTTCGCTTGGAAGGGGCCATTATCCTGGTCTGTGAAATGGGCCAATGCCAGATGCTTAGAGAAATTTAGTAAAGATCAGATGAAACTGGCATGGCATTGCCAATGCTGCTTGACACCATTGTCCTGTTTCTATGACATGTCTCCCAAAGGTGATGGCCAGAGAGGGTTCTGCTATCACACAATATCAGCCAGAATGTTGGAAATTAAAGACCTCCCCCACAATCCCACAGAATTTGCCCTCAAGCAATGTTTGACGTGGTTGGCATAAATGCCACAGCTCCCCAGCCTCTTGAGTGTGATCAAATATAAGAACTAAGTCCAACCTAAGCCCATCATGTCCTGGGAGACAGAGCTCCAGACATTCACAGTGAGAATTTGGTGTTGTACTTTGTATAGGTGCCCTTCTGCTCTGAACTCCCATTTGGCTACTAGTATGCCCCGACTCATCTCCCAAAGACACTACTGAGATCATTTCGGGTTTTCCTGAAGAGACCAATGATCATTTCTCTAGGTACAATTTTGAAACAAAGCAAATCTCATGGAAGAAAGGGTGCTAACAGTGGCCTCATGTAATTCTTGAGCCATCGAAGGCCATACTTCTAAGCCTGCTACAATTCTTCTCATACCCTCCTCTTCACAAAAGCGGCCTCAGGGAATATTCTTTCCTGTTTCTTTTATGGACGAGAGCATTCTGTTAAGAATATGAAATAAGTCGGTAAGCCAGAGAGAATTCCTAATCGTTTGGGTTTCCAGTACTGTCACAACCTCTGCAGAGCACGTGCACAGTTATATTGCCATCCCTGTGCTCAAGTTACAGAGATAAGACATGGGAAATATGGGGCAATTAGGTTCTAACCCATGTCACTTGGACAGAAGTAATTCTTTTCAACTCTTGACCATACGTTATAAAGCCTGTTGAGATGGTGACCTGGTTCTCCTGTCTAGATGAAGCCTCTGAGCCCTCTAAAGCATTAGTGGGCAACTCATAGCAGACTGGGGAGAACTGTCCTTGCCCAAACCTTTTATCTTCACGGCTGTTTCATATCATGCCATCCCCTACCACAGAGATACCTCCATAAATGATATCTCAACAATTCATGACTGCTTTGAGAATTCAGGAGACCAGTCTATTGATGTGTTAGCCACTTTGGCAAAGTGTATAAGTTTTAACTTAATTAATTTAAAGTATATAAATTTATTTTGGCTCAGATTTTAAAGATTACAGTCTATGGTCTACTGGGCCTATAATGAGACAGGAGTGTGTGACAGAGGAGGCTGCACACTTCATGGAAGTTAGGCAGGAAATATGGAGGAAGGGATGAGGAAGGAAGTATATTTAACAGAGCAAACCCTCAACCATCTTTTAGTCAACTAGGACATGTTTCCTAGCTTCTACCACCTCTCAATCATGTAATCAAATCATGAATATAGTTAAAGGATTAATGTACCGATCTGGCTGGAACTCTGATGTAGCAATCATCTCCAAAAGCTTTCACTCTGAACATTGCATTGACCAAGGCTTCCACACGTGTCGGGGGTGGAAAGACACCATATCTGAACCACAACGCTTGCCCAGAGATGGAACTGAACCAGAATCATGGCTTTACTTCAGAACGCTCCCCCAGGATCAGCTTGAAGCAAGTCTCCCGCTTTGGCCATATGATCTTTACCATCTTTCATCTCGCATCCCTCTTACTGTTCTCCTGAGAGTTAACCTCGAGTAGTCACATCTCAGGCTAATGTCAGGAAACTCAGTTGAAAACACTACACACACCAGCCTGGTCTACAAGAGCTAGTTCCAGGACAGGCTCCAAAACCACAGAGAAACCCTGTCTCGAAAAACAAACAAACAAACAAACAAAAAAAAAACACTACACACAAGAACCATCTGTGAAGCTTTACAGAAGGATTTACAATTGGGTATTTAAACATCCAGGCTTACTGAACATAAGACTATAGATTTTGGAGGTTGGGGACCACATGACCTTACATTTAAAAGCCTGATGGGTATTTTAAATATACCCGGTTATTTCTTAACTTTTTATTTGGAAAACTTCAAACTTATGGGAATAATGAAATAATAAAACAATGATGAACACCTACACACTCTTCATCTAGACATACCAATTATGAACATTTTGCTGCATTTTCTTTTCTCATTCTCTGGCTCCTCCTATATCAAAAATAATTTGCAAGTACGGTGTAGACATCATGACAATTCCTCCTTTGATACTTCAGCACTTATTATCTAAGAATAAAGAGAGTCTCCTACATAATCCCATTACCACAACCACCCCTGAGGAAATGAATATCAGTTTCATAATATCATCAGAATATCTTGTCTACATCTAAGGTATATGCTCATGTGTTTAGACCAAGAGATGAAATTTTCTCGTCTATAGATACAGTATAAGTTTGGAGATAGAACTAATCTGTAGTGATTAAACCCAAAGGGAACTATTCAAGGAAGAACTGGTGATTTTAACAGGGTTTGTGAAAGAGCAATAAAAAGGAGGAAGAGAGAACATGCTCAGTAGAAGTAAGTGAACATGCACACACAAACACACAGAATGGCAGTCCATGTGACCTTTAGTGTGGTTCTAACTGAGCAGAGATGGCGAGCTGTGATTCTCTGTTGTATTTCAGAGGATAAAATAAGCTGAACACAATTTACAGTGGCAGAGTACAGAGATACAGCAACTCAAACTATCAGAGTCACGGCATCCTCATTTTAGGAAAAATTAAGACTCTGGATTTGTAAGAGTTCTGTAAAAAAAAAAAAATTTAAAACACATTTTGGTGAACAATAAAGAACAATGTTTGAAGGTTTGGGGTCAGAATTAGATTGGAGAATTTAACTCTGATTGAAATGCATTCAAATACTGATTCTATAAACACTCTCTATGCACATATTATGTGCCAGGTTGCCAATCTAAACATAGGAAACAGAAGGTCTGAAAGAAAAATTAGACAAGGTTCCTGATGGAACTTTAATTCTTATTAGTATGTGTGCTGGGTGGGAGGGGGGCCAAGAATGACTCAATAGTCAAGTAAATAAGTAAACGAGGAAATATTCGATTGCTGTTGATATGGTTCCCATGAATATAAAAGGAACAGGTTTCATATTGATTGACGGTTACTTTAAGTGGGGTATTCAGAGAAATTAACATTTAAAGCTCTGTTCAACTAGAGCCAGCTACCAACTTCAAAGAACAGATTGTCAAAAATTGACTCAAGTTTGGGAGCTACATGATATCACAGTGGTGACTTTAAATAGTCCACAGCATTGTATTTAGACAAGTCGGCAAATGCTATAAGCCATGGCTTCCTTTTTCCAGAGAGCTGGTAGTTAAACATGTACCAGTGCACCACTGCAATACAATCAATCTGAAGGACAGAAGGACATCAGTGTGAAGCACAAGGAGAAAATACCCCCAAAAGCTGGCGCATTATCCCTACAAGGACAATAATCTTGAAGGTTTGCTAAACACAAAAGGCTGGTGTGTGGTGATGGAGAGGAGAGAGGCCCGGGGTGGGGACAGAATTGGGCAGAAGCATGGTCATCTGGAGCTGTACAGGCCTGGTGTGGGTCATTAGGGTTTTTCTTTAAATGTGATAGAATGCACTGTGTGCTCCTAAGTATATGAACAGCATTGAATTTAGCTTGACTCGTGTCTTGAGAGACTGCTTTGATTGTTGCAGAATAGATTGGAGGAAGAGTGACAGAGAAGAAAGGAGCTAAGAATGGAATGCTTATAAAGCAATGTATGTAAAAATTATTCATTGCAACAGTGCAATGTCAAAATATTGGAAACAGCCTGAATGCCCATCAATAAGAGAGAAAGTAAATTCATAATGGTGTAGTCACAGAAAGGCTCTGCTCAGTAGCTGTTGAAAAAGTGAAGACATTCCTGACTTACTATTAAGAAAACAACCCCAACATATTAGCAAAGGTAAAATTGGTCCGACTGAACCTAAATGATGCTGTTATTTTGGGCAAAGCAAAGCAGAGAAGCAAACTATACTTTTCTAATACTTGATTATGTACACATTACGCATTACCTGATAGAGATTTTAAGAAATGAAGGCTCAAACAATATTCAGCTGTGATTTATGAAGGTTAAATGGTTGTGAAAATTGCCAATTTCATGAGATTTCTCCTTACTATTTCTATTTTTCATTTGAAAAGCAGTTTCAGAAACTAGATGGGTACAGAATGATGAGATACAGCTTTTAGCATATGACTTCCAGACTTTGTTAAAACGGAAAGCTTTGTATTTTGTTAAGTTTTTTTTAGTTAGATAGCCAGGTAGATGATTGATTAATAGATGATAGATAAAGAATAGATGATAGATGATAGATAGATAGATAGATAGATAGATAGATAGATAGATAGATAGATAGATAGATAATAGATAGATGATAGATAGATAGATAGATAGATAGATAGATAGATAGATAGATAGATAATAGATAGATAATAGATGGATAGAGGTATAGACGGGTAGACTAATGATAGAACCCAAGAGAGGGAGCAGCTCTTACAGAGGTCCAAATCGAAGTTGGCAGAGCTGAAATTAGAACAATCATAGAGATGAGGAGATGGGTTTGAGATGGATTTCTGAGGTATGGTTGACAGGACTTGTCATAAGATTTTATGTTTGTGAGGATCCAATCACAAAAACTAAAGCAAGCAAGGCATGCATCCTTCATCTTTGTCTAAGCATTTAGGTGTAGTTTGTTGAGCATGTCACCTAGAAACGTGGAGAACCAGGTTAGGGACTGAGGGTGGGCCTGATGATTTTGTGCCATAAGGCTATCCATTATCCCGGGTGTGAAAAAGACAGAGAAGACTTTGTTTGAGACAGGTTTCTCTGTGTCATTCTGGATGTCCCGGAACTCTCTTTGTAGACCAGGATGTCCTTGAACTCAGATGCTGGCCTGCCTCCTCAATGCTAGGATTAAAGCTATGCACCACCACTTGGCATGGAAGAGTACTCTTTTTAAAGGATTGGGGGGAAAAAGGTGGGTGAAGATTCCAGAAATTGTCAGGTTTCTTTTTTTTCCTATATCCTAAAATTCCAGAGGCATTGCACAGTAGATAAATGAAGCAGGATATTGGGGAGAAACAAATAATCCAAGATCACTAGAACCAGTTTGGTGTTTAAGTGTCCTGGCGCTTTCACATCATATACTTATTCAAAGTCTTGCAAGGGTGGCACCATCATAAGCTCCCCATCTCTGCAAGGTCATCCAGAATGTCATCAGTTGCGCATCCCCCTGCTTTCGGTGGGAGGTGCGTAGGCACAAAGTTAAGTTCAAATAGGGGCAAAACTGAAAGGATTCTATTTTCCTCCCGAAACTAGCAAATCCAACCTTAAAAAAAATAACTCAAAGAGAAATAGAGCTAAGTTATTGAAGATGGCAATATGGTGACCTGGTCATCTATGGGACAGGGAATAAAGGTGTAGGTGACAAAAACAAGATAAATGGAAGTCTGATCAAAATAAAGCGCTTTTGTGAGATCTAATGGATGGGATTCACTGCCTGGGATTCAGGCTCACCACCCAGCAGGGTTTGAAGTGAGCTTGGCAGTGGGGAGAGGAGCAGTATCTCTGTGTGTTTGCAGAAGGAACATGAAAACCAGGCTCTGAACACACCAAGCACACCGCTCTTCAGAGAAGGCATCCCCGAGCACTGCGGGCAAGGGTTGGGCTGTTAGCCTTGCATCCTCCCTCAGTTCTAAAAATGGATAATTAAATTCGATCACTCTAATGAAGTCCCCCCTGTCATTTATACTGCAGGGATTGTAAGTGAAGCCTTCATGAGGCTGAGAGGAAGACGGCCCAAAGCAGGGATCATCTGTGTAGCATAGGACAAAGCAGAGTTGAGCCACCAGGGGACACGTTTAGGTCCCAAGGGCAGCTCAGGTGAAAAATTTGGGACCAAACCTGAATAAAGCTAGATCAAGACAGCTCACATTCCTTAGATCGGAGGATCCTAGGCTGTCCCTACTGAACAAAAGCTGCCAGATAATTGACAAGTATGTACTTCATTTGGTGTTAGCAACATCTGGTCTCAGCTCACCCTGGAGAGATATACACATAAATTGCTAGGTTAATAGCTCTCTTGTCTTCTCAGAAATCTTCCAGACAAGAGGATGGGACTGTGTATGAATGCATACGTCATTCCTATCTTCTTTTGCTGCTATTATTGGCTCTATGAGTGACAAGGAAGGAAGATGGTATGAAGCATTTGCAAACTGTGAAATGTATTTATTAGTGCACATTTTGGGGCTGCATCAAAAGCTGAAAGCTCGGTGTATCGAACTTTATGGAAACACTTACCACAAAAGGGAAAAACCTAACTGATGATCCTTCTTTGGGTGTGAAGAGATTACCAAAGCTATGGAGGTCTTAACACCCTTAGAAGAGTTTCCACGGGTTCTTGGGCATCAGAGGTCCAGGAAAGCTTGATCTCAGAATCTGCTTCATTCTTAAACACTCTTCCAAAGAAAACTTGCTATGGACCCTTGCAGAGAGTTCATGAGAAGAATTGGAGATCCAAGCAGATACTAAAATATGTACATTCACATCATAAACCTAAGACAGGAGCGAGGGGTAGGTGGGGGAGGAATGAATTAAGGGAGCGAGTGTGACAGCCAGCTGCATTCATTACTCGCATGCTCCCTCGGCTTCTTCTCACCTGATGAACTTTTCACACCAGAGCAGGGGAAACGCGTCAACTTTTCCCCTCTCTGTGTCTTCTGTCTTCTGTGTCTCACCTAACTGCTGCACACTCAACCTGGACTGGCGTTGTTCTCATTTCAACTTTTCCTACAAAGCTTGGGTGCCCTGAAATGACTCAGGAGCCCATGTTCACTGACAGGGAGCGACCTGCTTCTGACTTCTGCAGCACTTCCTTCAGAGCACAGGAATGAGAAAGTTCTTGGCTCCTTCTGTGATGTGAGCAGCCTAGCTCTTCCCCCCACTTTATCTCCCTAGAACAACTTTTGGGTGACCTCTCCTCACCCCACGGCCCCTCCCTCATCACCTAGATGTTAGGTACAGCTTTGACCAGACTTCAGTAAGATTCTGTAGACTCTGTCCCACCATAGAACGCAAAGACCATTTTGCAAAAGCTACTGCAAAAGTTGATAATTACATCTGCATCCTTGGGCAATACAGAGAGGGGGCTATGTGGAGAGTGTCGAATTTCTCGGTATTTCATGATTAATAGACTAAACATATGAAGAGTCGAATAAATGCTGCAATTACTTGGCAGGGATTTTGCATTGTGTAGGTTAGCCCGCTCTCTGCCCAAACAATGCATTCGAGTGCCGCCTGAGCTCACATAGGAATTTAAGACCTTTAGATCGGTAAGCCAGCTAAAGCCTGGACATCAACTCTGGTTTAACCACCATTTCTTTGCGGGTTGTGTTGTCATCAGTCCTATGTGACAAATTTACAAAAGGAGAGACACAGCCAAGCACATGAAATATAAGATGATTCCCCCGTCTTAAGTACTTAAAGCCTATTACCAAAATAGGTGTGCGATGTTGCTGTTATAAATATCATCCTTAACACCTTTTGATTCTTTTTACTCTGAAGTGTCCAACCCATTATGGAACAAAGAAAGGCCGCCTTTTAAATCTCACTCACCTCAGCTCCCTCAGAGATGGATGAGCCCCCCTGAGCTCAGCCTCACATAAAAGCACCGCAGCGCACTGCTGTAAATCTGTTTTACATCAGCTTTTATGTGAGTCAGGCCTGGGCTGGGCTTCATTATCTTTTCTTCTTCTCAGCTAAAAATAATAATAAGTAGTCTCCAGCTAACTCGGCTGATTCGCTTTGTAAATAGCATGCGCTAGCTTGTGCACAAAGAAATCTCTTGGGAAGCCTAGGACCCTTGGACTTGGATTTGTTACTATGGTTGATGCCTTTGGTTTGGGGAGGTAACCTTTCTTAGGCCGTCTTCATGCTCTGTATAATGCTGAAGTCTCTGGCCCACAGTGCTGTGCTCGGCAGGGCTATCGGAAGGCCTTGACTCTGCCGTGCTAGGTACCTAAAATGCCTATGTTTATACCACAGGAAAGAGTTTAATTGTCTGTAGCTGAAGTCCTCTGTGAGATCTCCACAGAACCCTACTAACCATGTTCTGATTTTATTTTAATTATTGAGAATTTCAGTTCTCAGCCAAGCAGTAGTGGCACATGTCTTTGACCATGGCATTCAGGAGGCAGAGGTAGACTAACCTCTGAGTTTGAGGCCAGCCTGGTCTAAAGAGTGAGGTCCAGGATAGCCAGGGCTACACAGAGAAACCTTGTCTAAAAAAAAAAAAAAAAAAAAAAAAAAAAGTTTCAATTCTCTTCTCAAATAGGATCATGCTTAAATGTAAATTGTGTCTGCTCAAGTTTAGCCCTTTTACCCACAGTTAAGGAACTGGAATGCATATATACATATGTATGCATTTTAATCCTTTGGATGTATATATAAGTTCATGTGTATAAGTATATAAGGTACGTTTTCAGCATGCATGTTAAAGGACAACCTAGGATGTTGGTCCTTGCCTTCCTCCTTTTTGAGATGAGATCTCTTGTTCACTACTGCATATGCCAGGATAGTCAGTCAGAAGTTTCAGAGGGATTCCCTTGTCCCTGCCTCTGCTCTTGCCATAGGAATACTGTGTTTACATGCACACTCTAATAACCCAGTTTTCCATGGGTTCTGGGAATCTTCGCTAGGCCTTCATGACTGCATGGCAAGTCCTTTACTCACTGAGCCAGATTCCCAGCCCAGGAATTATATTTTAATCAACCAATGGTAACTTAACTTGATGAAGGCTGCTAAGTGGAAATAACTAGGCAGCAGGAAGTCAGAAAATAGAGCTGTTGGTGATAAGTTTGGAGCAAGAGGACTGGAGGTTTATGGACAATCGTTCCCTTGTTTCTAAATGACAACCTTTTGCCAAGTTCCACCTGACTTTAGAATTCTGAGTCTATGTCCTTTTTGCTGGTTGGCAGGATCCCCCCTCAGAAGAAGAACACCTCACTGGGCAGTGGTGGCACATGCCTTTAATCTCAGCACTCAGGAGGCAGAGGAGTTTGGATCTCTGTGAGTTCGATGCCAACCTGATTTACAAGACTAGTTCCTGGACAGGCATCAAAGCTACACAGAGAACCCTGTCTTGAA
>NC_022012.1:24372273-24419263 GCF_000317375.1 Microtus ochrogaster
GAGGAGGAGAAGAAGGAGGAAAGAAGAGGAGGAAGAGGAGGAGGAGGAAGAAGAGGAGGAGGAAGAGGAGAAGGAGGAGAAGAAAAAGAAGAGGAGGAGAAGAAGGAGGAAAGAAGAGGAGGAAGAGGAGGAGGAGGAAGAAGAGGAGGAGGAAGAGCACTGCCCATCACCATAGGGTTTCACTGGGCTTGGATCTAGCAATGGACCTTTGAAATTGTTTCCTTTGTTGACAGATATTCTGTCTAGAAGAGATATTCAAGAAAATAAAGTTAAATCAGAGCTGAAGAGTGTCTGTCTAGCAGTGTTTTAGCGGGGTAGAATGGGGCAATACCAACCCATTCGCCTCTGATATCCCCCAAGGAGCAACCAAAATCAAAGTATAGATATACAAATGGAAATTAGCCAACATGTACTTAATGGCGAAGTAGAGAGGAGTGTCAATATATGGACACCACCAACAAATAAAGGATCTTATTTAAAGGAGCAGTCAGTAAAACTGACTAATGAAGCAAGTATACAGTGCCATCAACTACATTGGTCAGCAGGTGAGGGGAGGCCCAGGGTGTCCCCGTGGTACCCTGAAGGCTCTGAGCTGAGAGGAGAAGGCATGGCAGAGAGAGAATAGCAGCAAAAATGGAAATAAGACAAGAGGTGGAAAGTATACGTTTTTATTTACGCCTAGGGTGCTCTTCCTTCATTCTGGTTCTTCCCCATCCCCTTCCTCTATTGAACTATGAAAAGGCTCATGAGACCCACACAGAGGGAAGAAAAAAGTGTTAAATTAATTTTTCCAGAAAAGGGACAGAGGGACTTAGAAAGATAGATACGTGGCTTAGAAACTAGAAGGAAAGATTTCGTGGCCAGTATCATTTTGGTGTCAGGGCGGGATGTGAGCAGATACTCAAGGTGATACCCATAGGAGAGTGGCCAGTACATAAACAATAAAAACACACAGAAATGTTGAACCACTATGAAAGATGCTCCCAGATTAGGAAGCAAAGAGCCAAAGAGGGGAAGTAAACTGTGATGAGACCTGAGAGCTAGAGATTGGCCCCAGAGTTCTACCAGCCAAAGCATGCAAATCCCAGAGGAACGGGAAGGAAACAGGATAGAATCCAAAAAGAAGCTGTATTAGAGCATCCCGTGCTAAAGGGTATGAGTCTTTACACTTAAAAAAGCTCTCCAGGTAACCAGCATAACCCAAAGAGAAAGACTCACAAGCCGGGGGCGGAAGGCACATTTGCAATCCCAATACTTGGAGAGCTAAGGCAGAAGAATCTTCTGCAAAGCTGAGACAAGCTGGGGCTGTGTAACAAGTTCCAGGCCAGCCAGCCTACACCATATAAACAAAACGTTGGCCCCAAGACACAAAAAGTAGAATTAAAATCAGCAAACAAATAAATAAACCTTTACAGAAGGGTCCCAATGGGGTAGGAAACAAATGACCTCCAGAGAGTGAGGATGAATCTTGTAATTTACCTGTTACCCATTTGCAGTGGGATGTAGGAAAATAGCTAAGTGATGGTGCCAAGACTCAGGTTTGAAAGTAATATGTTAATCCCCAATTCTGTGCTCAGGTGGAAAACTGACCAACCCTACCAGTAGGTTAGAAACATCCTTAGGGTGAAACGTTTTATTTAACAAGACTTCTTTCTTGAAAACTTGTTTGGAGATAGATTTTACCACAAAGTCAAACCCTGAATGAAAAAAAAAAAAAAAACGTGTGATCCAAGAAAGAGTGGATTCCTAGGTGGGCCACAGATGGCATTCCACCAGCACTGATGTCTGTGATGCCTACAGAGTGGAAGCCATGGAGGCTGGAAGAGGGCAGAGCTCCGATGTGAGGTGGGCAGGAAAGTGAGGGACTCGGAGAACAGATGGGATAGTGGGAGTGGGAGGAAAGAACTCCAGGCATAAGCAAGGCAAGGTGCGCCTCCTGAGGGAGGGGGCGTCGGAAATTTACACCCTAAAAGGGAACTATGAGAAGACGGAAGAGAAAAAAGAGGAGCCAAACGCCTGTTTCCAGGACTAGTCCCACGGGGACTCCCAGAAAGAAGGAAATAGCCTCAGGCCTGGCCTCCCTCAGCTGGAGACTAAATATCTTCTATGGCCGCAGCATGGGAACACTGTTGATCAACATGTGGCTTTCAAAGATCTGCAGAAAAAGAACAGAGCCTTGTTTGTAGCTCCAGACTAGAATGTACATGATTCATCAGCCTCGACGAGGTGAGCGGAAAGAACATTGTGGATGAAGAGGGGGAGAAGGGATAAGTGAGGACTTAGGGCTTTCATGGTTTCCTCATATCTGTAGAAAAGTCAATAAATGAGTAAATACCACTGAGGGTTGATGCTTTAAAAGTAAGGGCTTAAGTATATGTGAGGGTATGGTTTTAAGAAGTAAATGAACAGGTACTTTCAAGTATTAAAAAAATGTTCAAGTATTGAGAGTGTGTGTGTGTGTGTGTGTGTGTGTGTGTGTGTGAAATAAGATCACTAATAAGCTGCCCTCTAACCCTTCATATTAAGATTGACTAAAATTGATAAAGAAACAAATAAATATTAAGTGTAAATTGTCTAGTTGGGCACTAGATTAGAATATTGTATCGGTTTCGGCTGCACCTTCAAGGGCTCTAAGAACACTGGTGTTGACATTCCACCCAAAGTTCCTAATTACTCACTGTGGAAGATCCTACAGCACACCGATGTTTTTCAATTTTATTTGCTGTTATTGTGCATGTGCACACATGACGTACGGTAGCAATGCATGCCACAGCACACAGGCAAAAGTCAGAGTCTTCTGACTCTGTGGAGCTGCTTTTCACCTTCTGCCTTCATGCGAATTCCAATTCCAGTCACCAGGCGTGAGTGTCTTTGCCCCTTCAGCCGTCTCTCTGGCTCAGTAGTGTGGTTTTTTAGAGGTGACTGGAATGTACTATCAGGATAGAATCACTTCCCTGAAGGAAATAAAGCTGCCTAGGGCTAGAGGATCATATGAATTGAGCCCAGGGATTCAGCAGCTTATATCAGTTGCTTCATACCACGTGACTGTACCCAATGGATAGATCTTGATTAGAACGTGTCTTGAAACCATAGGTAGAACTAATAATTGGAAGCATCACTGAGTCACACGGTTAAGGTGGGGAGAAGTCTGTGGTCTGGGCGTGTTATAAACTCCAAGGTTGTTTTAGAAAACTGGGGCATTAGGTACCGGCGAAACGGCAATATGTGCACACTGGAATACTACACAGAATCCTATTGTGTGATGTTTTACTCTTCTGGTTTTTCAAGGGGTTTACCACCCAGTTCCCAAATAAATCACACACGAAGGCTTATTCGTAGTTATAAATTCCCAGCCATAGTTTGGCTTGTTTCTAGCCAGATGTTCTTACCTTAAATTATTCCCACTACCTTTCACCTCTGGGCTTTCATCTTGCTCTATTTCTGTACACCTTTCTTCACTGCTTTCTCCATGACTTGCTGTGTAGCGGGGTGGCTGGTCCCTGATGTCCTCCTCCCCTTGCTCCTCTTGTTGCTCCTCTTCTTCCTCATTTCTCCTTCTATTTCTACTCTCTGCCTGCCAGCCCAACCCGTCCTTGCTCCTGCCTCGCTATTCGCCGTTCATCTCTTTCTTAGGACCATCAGGTGTTTTAGACAGGCACAGTAACGCAGCTTCACAGAGTGAAACAAATGCAGCATAAACAAAAGTCACACATGTGAAAATAATCTTCCCCAACAGCATCCAGCTAGAGATTCTGTCATTTGCAACAACAAGGAGGAGCCTGTAGATCATCACAAAAAGTGACGTGATGGAGACAGAGCAAGACTCTGCTTCCTGAAGCAAAGCATCATAGCAGTTTCCAGGGGCCTGGGATGGACAGAGACAGATGTTTTCCCGAGGGTAAAATTTCATTACACAGGAGAGATAAGCCCTGGTGATCCGTGGCACTGCACTGCAGTGACACTTAATAATACCACATGGTACCTTTCGAATCTGCTAACTGGGAGGAAGGTAAATGTGCCCGTCACAAAGGTCTAAGCGGATAAAAAACAAGATACGTTAATTAACTTGATTTGAGCTCTCCAGAATGAACACGCATCTCAAAATCTTACACTCTGTGCCATATGTACAATTATTACTTGTTGATTAAAACTAGAATAGAAGCCAGTGAGATGGCATGATGGGTGAATATTCCACATGGCGAAAAGAAGAAATCAACTGCTGCAAGTAGTCCTCGAACCTCCACGTGTACGCCATGACATGCACACATGCGTGCACACACACACACACACACACACACAGAGAGAGAAAATACATGCTAAATAAATTTAAAAATTTAAAATGTAAGGCAACACAAGTTGACAGCAAGAGCTGGACGGGCTTTCTGCATACTTCCCTGTGTCACTGTCTATGTGACCATCTTCTCTCTTCCCCTTCAGCCTTGCCCTTCCTGTGCAGTACACGCTCAGTGAGCTCCCCTTTTTTTCTCTCCTTCCCTTTGCCTCAGCTGCAGCAGAGAGCAATGCATGCCACACACACTCTAGACCCCACACTCAGTCCTGAACCCGGGTGTCTCTCCTCCTTAGCATGTTTGTGCTCATCTGTTTCAGGTCGTTTTTCTCTTTCAGAATAAATGCATTGTCTTCTGTTATCCTCCTGTTTGGTCACTGTTTCCTTTGTCTTTCGGCCAGGGAGGCTTCGTGGAAAAGCGGGCCTATTTCCTAGTTGCAGAGGTGTCCCCATTTCTTAGAAGAGAGCTGGACATCTAGAGTGGCTGAGTTTACCTTTCGGTTTTCTGCCAGTTTCTGCTCTTTGTTTCTTCTCATTAAGATCAGCGTGAAGGATGAATATATCTCCATCCTTCTTTCCACAGCCACAAAGAAATATGACAGGGTCCAAAACAAACGTAAGAGATTTATAGACCCTGTGAGATCCCAATTAATAGAAGCCGTTGGGACCATCGCCGCCTTCTGCTTCTGAGGCCTCTAAACGCAGCACTCTGTCCCATAAAGTAGAGTGGTTGACACTGGAAATAAAACATCGACACTAGCGCTCAGGAAATGCTTTATATGCATTCCAGAGCCGTGCTCTGTGTTTAAACCCCAGCTTTTTAGTATAATTTTAGCGTTGGAACTTAACGTTTTTACTGCCTTTTCTCCAAATAATCAATATTGATTTTATGCGATCTGTTATCGCCCTGACATCAAGATTTATTTCCCAGATTTGCTCTGCGTGAGACTGTAGTTTACAGAAGGCGCATTTATTCTCTTCTTTTGGGAAGGTTCCTGGGATAATTATCTTGCCCCATTGGCAAATCATTCAGCTTATGCTGTATTGAAAAATAATAATTGGCTTTGCCCCTCATCAGGTTTGAACAGCTTTATTAGCCTTATATTTGCTGGTGTGTTGAGATAACATCGTTGCCAGCTTTAGGACTGTTAGGGGCCAGGAAACCTGAGCTCACGGCCGCAGGTCTTCCTTCTCAGCTCCCTCAGAACTTCCTTGACTGAACGGTACAAAGCTCGTAGGTGGCCTGCTTTGCAGACCCAGTTTCTATCGTGGATTTTGCCCGTTTTGTAGATACAGGAGCTTGCCATAGGTCTAGATTTAAGGTGTACAAGGGCAGTCTGTACAATATAAACAGGGGAGTGGCTATGAAGAAACAGACCCAATAGAACTCCTCTTTCCCACACTTGTCCCGCTTCATCTGCATTTTTTTCCCTGCAGTTTCTATCACCCACCATCAACTGTGATCTGAAAATTTGTAACAGAGAATTCCCCAAAGAAACAATTCGTACATTTGAAATGGGACAGCATGAAGGGAATACCTGCCATTCTGCACCTCCTGCTCAGGAAGCGAGCCATTCTGCCTGCAGTGGATCCACACCGTGGCTACTACTCATGCAATGGACAGAAGCTGTCCTGATCATTGTGTACTGTTGTACCAGTATTGGTATTCAACTGAAATGATTACGTAAGAATGACTCCAAAGCACAAGAGTGGTGATTCTGGTGATTTTTATCACTATGCATTGTTATAATAATCAGAGTTGATTATTAGTTATATCTATTAGTCTCTTTTTTGCCTAGTTAAAAACTCTATCAAGGCCTGTATGTTAGTGAAAAAAAAAAAACCAGCATACGCAGAACTCAGGAGCATCTGCGAATTCAGCTGCCACTGAAGACCCTGGACTTACAGCTGCTGGATGCTGGGGCAGCTGGATTGGTATATGCCTGATGAATTTGCAGTGGAGTCACAAATAGTCCAGTCAGAGGATGCTGTAAGACATACCTGCAAAGAGCATAAATGAAGAAGCCGATGGAGTTGGGATTGAACCTTTGCTTGCTGGATAACCTACACTAAGCAAATTACTTAAGCTTTCTGAACCCCAAAGGACCACCTTAGGAGGAATAATAGTGTGAGGTTGTTATAGTCTTTGGATTTGTGCATGAGTTAAGCAGTACCACAAATAGTCTTGATGAATGCAAAGTCACATATAAATATGAATTTGTATGGTAAGAGCTATAAGCGTAATATCCAAGAAAGCCTTCCACTCACTTATTCACACAACAAATACTTCCACTAAGCACCTGCTATATGTCAGGCTTTGTGTGAGGTGCTGGAATTACAAAAGGGGACATTTTTCTTGCACTTTACACATAGTTGAAATCAATGTACACTGGTCTAGGGTCCGACAGTGTCAGACAGCAGCTGAAATGACGTCTTGAAGGGAAATCCCAGACCAAAGATGCCATCCTAGCAAATGGCACCTGGGCTGAAGTCTTGGAGAAGCAAGAGGGGTAGCCAGTTGTGAAGGCTGATCAAAGAGCAATCCAGGCTACAGGAATAGCATGGGCAGCAGCCTGACCTGGCAGAAGTGTACAAAATACAAGCAGCTGACAAATGGCGATGTTGCCACCAAGAGAGAACACAGAGCACAAGGGCCATGACAAAGCCAGGTGGCAGGTTGGGAAGTTGACCATGGTAAGATGGCAAGTGACCATGATTGTGTTCAGTGACGCATGAGTATCATTTGTGTTACCAGTTTTATGACTTCTCTGCATTAAAGGAAGGCTGAAAAATCCAAGCCAAGATGGTAAGATGCAAATGAGGCAATATGTGGCCAGAACAGCAGCAGGTGACTGTGAGGGGAGGAAAAGTGGCGTTCAGACTGTGTACATGTGTGTGTGTGAGGGGCGTATAATCTGAGTCATGACTGGGCAGGCAGGTTGAATGTGGGTCTTTTGTGAGCCTCCATAAGCAGACGTGGGCTGCCGTGCAGGTGCCATGGCATACTGCGGTTGTGAACAAATGTATTGCATTTATCAGAAAGGGGGAAGAAAACAGAACCAGAAGTCAGTGAGGCATAGAGACTAAGACACTAGTCTGGGTAAATACGGACTGATTCTGGTGTTTTCTAGAATTATGTCATCTCCAACGGATTTCAAATTGCTGGAACACAGAGCCCTCCATCTGCCCTGTGGGGTTTTTCCTACTGTTCTTAGCTGGGTAGGAGGCTCTGAGAACCTGTGTTTCTGAAACTCTGGGCTCTTCGGTGCTGGTTACAGTTCTGGAACAGTGTTCAATGGACACTTGGAGGAATCCTCCCAGCCCATGGACTCATTGTTTCAGATGACCTGTCAGGAGAGGGAGCTCCTGACCCTGACACTCAATTAGCAGAACAGACCTCATGTAACGTATGCTTGACACTGATATGATTTAACGTTAATAACTGCTTTTCAAATATTTATTACAATGGCTGTTTTAATAAATATTTCATGAACACTATTTTTTTCCAAAAAGCCCTCTGTTGCTAGCTTTGCTGCCTTAATTTGCCTTAATGAGGATTTTTTTTTAATGCATTGATAAACTGCTCTCCTGACCGAGCACAAGAGGAGAAAGGGGATGTTCTGGAATATCTGTCCTCTGGAGCAATCAATCCAGGAGAGAATAGAGAGCCAGCATGAAAGAACTCCAAAGAAAGACAGACTAGGGTTCTGCCACTCACCTCTAGTCCTGAAAAATGAGGACATCTGTCTTTAGCAAAGAAAGGCTCAAAGCCCCGGAATAAGCCCTTTGAGGGAAACCTGGGGGATTATACTTAGCAAGCAGGCCAGATTTGCTTGGAGAAGAAGGAAAGCAGAGTCACTCTAGGGTCTTGCAGACTCACAAATAAAAGCTTCAGAGTAGAAGCTGGGAGGAAATGGCAAAGCTCATGCCCAGCCTCTTGTTGTCCACCATGGACTCCTAGGATCTTCTGCAGCCTTGCTATGACTACAGCGTTCAAGGTTGATGTCTTGATCTCTCTCTCAAGTGGAATTGTCTGCCCTCTTCCTGAACCACTCATTTAAGTGTTGGAGGTGGCTTGTTTTACTCTTTTTACTCTTTTGTCTTTGGGGGGATGAGCCACCCTGCTCCCAAATAAATCTCACTTAGATGCTCGTTATTATTTATGAAAGCCTAGTCTTAAACTTGGTTTCTTAGCTTTTCTAAACTTAGATTATCTCATCTACCTTTTGCCTCTGGCCTTTTTCCTTTTCTTACTTCTATATATCTTACTTTCACTCTTACTCTGTGCCTGGGTGGTGTGGGAGGTCCTTCTGTCTATGTGTTGCTCTTATTGGTAATGAATAAAGAAACTGCCTTGGCCTGTTGATAGGACAGGACTTAGGTAGGCAGGAAAAACTGGACTGAATGCTGCCAGAAGGAAGGTGGAGAGAGACACTGGAGATAGATGTGCTGAAACTTGCTGGTAGGCCATGACCTTGTGGTGATATACAGATTAATAGAAATGGGTTAAATTAAGATGTAAGATATAAGAGTTAGCAAATAAGAAGCTAGAGCTACCAGGACAGGCACCAGAGCTACAGAGAAACCCTGTCTCGAAAAACCAAAAAAAAAAAGAAGAAGCTAGAGCTAATGGGTCAACCAGTGTTTTAAATAATATGGTTTTCTGTGTGATATCGGAACTGAGCAGCCGGAAACCAACAAGAAGTCCCTCCATCCAACAGCTGGGTGGTTGGGAGGCTGAGTGACTGGGTGACTGGGTGACTGGGTGGCTGAGTGACTGGCCTCTGGCATCCTCCTCTCCTTGATCTTGTTTGTTATATTCCTTGTTTTCTCCTTCTATTTATATACTCTTGCTTGCCAGCCCCACCTATCCTTGCTCCTGCCTTGCTACTGGCCATTCAGCCTTTTATTAGACCATCAGGTGTTTTAGACAGGCCAAGTGTTGCAACTTCACAGAGTTAAATGCAAGATAAGCAAAAGTCATGCACATTAATAATATTCCCAACATTTAAGTATCTTTGAAATCTGGATACCTTATATGATCTTGGCGCACATTCCGTGAGGTGGGGGCGATGTATCTTGATTTCCCTGGAAGGCTGCTTTGAAAACAAGGCTGCATTCTGTTACTGATGGTATCTAAGAATGAGAAAGCCCTGTGTCAACAGTCTTAGCAATGTCCACTGAGGTTTGGAACGGTTACATCTCTGGCCAGGACTTCTAGCCTTAAGGCCTGATAACTATATCAGTCCTAATAGTTTTTCCTTGCCTTTCCCTGTTGGCTGTGCTCATTGCATTGTGGCACAATGCTCTCTTCTCCCACTCCTGCCCATGATTGTTCAGATAACTGAGAGTTGAACAAGCTCTCTTTGGCTATACTTGACTATCTTGGCTATCAGGACTTGAGTTCCTGGCCTTTTATACTCTAGCAACCAAAGGCATAGTTACCTGTTTCTCAGGTCATATTTCTCCTTGGACCAGAAGTCTTGTCTCCATGTCCAGGAGCAGATGAATGGCAGGAAACTCAATGAACCCCTTCCCAGAAGAATAGGGACTATTTTTGTGATGAAACTCGCCTCTTATAACCTTGCTCCTGGGGAGCATGGTCATAGTTGTTTGAGGCCCTGAAAGCATGTCTCATTCCAGTGTTTTCAAATTCCCACTCTGTTTCCATCAGATCAACACTTCACCCTTGAGTCCTTAGTTAACCTCAAATATTATATGAAGTTGGGTTCAAAGCACCTGTATGCTAAAATTTATGTTCATTTCAGAGTTCAAAGAGATACAGTGCATACTGCATTCTGTCCCTGGAATTATGCCATCCTCAGCATCCATGAATAGACATAACGACCTTGCTCTCTCACTTCCAAGTTCAGCAGGGTTGCAGGTCAATAGCTCCTATGAGTGAGCAAGTTCTAATCCTGGACACAAGAGACAACTATCAAGAATATTATGGATTGTTGTTAGACTTATGCTGGTATAGTAAATCACTGGCTATAGATTCTCCTCCAATAACCATGAAATCACTAGCACTGGATAGTTAGGTAGGTGTTCAGTACCAGGAATTCTCTCCCCTTGGTTGAGGTGCTCTTAAGTCCAACTAGAGATATGTTGGTTACCAACGAGGCATGTACACCACTGCAATGCCCTTTGTGTTATCATGCCATGCTGGCCATTGATATGGTTCATGACTGTCATATTTGGGTAGGACTTTTGGTTGTCTCACTCCTTTCGAATCTTGCATGGTGCCTTTTGGAATCATGAAAGTTTCGTCCTCAGCAAAGGGCTTTCAGATCAGTTCCAGATCAAGGGTCTCTGTGCCCTGTTTCTACATGGTGTCTTCAGCAGTAAGGACTAACATAATCCCTAACAACAATTCGTAAATAGTTGGGTTTTTACTCACAGATAAGTGTAGTCTTTGCTCTTACATCAAGGGAACTTCTCATTGCAACAAATGGAGTCACTGCAGAAAACTACAACCAATCAAAATGCAGAGTTGTGGAGCCCAGGCTCAACAAACACATCTACAAAATACTTCTGAACCTAAGGCTCAGGGAACACTGCAGAAGAGGGTGGAGAAAAACTGTAAGAGCTAGGAGATCAAGGAGTTGACTATGAGATTGTGTATCCTAGTAATATCAGATGCTATACTCACAGTCTTACCAATATGACTGTCCAAATGGGAGCTGAATGAACGACACCAATGAACATGTGAAATTAGATAGAGAGAAGCCCACGAGACTTCAGCCTTACACAAAGAACTATAAACAGTTGAGGAAGGCCAGGAAAGGGAAAGGTGGTCTTCCCCAGGGAATGGCAAACCTATTTGTTGTCCAGTGCCAAATGGTCAGCTCTGAAAACATACATACACTTAGCATTATATGGACTGAACAGTTTACATTTAGAAAAAATATATATGTATGTATTCGTACATAGATGTTCGTGACAATAATTAATAAAATTAAAAGGCCACTAATATGAAGAAAATTGGAGAGAGAGATATGGGATGGTTTGGAGAGAGAAAAGGAAAAGGAGAAATGCTGTAATTTAATTTAATTTCAAAAATTTTAAGTGGAAAAAAGAATGTCTTAGGTATCATCTATTCTCTATACAGATACACAGAGTAGAAACAATTACAGGAGAAATAAACACAATCAATGCACAATTGATTGACTTCAACATCAGTAAGTCCAGAGTGCCTAGCCAAGCAGACAGACTTTATGAGAGAGGAATAGAAGGTCTGTACCTGAGTCAAGCCTTACACTGATACAGATAGCCACATGACTGAAGAAATACACTGAGGATGAAGGTGGCATTGCAGGAAAAGCTCATAAGCTCAGGCACCTAGCTGCCCCCTCCTCCAGTGATCAGTGAATGACTTAGTAGATGTGGGACATAAAATATAAATCATAAAATTTGAGGCAAAGCTGAAATGTTATTACCCATATCTCACGTCATTCACCTTGATAAGATACTCTGTTGGGTTACTGTACCTCAGTGGTAGCGTTTGCGTAGCATGTACAAGGACCGGGTTCTGGCCCCAGAACTGCACAAACAAAACTCTCTCCGCCTTATCCTGTGAGAAATGAGGAGCCATTGAAGAGATTCAAGAAGAATGTGGCTAGCTTTGGTGTTACACATCCCTCTCTCTGGAAACTCTAACAAGAACAGGTTTGAGCAGGATAGAGAACCCAGTTGTCAACAAGACAGTGTGTTGTATAGGGAGGATGCTAAGCCCTTGAGGAATAGTAACAATAGTGATGGGTCCAGTATTTCTGCAGTGTTTGTTATACACCAGATAGTCCTTGAATCCCTTAGAAGTATTAAGTTTTTAGTGTCCACAATATCTCTATAAGAATGCATGCGAAGATTCTTACGTCATAGAAGAGAGATGAATTTGCGTCACACTCCATGCCAGGCCATGTGAAGCACTGATAGAGAGGGGGAAGGACTCTAGAAAGATGGGGGAAACCCATGGAGATGATTGCCAAGGGGTATAATAAAGGATGAGAAGGTAGGTGGAAAAAGGCAGTCATCCCCTCCACCTAGGGTTCAGCAACAACCAGAAACTGGGGAAAGTGCTACCAAATGCATCAAGGGAAACAGTTTATGTCTAGTGGGAGAAACATCATGGTTTTAACTTAAAGCCTAAGCCTGGGGCATCTATAGATCATAGATCTGGTAATGACCATGACCCAAAACTTAGGGCCATTCTCAGCAGTGAAGATCTGGGAATCTTCCACACATGCCTGAAAGCAGCCACAGTCAGCAAAAACCTGTTTGAATGGTGGCATATCAATATTCTGCCCTTTGCCTATACAAGGGCAGTCGGGAAAGTAATTCTGATCTCCACCTTGACAGAAAATAACTAAAAATACAACCTAATTTCCCAGGTTCCAGTCGTGTGGGCCTTGCCTGCTCACCTGCAGTCATTAAAACAATGAAAAGAGTGTGGGCAGCCTGCTCAGATGAGCCAGGGATAGTGTCTGGGTACCTGCTGATGTTTTCAGAACAACACGTTTCAGAATCGATGAACAAGCTTAAAAAAAAAATCCTGATGGAATAGCTAGTACAGAGGCTGATTAAGACTGGGGTGATCCCTGAATCAAATGACTGAGTACCCATCTCTGTTTCCTGCTCTGCCTGTGATGGCAAAGTGAAGAACCCAGGCTGTCTGAAAGACAGGACAGCTGAAGACAGGAATCTTGATTAAAGGTGGTGTGTAGCAGTCCCGCTGTGTCAACAACCACTGCTGATAAATTTAATGTGCTGCTTGGTAAGTGGCAAAGTGTGACTGTAACATTTTATTCTAACCCAGGCAAAGAAGGAAAAGTCAGCCTAGGTCACAGAAGAAGTTGGGAGCAGAGGAGTTAGGGATTGCTGCCTGTCCAGGACTCCGGGAGGTTCTTCCCAGGTGACTGTGGAGCTCCCGGCTAACTGGAGAGTCGTGGGTACAGACTATGAGGATGCTACCGCTATGAGGAAGGCGGCAAACCAGCAAAGTGACGCGTTCAAAGATGGGCAGAGGAAGAGACAATCAGCAGTGGAGCTGATGGCAGAGAGAAAGGAAGCCCTACTTGAGGGTGAACCATTAAGAGGATATAGTGACCAGATCAAAGGATTGTCGATCAGATGGAATTTAAAGAAGTGGGAAAGGAACTCAGACCTTTGGAGACGAATATTAGAAAGAAATATTCCTTTACACAGGTCGAGAAACACACCCAGGAAACAGAGTTCAGTAGTAAAGGACATCGTGTTTATTTGTAGTTGTACACGTTAAAAATGGGTTTAGTGTGTTTGTATTTAGGCAACAATTTATTTCTCTAAAACCAAGGCTAGAATGGATGTAAATTGAATTTTAAGAAGGACATGTCAGTCCTAACTGGGAAAAAAAAAAAAAAAAGGAACCTGGGCTCTGGCTTGCCTCCTCTCTCTATCATGGAGAGAGTTTTTAATTCAAGTTGAGGCCAAGAAAAGTGTCTTAAGAATCCCTCATATGAGGAGAGGGAGGTTATACTTTCTACGGTGGTGTAGACATTGGCAAGTTCTCCACGTGCCACCAAATAACAATTTTCCCATGTTCGTGTAAGCCACTTTTATTAAACTCAATTGATCACAAAGCAAGAAAAAAAAAAGGAAAGGAAGATTAAAAAACTTAGAAATGGGATGAGTTAGTTGGAAGTAGGGGATCGACAGGATGAGGATGGACCAAGAGAAGACAAAGGAAGTAAACATGATCAAAAGCATTCTATGCATGTTCAACCTTCTCAAAATAATCAATTATAAAACTAAATCGTTAAAAAAATAATCTCTTACTTTCTGAATGAGAACAGACTCTCAGGATGTGTGGGTTATAAGATTCCCCACCAATTCTAGGCCTGGCAGAGTTTCTTGTTTGTAAGTCCATTTCTTCGATGTAAGTCTATCTGAGTGAAACAAAAGGGGAGGAGGTTTCAGAGCTGAAGTGAAGGACACAGATGTCGCTGTAGAATAGCTACTGTCTTGACAGGGCCTTGGGCTCTGATCCTGGTTAATATAGACTATCTCCTCCCACTGTATGACTTTAGAGTAAGACCCTGGGTAATACAGACTATCTCTTCCCCGTCTATGGCCTCAGGGTAGGATCAGGGTTAGCACCTCAATACTATTGAGCAGAGACTGTCTAAAAAAGATGTCTATGCTCTGAGATTCTGCTAATACCCTAAGAACTGCCACCATAAATTTGCAGTGTCCTTAAGCAACAGAAATAGACTCTTCATGGCCCTGAGACCTAGAAAGTCTAAAATCAATGTTTCAACAGGGCCAAGTGTCTCTGCAGATTCCAAGGGAAAAATTGTCTCTTGCCTTCTCCTTCTGGAGGCTGGGGCTGCCCTGCTCAGTGTCGGCCCTCTTCCTTTTCTTTCTGTGCTCATCTCAAAGCTTCCTCTACTTCTTGATAAAAAGTCATCTAAGATGACCTACTCTGACAACCCAGGACAAACTCTTCCTTTCAAAAAATTTAACTTAATCACATATTTTCCCATAAAAGGTGACATTCACTCTTTCTCCATATAAAGAGATACTCATGGTTTCTGGGGATTATGAAGTGAGTATATCTTTGGGAAGAAATTTTTTAAGTCCAACACAGGGACAGCAGGAAAGGAGAGCAACTAGGCAGAGGAGAAAGTGAGAAAGGGGAAAGACGTTAATGAAATAAATTGGGGTGAACTAGCAGAGCAAAATGTTAGAGCTGAGAAATATCAGAAGAAGATGCAGACCAGCTCCTGAAAGACTAACGAGAGGCACCAAGACTGGACAGCCCAAGTCCTTACTGCTGCTTCATTTCTTGTGATTTCCATCTGGTTGATGGCCTGGGACGGAAGCAGGGGCAGGGCATTAGTAACTGTCAAGACTCGGGCTTTGCTAATTGAAGTGTTGCCTGACTTGAATTTGTAACATGCCCCATGCCACGGAAGAGACTTTCACTGGCCTGTCAGTCACTAGAGCTAGCCCACTTTCAGCAGTAGAGCCCTTGCCACCTTTGTCACCAAAGGAACATCTGTCATCACAGGGGCAATGAAAGTGGGCCATGTACATTGAGGTAGGAAGAAGGAGGCACTCCTAGGAAGAGGAGGAAGAGGGTGAGCCATTGAGAGGAGCCTGCAGACAGGCTGCAGAAATCTCCACAGGCTGCCTGCCCAGGGATGCTGGTCAGCATGGTGAGAGAGGGCCACACCCAACAAGAAGAGACCTACTAGTGCCTCCCTGAGCTGCCTTCAGGCTCCGCACAAGCTGCACACTGCACAGCATGCCAGTGCCCCAGCAGTCACAGGTTGTTCTCACTGCTCCGCATCCTTCAGCACATCAACTCCACTTCTCCAGACCTCAATTTCTGACCAATCAAATAGAAAAAGCCCCCCCCCACTCCAAAATGTTGCTCTGAAAAAATCAATAGTGTTATCCATATAAGGACAAAGGTACAGTCTTTGTGCCTAGATGCCTCTGATCAATGTCTCCTAGTGGGGATTGAAGCTTTAATGTGATTCATGCAGAGTTTGGGGCCACATATATGCCACTGGGTCTATAAGGTTAGAGAACAGCCTAGAGAGTATAGCCTGTATGCTAATTAAGCTATACTTTCTAAGTTAGTGTAAGCAAGCTCCATGATGTTTGCACAAAGATGAAATAACCTAAGGACACATTTCTTGGAATGTGTCCCTAAATGAAGAGATGTATGACTGTACCCAGGACTCCATAGTAAGCCTCTCAATCCATCCTGCCCTCTCAGCCGTGCAGGGAATGAGGCTCCTCAGTACCAAAAAGGGAGGCAGCAAACATCCCACAGCCTTGCAACTGCCCCTCCCACACTCTCTGTTCATTTTCCTGTTGTCAGTCTTGGCTTGCTCCTCTGCAATCCAGGTAGCCATACAGCGATTTGTTCCAGATGCTGAGCAATTTGCGTTGTCCCGCTCAGCATGAAAAATATTTCCCCAAAGCTTGTCGACCTCTAGAAGAGCGGGTGTTTTCAAGCCCGCCAGCCAATCCCCAGCACAGGGCTGGAAATAGGCAGGTCTTTCATCATCTTTGTTTGAACATGGAATGCACTGCAGCCAGCCGAGAGAGAATTCTTGCCGGTAAATCCATGGAAGCCATGCAGTCTCTCACCCGCTGTGGAAGGATGGATGCCTTGAAGGGCCATTGTTCATCATCTTCTTGGGAGATGGGTCTCCAGGAGGCTGAGAAGAATCCACCAGCTGTATCTGAGTGAGAGTCTCAGATGAGGCAGGACAAGTGGGGTATAAAAGGCTATCCAAGAGGCTGAGTTTTCGAGCAGAGAGGGTGCTGCGTGTCCTAGGTGTAGGGTGGAGATGGCTATTAAAAACATCCCCAGATTGGCTACATATAAATCAGCGTTTTTTAACAAGGCTCCCGGGAGTTCCTTATGCACGATCACTTCCCAAGCACTGATCCACAGGACATATTAAAGACAATAACTCCCTTTCCTCCCTAAACCATCTCCTTCCATAAGCTCCATTGTAGGTGCACGGAATGTATGCACTCCTCAGCTGAGACTGGCCTTTTTTTATATAGAAAAGTATTTGTGGCAGCAAATCATTGTTGTGACAGAATTTTGGTTTTGTGAGCTTCGTGCTTCATCCGCGGGTCTTCTAGGATCCATAAAAGCAGAGCATCCTTCAGCCCTTTTGTTTCTCATCCAGAAGACATTTCGAATAGGCTAAGGCGGCGGCAGCTCACGATGTTTACTGCAAGCCCATGTGTTCCTTTCCTTAATCACCAGTGATGTGAAACAGCCCAGAGGCGCACCGAAGCAGTGATGGTAGGAAAATATCATTAACATGTCAAAATGCCGGCTGCTTCTGCTGCTGCATGGCAATGGCAATTTACAGACATGGCTGAGAGCCTACCAAAGAAGACCACGTGGCGTGACACTTGGTAATGCAAGCAGTTAAAATCATCTTTGATTCACAACTTTTTCTAACCCAGCACCCAGCGTAGTGTCTCGGTCCCATAATCACTGGGTGGCAGGATGCTATGACCTTGTATTGAATCCTGGATGTGTCCAGCATTGAGTTCAGCGCTCTCTCTCTCTCTCTCTCTCTTTCTCTCTCCCCACATGTGTCTACCTACTAACACCCACTAGTAGCATGTATCCCCCATGTCTACCTCCGTGATGATAATTTCTCCCTCCCTCTTCCAAGGTCATACAACGAGCCAGTAAAAGAGCAGGTCATGTTTGGGCTCATATTTTTTAGCATTTCAATTTGCTTCCAGTTCAAGCGGGTGGCAAGTGGATACTAGGCTTCCTTACCAATGTTTCTATGAAAGGCATCAGTCCAAAATACATCTGAGGCACAGACTTCTCTTTATTGCCTCTGAGGAGATAGCACTGGCTGCCAAGGTCATCTGTGCCAAGTTTCAGGGTCATTCCAGGCCGGGGTCTGTGCTTTCTGTCCTTTAGGGTGAGCCACACTGGGCAGAGGAGGTAGTCAGCAGATTAGGATTCTGTGCAGGTTTCTGCACAAATGCCCAATTCCTTCTGGAGGAATCAAGCTGTGGAAATTAAAAACAAAAGCAAAGATGAAAAATCATTTTTCGCTAAGTGTCAAGGTGGCAACCAAGCTGTGTACAGATCCCCTTCATCAGCTCGTCTCCCCCCACACTTGAGAAATCCGGAATGCCCCATAGTGCGTGATTAAAAGTTCCTCTTCTGTGGCCCCTCCCCGCTTGCCTTCATCTTTTTTGGTCTGGGCTGACACCAGAGACAATTAGGGACTGTATAATCGTTGCTGCTGGGCTGAGCTTCCACAGTCGTCTTCCTCAGAAGGGACTGATTACCATATTAAGCATTTTGCACTTGACAAAAATCAGTGAGACTGTTTCCCTCTGTTTCCCCCAGAACACAGACTGCAGTGTCTCAAGGGAAAGGCGATGGGGGCAACCAATGAGAGCTGAGAGTCAGCAAAGTCCCTATCTCTCATAGTACTTAATCTCTTTTGATGCTGAAATGTCCTTTCTCTTCTTGTATTTTATTTATTTCATTTTGATTTCTTCTCTTCTCGCTCTTTTTTTTTCAAAGCTGCCATTCAGACCTGCAGTCCTATCTGAAGAGTCCTGAACCTGCCAATGTCGATTGGAAAGGTCGGCTCAGCTCTGGCAGCTGGAATCATCCAGGAGCTAAGCCCCTAGTGGCAGGCCTGCCCATCAACCTAAATCTAGCCAATGGAACCCAAAGATTTCACTCATGACTGGCAGGTGGCTTGAGAACACGTCTGACACGCCGTTTTTCAATAAACAACCTGGAAAAGCAAAACAACCACAGAAGAGACCGTCTCGACAATCTCTGCAAGTGCTGTCTGGCTTGAGGGGAGTAAGTGAAAATTTGGATCATTTTTTTTTCTAAATAATTTAAGCCCCAAACTTTTTTTTCCTTAGAAATACTCAAGTAATTGAAGCCAAGGGTGTGTTGAGAGTGATCTACATGAATACATTCCTTATCTGTTACAACACTCTCCACCTACCCAAGCCCCCATGGTGGTCATAATAAGTGTGGGTTCACGAGAGCAGTAATTTATCAAGTGCTTGCTTGTGCCAGGCAGCTCTCAAGGGGCTCTGCATACATTACAACATCTAAATACAGTCATGCTTCACTTAGTGACAGGGATGCAGTCTGACAAAAGCATCATCAGGCAATTGCATCATGGTGGGAGCATCTCAGAACGTGCCTCCACAAACCCAGACAGCTTGGGTCAGTCACTCAACACAGACCATTAATGCCATCAGATGTTGGGAATGCCAGATCTATTAATTACTCTCCTATTGCTGTGATGAAACACCATGACCAAGATAACTTATAGAAGAAAAACACTATTTTGTGCCTATGGTTCCAAAGAGATGAGAGACCATCATCCTCAGGGTGGGAAGGCAGGGCAGCAGGCGGTTTGGCAACCAAGCAGCCAAGAGCTCCTACCTCAAACCACAAGCAGAGGACAGAGAATGAACTGGGAATGGCATGTGGCTTTTGAAACCTCAAAGCCTGCCCCCAGTGACATGTTTCCTCTGGCAAGACCACATCCTACCCAAACAGAGCCACCAGCTAGGGACTAAGTAGTCAAACAACTGAGCCTAAGAGGTTCATTCTGTTTAAACCATGATTTTTGATGCTCACGCTGGTTGTGCAGGATACATTTTACATTAAATATTACATACAAGCGTGTGTGTGTGTGTGTGTGTGTCTGTAAAAGTGATATACTCTAAAATAAAGATCAAACATATTCCAGGAGGGTAGTCATTCACTATCATTGTCAAGTACGCTATATCACATATCGCATATGCTCTATGATGCTCTATGATTGCACAATTTACAGGAGAGTCAGTCTATTAATTCCACACCAGCAAAAGCTCATGAGTGGTACATGGAGCTAAGACCTTTCATTATTATGCCTATGACGTCACTAGGTACTAGTAACTGGCTCCACTACTGTTACAAATGTAGCTCATCATCGACTAAAATGTTGAGATGCACGTGACTCATCTGCCTGCTAAAATGTAGGCCTTCCCCTGCCCAAAGGATCAGAGCGCATCTAAGAGTCCTAAACGCATATTAAGGGAACTGGAATTTTAAATCTTAAAGTACATGAAAGAGAATCTAATCCATAAGACAAAACAACATTTCCTAAGAACAGACACAAGCAAACAGTCTTGATACTCAGCTCCAGCTCTCTCTTGCCCTGCAGGAGGTCTTCTCCACGTCCCATTCTTCAGATCCACCCTCCTCCCCAGCCTCCTCCTGGAACCCCTGCCACCGGGCTCTGGTCCTTTGTTCCTTTCTCTGTTGCCTCCCACCCACCTCTCTAGTCAGGGCTCTCTTCAAGCATTCCCTTGATTCTACATCACAAAGACCTCGGCACTAGCTGTCAGGGACTGAATTCTCATTAGGGAGGAGGAGGAAGGTGGAAGGAAAGCTGTGCCTGCCTCAGACAAAGACAAAATTTTCCTCAGTGAGTTGGGGCCGTGTGTGATAGGGAATAGAAGGGCTGGGACGCCGACATGGTGAAGAAATCCGGGCCTGTCTCACAAGCTGCGTGACAAGTTGGAGAAGAAGATATCATTGCTTTTTTCCCCTGGATGAAAAATCGGAGGTCTGAGGGAATAGTCTGAGGGCGCAAACCTAACAAGTAATAGCAAATAGAGATGAAATTTGTATAACAACAAAGGGCACCATTTCCTGACAAAACCATAGTCGGCCTTGGAAGTGATAAATACCTATGTAAGACCCTAACAATAAAACCAACAAGATTCTTGAGGCCTGCCTCACCATCCACCAGTAACACAGGGGGACGTCATAACTGAAGGAGAATGTAGGTCCTTCCTCCTGGCTGGGATCCACAGTGCCTACCCCGTGTATGGCTCATTCCTTTCTGATGATGTGTAGATATGGCTTGAATTTCCTTAGTAAACACAACTCATTCATTCAACAAATATTAGTCAAGCGCCCACCATGTTAGAAGAGGTGGACAGGCAACTAGAAATAAGATGCATTTCTTGCCCTGATAGGTAAGGGTCAGAGCTGAAAATGGACTTTGAAGCAATTAGAACTCTGTAAGGTTGTGAGAGAAAAAAAATACAAGAGACACCCAGCAGGGTTTGAGATAACCAGGAAATGCTTCACCAAAGTCATAGCATTTATTTCATGCTGTTTTTGATGTGTATTTACTACCATTTTGGTAGGTTTATCTTCATTTTTGAGATTATCTTGAACGCTCCTCAATTTTTACACTTTACAATTGTATTCTATATAATCTCTAAAGTTACTGTTAAATTGAATAGGTCACAAAGTCATACCCTCCCTTGAAAAGTAACATGCAAAATCCTACTTCCTTGGCCACTAAACAATTAGATTCTGATTCTATGATTAAGTAATATCTTTAGAAAAACCTATTGGAATAGATTCATTAGAAGGTAACAGCAGCTTCATATAAGCCAAACACTAAGAAAACATTTGTGAAATGTGTAGAGAATGGATCTGACCCCAGGCCGGGGGAAGTCACTTCCCAAAGAATCATCATATAAGGCAGTATCTGAGGGTGTAGGGAGAAAGAAGATCATGGTATGCAGAAGGGACAATATGGAAAGACAGGGGGAAGCAAAGAGGAAAAAGACATTTGAGAGGCATGTGGAGGGACTTAAGACCTGGTGAGCTATCCAGGTCTTTAGCTCATGAGCATTGTGAAACCCTTTGCATCATCCTAGATAAGACAGACCTTCATTACTTAAAAACTGCTTGACTTCTCCTTGGGAAGCAGATTGCAGGCAGTGGAAGTGGCATGCAAGAGCCTACTGCATGAGACAGGAACTAGTCAAGATGGAAAAAAGCAGTGGGCTTGGAATTTTTAAAAAGATTTATTTTTAATTTTATGAGGACGAATGTTTGCCTGCATGTATTCTGAGTATGCCTGGTACTCAAAAAGACCAGGAAGGGGTGTCAGATCCTCTGGAACTATAGTTGTAGATGGTTGTGAGCTTCCACGTGGGTTCTGGGAACAAAACCAGGGTCCCCTGGGTGAGCAGCAAGTGATCTGAACTGAGCCATCTCTCCAGCTCCTGGGACAAATTCTTAAGGTGAAGAAGACAGCTACAAAATGAAAGCAGAGATTCCATGTTTTTACTCTGGTTTTAGTTATATTGTGAACCCAAGGAAGGAATCAATGTTTTTTAAACATCAGTTTCTGAGTGTTTGTTGTAAAGAAAGAAAGAGGTGGGATACTAGAACCAGTTTTGTAAAGCAGAATGGGAAAAATAAAGGTTAGTGTATACACATGGAGAAAACAGACAAAGAGCCAGTTCCATCATCTGGATGCTCCGTCTGCCTCCAACCCAGGGACATATTGGTGCCAGAGTTCTCCTTTCAAAATAAACTACAAACCTATTTATTTCTCCTTTCAAGAAGCTGTCTCCAATTGCTGCATTTCCCCAATATGAACCTATACAACTGTTAACATACTCCTAAGAAAAGAAAGGAAGGGAGGGAGAGAAGGGGGGATAAAGGAAGGAAGACAGTGGGAAGGAAAAGTCATGAAACTATCTAAATATCCAGAAATAATGATTCCAGAAAGTGTAGAAATCATTGTTTATACTGTTCCTATTTTGCAATTATATCGTAACTTGCTGGCTTTTTAAATGATGAACAAGTTAATCTTCTTAATATTTCTCCTCTTAATATAAATAATTCTACTAAATCCCTCTGAAGTCTCATGACAAATGGAGTGTCCAGAGTTCACAAAGTACTTGGCATGTGGAGCAAAACCCACCAAAATTGAGAAGGGTTGCCAATCACTGCATGTTTCCTTTTTGGTAGCAAGCCACCTGCTCTCTCTAGCTTTTTCTCCTGTTGGCTCCATCCCTCTCATGGCTTTGTTCCTAGAACCTTCACTCTACAGCGTGTCAAATGCTTCTGAGAGCTTGGAGCAACGGGCTTCTATCTCCCAGTGCCAAGCCCAACCATTCCAACTGTACAGGAATCCAGGGCAATGGGGTGACACCACCTGCCCTAAGAACCTCTCTCCCTTCCGGCCTCTGCTGGCCTCCCCCAAGCTGTGACAATCTCTCTCTGAGAATGACCCAGTCACCTTGAAACAGCAATACACCCCTCAGTGGGTTCTGCAACAATATGACTACAAAGAACCTGCCAGCCTAGAAGATAATTATCTTAATAAGAAAATTTCATTGAAAAACATAGATTCTGCAAACTACCTCTTGATCTCCAGACTTGAACCAAGCATACAGCTCCATCTCAAAATATGATCTTGGAATGAAATTAATATTGATTAGAAGGGGTTTTTTAAAAGTGCTGTGTGGAAGATAATAAAAATTATTTCAGATTAGGAGGTGGGGAAATAAGATGAGAATAAAAATGAAGTATTAGCAAAGCACCATAAAACGACAATAAAATCCAGTGTTGTTAAATCACCAAGTTAATTACTCGAAGATTCTAAGAGAATATATTAAGTTATTACTAAATCATGCTACCTGTTTTTTAAAAAAATGGATATAGTTTTGAGAGAGACACCTGAGAGCAAGTGCTGAAACTACAGATTCAACTACATTAAAAATTCTCATCTTCTCATTTTTCTATCCACCATGATCCCACCACGAATAAGTATAATGTGGGCCCATGAATCACTGTTCTCAAGGAGAGCCTCCTGTCAGTCAGAGGACAGTGGAGTGGGGCTCATTATTAAACCAAACATGGCCATGAAAGGGATCACAAAGAAGAGAATGTTGAGCTCCACTAGAGGGACCAAGAAATCGCCATCCACCCAGCTACCATGGCCACCCACACTATGGTAGAAGTGGGCGACTCTTGTATGGATTTGGGGTTTGTTCTTCTGAGGGAAATACGGAAGTGGGACCTGCTTCTTTCTGGAGGTAGACTCAACAGAGTAAAGGATGCAGTTTCCGACGCAGCAGATGCACAGGCGGGGCTCCAAAACAGAAAACAGCAGGGAGTGGGTACTGAGCTGATATTTAGAGCAAGGGACAAGTTCAAGAACAAAAAGAGAGAAATTAGTGCCCATGTAGTGCTGGCTGTACATAGAGAGAACCGAACGAGGCCACAGGATTCTTTAGCTATGTGTTACTCTTTATACATTAATAAAGTGCTCTGTAACGGAGAAGTCAGGAACAAGGACTGTGGTGGCGAGCTGCTTCCCTTTCTAGCCTGACTCCATCACTAATTAGCTGAACAATCTTGGAACAGTTATTTACTCTTCCTCTGCCTCCCTTCATTACCTTTAAAATGGGAATAATCACGAGACTTACCTCATGGGGCTATTGTAAACATTGAATAAAATATTGCATGTAATGGACTCAAGATAATTCCCAGCATGCAGTAAACACTCAATAATTATTGACTGCAAAGTATTTGTCATTAATATAACTAAATTTTAATAAAGCCTTGAGTTACTGAGTGTTTGCACAATCTTGAAACTGTGAATGAAGATATTGGACTTTGCCTCGGGGATATATTGAATGACAATAAAAGGAAGCATCATTAAGAAAATAAAACAAGGCTGGGCGGTGGTGGCGCACGCCTTTAATCCCAGCACTCGGGAGGCAGAGGCAGGCGGATCTCTGTGAGTTCGAGGCCAGCCTGGTCTACAAGAGCTAGTTCCGGGACCGGCACCAAAGCTACAGAGAAACCCTGTCTCGAAAAACCAAAAAAAAAAAAAAAAAAAAAAAAAAGAAAATAAAACAAGCCAGGCGGTGGTGGCACATACCTTTAACCCAGCACTCAGGAAGCAGAGGCAGGAGGATCTCTGTGAGTTCAAAGCCAGCCTGGTCTACAAGAGCTAGTTCCAAGACAGGCTCCAAAGCTACAGAGAAACTTTGTCTCGAAAAACAAACAAACAAAAAGGCAAAGAAAAAGGAAAACCACAAAACCTAATTTGACCAAGACTTGGGGTTCAGAGACTTATAAACAAAGGCTGTTGGGATGCTCAGAGCCCTGCTAGTCAGCTTTCTAACACTGTGTTAAATGCCAGAGACAGTCATCTTATAAAGAGATAAGGTTGATTTGGGTTCACAAATATGGAGACTCCAGGCCACACTCAACTGTCTACATCAAGACTGTTAATGATCACACAGCAATAACGTACAGTGTATGTGACCTTACAGAAAAGTTCATCTTTATGGCCAAGAAACAAGAGAGGAAGAGGAAGAATGGGAAGGGGAAGATGAAAGAGAATAAAGTAGGGTCCCCAAGTCTCTTTCAAAAGCAAATTCTTAATGATCCAAGTACCTTCTCAGGCTCTACTTCTCAAAGATACAAAGAACTCCCCCTGAATACCAAGCTTCTAACCCTGTACCTTTGAGCAATCACAAGCAAACTATTGCAGGAGTCCTTTCCTACCACGAAACAGGTCTTTCTAAGACAGTGCTGAAGGGGCCGACTTTTACTTTCCTTATGGGGTTTCAAGCTAATGCTCAAAAGAAATGTGGAAGCCATGTCCTCCTCCTGCACAAAATCCTGCAATACCGTTGATTGGGATAAAGTCCACATTCCTACTCTTTCAAACTGATTCCCAGGGTAGCTCCTGGATATTCCGGCCATGACCATGGCTTTCAGGTCATTTATTAGTCCATATTCCTTCAAGTCCCCATAATAAGATAAAGATAGATTCCTAAAAAAAACAGACACAGGCATCCATGCTTACAGACTTGGGGAGATTCCTCCACTGTCACACACCGAATACTTGAGAGTGGTGAAAAAGAAAGCCCCAGAGAAATATTATACACAACCATGATTCTTAGGTTTTTGGTTATGAGCCTAACCTTTATCAGCTGAGCCATGTCTCCAGTCCACAGCCTTGATTCTCATCCATCAGACGGTAGTTAAAAGAATGACTCATGGTAAAGGATGCCTTGGGGAACTGTGAGGGAGGCTCCAGGAAAAGAGGCAGAGGGCCTTTCCCCTCAGATGCATTTCATTCCTGGATTGTTCTTGGATGTGATTTCAAGCCTCCTGTGACAAAAATTGATATTCAATTCATAAGACATATTTGTTCTTGTTGGATATCAGAACATATCCACAGAAAGAACCTAATCTTGTCTCTGTAACTTGAATCTGGATATGGTCTCTTGCCTTGCTTTTATCCTTTCCCAGATATAATTTATGGTACGTGCCGGGCGATTGTGTTTAAATTGGTCTGCTCTGAGAAAGTTCTGGGAAAGGGTTACTCTGTTAGTATTTAGTATGTGCTTACTGATGTTGATTTACATGTTTTTCTAATCATGTTTTCTGTACTCAAACAATCTTCCTTAGCTCATTGCTTTCTTTGTTTCCTTCGTGTATAAAGTGCACTGAAACTGAAGCAAGCTTGTTTACAGCATTAGACTATAGTCTAATTCTATCATCAAGTCATCAGATCCCAGGCCTAGCAGACAAGATCTACACAGGTTGGCTGAAATTTGACACTCACCCACAAAAAAGTCTAAATCAATATGGCCAGTTTCGCCATATAGAGACCCCGGGTGAAGATCCTATAACTCTGGACTAGTCTATAATTTTATAGGTGAGCTGCAAAAAGGAAAATCTAGTCAAGTCAGTGATTTGACAATGGAAAACACTTTTTCAAACAAATAATGCTGCTACATTGAGGAGTGTGGGGGTTCAGCTAATGGTAGCAACCTGGTACCTTCTATCTCGTGGTGGCTGTTGAGCTGACTCAAGACGACTGAGCTGACATCTTGCTAAACTCTTTATTTGGGGAGGGGATGTATCCTCGGGGCCCTGGCCATGCAAACACTATGGGGATAGAAAGGTCAGGTTTCCACACAGCTGCATTTGTTTCACTTCGTTGTTGGCCACATGTGAATAAGTTGACATCTCCTAAATCCTCAATCCACCCTCCAGAGTATTACAGATATTCATCCTTGTTTCTCTCTCAGTATTCCTTCTAGCATGCCTAAAACCAGGTGGCGTCCTTTCTTCCCGCCCTCCTCCCCTCCTGGCTTTTCCAAGCTTGCTTTATTGTTTCACCGTCTTCCTTGATGTTGCCCCCATCCAAACCTGAAACCCAGCTAACCATCTTTATCACCTGACTCCCACAAATGGGCTCATGGGTTCTAATCGCCTGGCCATGCCAGGTACGTGCCTCTTAAAGAATCCTTATTCTCTGCATGCCTGCAGCCAGGTCCTAATGCAGGTATTCGCCACTTCTCGTCCACATCATTTCCCGGCCTCTCGTGAGGTCTCCCATTCTCACCCACTCCACTATTGCTGACTACGTGTATTCCAAAGCAGAGTGTGCCCTTCTGTTCTTGCTTTTAAAGCTCATTAAAGGTCTTCCTTGTCAAAGTTCTTTAAACTGTCCAACATGGCCATTCCATGGACCGATTTCTTATGATCCCTCTTCTGTTCCCGTGTCACACTAAACTACCTTCAAAGTGCTTAAAGCAATGAACTCCTTTTTACTCTTGGGCTTTTGAACTGACATTCTCTGTCCAGGATATTTTAGGTTAAGTTGCCATTGCCATCCATTCCTTACTCACTAGCTGTAACTCACCTTTTATACTTCACTGGCAGAAACGTGATGAACCTGTCTGTGCCAAAAGGAAACTGAGAACAATCTGAAAAAAAATCACTCATCTTTAATAAAACTGAATTGATGAAGTGTTTCTGTTCATTTTTGTGGTCGGCTGATTGATTGGTTTTGTTTTGGATTTGCTTTTATTTTTAAGACAAGTTCTCCTATCTTGAGTCTCCTGATCAGCCTCCTGAGTGCTGGGATGACTGGCAGACTTCTTTGTCATTGCTTACAGTGACCATAGCCGTCACTAGGATTTGACTCTGTTCCAAAAAGCTCCTTTGATGTCCCCCAAACCATACATTAATAGTCTTTGAAACTGGGGCCTTTTTACAAATGTAGTGCTGTCATGGGGGTTGCTTTGTAAAAAGAGGGTGAGTCTTAACACCCTTGATGGCTCTTTCTGTCCACATGACACTACAGAGCGAAAGAAGGACTCTATCAGATGTCGCGGCTAACCTCTTAGTGAACTAGCCTCCATAGCAACAAGAAATAAATTTCATTATGAGTTGACTTGGTTTGGGTATTAGATTCTAACAATACAAAATAGAATAAGACAAGGTTTTCCCTTATGTTTTTCAGGTCTTGCCATACTTAGGAAATGCCCCACTTCTAATCAAGAGACTGTGCTCACATATCTGAGAAAGTTCCCATCTCCCTACCTAGCCCAACCAGATCCTCTGTTCTGTTTTGATTGAAAGATGTCTTTACTTTACTTTATTCCTTTGATCATACCTGTCCTAGCTCCATCACCCCAGGCTAGTCCCAAAGAGAGAGCTAACCACCTTAAAGAATACCAAGAAAGGTCACGTTGGCCCACAGTAAGAGAACTGGTTTCTGTACCAGAATCACCTCCTCCATTTCTCCATCACATGGACAAAATTTCTAGAAATGTGAAACCTCCCAAAGAAGAACAAAGCACTGCACTTGATTCAAGTCAGAAATTATCAGTTGTGCTGGGGTGGCGATGGCGTATGCCTTTAATCCCGGCACTGGGGAGGCAGAGGCAGGAGGATCTCTGTGAGTTCAAGGCCAGCCTGGTCTACAAG
Organism: Microtus ochrogaster; assembly: GCF_000317375.1. NCBI lineage: Eukaryota > Metazoa > Chordata > Mammalia > Rodentia > Cricetidae > Microtus > Microtus ochrogaster. Next base: position 24,400,692 of record NC_022012.1, read on the forward strand.
AGCTAGTTCCAGGACAGGCTCCAAAGCTGCAAAGAAACTCTGTCTTGAAAACAAAATACCAGTTGCTGGCAAAATCAGAGTGAAATCTGATTCTGTATATAACGGCTCTTTTAGGTGTCTTTTAATCCAAATTAAGACCAGTTCTATTCCCAAAAGAATGCTTGAAAACTCTGTTTGCTGATTTCTATGAACTTCTTAACTCTCATATTTGGGAATCTTCTCCTTCTGCCAGTGTACACAGACACAATTGACATTCCTCTGCTGCTTCCCAGTCTGCCTGAGAGATGATCTGCCCACTGGAGGATGAAACGCGCCCTGCCTCAGGAGAGATGAATCAGATGACACACCCACAGGTTGCTGGGATTTTGTTTCTCTGCCATCCATCCTCAAGGCTTTACTTACAGAATTATTTATTGTTGTTTGTTTTTCTCCAGTGTCCATAGTCCTCTAAGCTGATGGGAAGACTATCCCACGACCTCACGGGTCCTGTATGATCTAATTCCTGCCCTTCTACTTGACCTTATAAAGGGAGGAGGCAAAGCACACCTCAAATACAGGACAGTCATACCAGCTTGCTCAGAAATAGATTGAAGTGTAGCTTGCTGTAGCACTCAACCAATAATGACCCATGCCTTAAAATGTGTCCTTTGTGAAATGAGCCTCGGCAGAAACGTTCCTTCACAAGTGATATTTAAACTAGCACAGGCCTCTCTTATTTACAGTCAGGATGGGTAACATGTGAAAGGAATCCAGGCGGCATCAGAGCTGCAGTAAGGACAGCCATCAGCTCCTTGCAGAAAGGAAACCGTTGTACTGCCACTGCTCCGTGCTGCACTTGAAAGTGCACTGTGAATAGCTCTCACAGCCGGTTGTAAATTCTGTCACTCTTAAACCCTTTCGTCACTTTTTCCCGTGTTCCAGTGAGGAAATCCTTCGGCATCCTGAAGGCGGGGATCCTGTCTCCAGGCTTCCCTGGGGATGGAAATGAAGACTGCGCACACAGCAAGGGCAGGACCAGGTGTGGCCTTCTCTTCTGTTCCTGAGGCTTAATGCTGTTTAGGTGGATCCCAGGAGGAGATGGCATTTGGTTGCCAGCATCTTCCAGGGGGGTGTCTCTGTATGGGGTAAATCCTGTGACTCCTTGTACCCTGGATTGACTGAAGCCCCACCTCCAGGCTTGAAGTTTCCTGAGGAGCCTATTCATTCTGTTCCTTCCATTCCATGTGAGGCGAGCATGACATTAATATAAACCTTTCTATCCTCCTCATGTAACTGGATACATATCTGATCAGAGATCAAACCCAGCTATGGAACCACACCCCGCCTGGCCTTGATTTTTTAACCTTGCCCCATTTGTTCGGTTAAACCCACATTCAAGCCAGAAGAGGATTTTTTTTTTTTTTACCCTTCCCTGGCAGAGGCCCAGGCTTGTAACTTCCCCGTGGCTTTCCTAGGCAAGCTGAGTAGCTGGTTTGGATGAAGCATATGTTTGGCATAGGACAGTTATGGGAACTAGTGCTATAAAAGCAGATTGGGGTCATTCTGTGAGGGCTCGGAGTGGGGAAGCGGGCAGCATCCCTCCTCTGCTGCCGCTGCCACACGCCACCCTCTCGGTGCAGCTCTAGGTGTCATTTACTGGATAGGGAGCGACTCCATTAAACTTGAAAGCATCACTTGAGAGAGGATTATTTTCTTACCAAGGTGACTGGAGGTATTTCGGTTCTAAGACTTTATGATCACATTGTCTCACAGGCAGCTTGACAACGTCTTATGTCTCTGACACTGGAGGGATTTATTCACTTGAAGCGCGGCACTAAATCCTTGCCGGGCACTGTATGTAAAATCTGGCTTTATAAATAAACACTACTTTGCCCTTCTCTCTCCTTTTCTTCTGAGGTCCTGCAAGTCCCCCACCATCTCATCATGAAATAAGCCTTGGATTCCCGACCCTGAGAGAAGGTAGATATGATCCTGGCTTGTTTGAGAGGCTTCCTCCTCGGTGGGATTGCAATGATCATATCTACCTTTCCCTCTCAAGGCTTGAGGAAGTGGATAATAGAGTAGAATTATTCAACTTGGGTATCTCAAGAAAAGAATGAGACTCCTTTGTCCTAAACACCACTGCTATGTGGTACCTCATATACTCTTCTGCAAAATGTCTTTTTCTTTCCAGTCCAGAGCCAGTCTCTGTACTAATGAGGAGCTCACTGGACCTGAGGGAAAAAAATAAGCTGGTTCATTTTGTCACGTGGTCATTGTCCCCATTGGTGTTGATTATGACCTTAACATAGTCTAGAATCACCTGGGGGAAATAAGAGTCTCTGCTGAGTGATTGTCATGCTCAGGCCTGTCTGTTGGCATGACTGTGAAATGATGGGCTTGGTTATTAATTCACTTAGGAGGGTTGAGCCCACTGTGGGTAGAGCCATCCCTAGGCTTATTGTCTTGGGTTATATAAGAAAGCTAGCTAAGTATGAGGCCGAGAGTGAGCCATGAGTGTGAGCCAGCTTGCTAGCAACTTCCTCCACAGTCCCTGATGTTCTTCTGCAGCTAAGAGCTCCCTGGTTAGTGACAGTGCTGTGCAGAATAAGTAGATCTGCCATCAGGTTCCTTCCTTGGGTTCCTGCCCTAACTTCCCTCAATGGTAGACTGTGACCTAGAGGATGAAACAAACTCTTTCTTCTGCAAGTTGCTTTGGTCAGTGTGTTTTGTCGCAGCCACAGAGAGGAAACTTGAAAGGTCATCCAGCTCAGCTTGAATCCACCTGCTGGCAGAGAACTCGCTGCTCCCCAGGGAAACCATTTCCAAAGAGACACACAGCTCTTTCTCATCAGAAGCCGGAGACACTGCTTCCTGTGTGTGCTGCTTTAGGGGCACAGCCAGGGACTTCTAGAAGACTTCTGAGCAACTGTAATTCTTTCTTCACATGACAGTTCCTCAAACTTTTGAAGTCAGTTATCATGGCTGCTTTTCTGGATTTTCTTTGCCCACATGAACTGGAGCCAGACCTTGGCAACGGAAAGTCACTGTTGATGGTGGCTAGTAATATCTGCCTTTCCTGGAAGAGAAACAGACATGGAGTAATTTGTCACTCACTTATCACCCTATTTTTTTTAAGTTAGAACAAATGCCATTTTTAAATTCTGAATCTACCTCATTTAACTCTTTATTGCTCATAAAACAGATAGATTTGGTTGTATTCCGCAACCTATGTCCACAAAACGACAATAGTTCTCTCTTCTTTGTCCCCACGGCACCCGACTTAAATTGCTGCATTGTTTCCTTGCAGACCATTTACACCCGGACCTGCCCTTAAAACCTTAAATCTCAAACACAGCCTGCACTTAAGTCATGTGGTATCCTCCATTACCTAGCAGAGTGCCTAGAACTTGCTAGCAAAAATAAATAAATAAAATAAAAATCAATGCTTGCTGCTGAATGAATGCTGTCTATACATCATAATAAAAAGGGCTGTCAAGATTTCTTCAATGCCTTAAACTATTGGGAATCTGTTACTTTACAAAGTTGGTTTATTATTTCGTCTGTCAGCTGCAGCTTCCAAATATATGGCGCACGTGTCCAAATGCAGAAGCAACTTTGTATATATATTCCCCATAAAGAAGATGTATGCCAGTACTCTGCTGTATTTATCTGGTGCCTAGCATCAGCGGTGACACATAAAACTATACAGTTAAAGGACATTAAAGTGGAACTTAGATGAAAACAGATGAAAAAGATAGAAACCATTCAAAGGGTTGCTGGAAAGAAAAATGTCCTTAGGCCTATTCTTGAAAGTATTTACATAAATAATCCCAAGCGAATAAGTTAGATGTTTTTTCTTTTCTTATATATCTGATGTGTGTGTGTGTGTGTGTGTGTGTGTGTGTGTGTGTGTGTGTGTTAGGAATGATGATTTTAATTTAAAGTTATCTTTCATAAGGCTCTGATGTCTACACTTCTTTCAGACCTCTTCAGAGTTTCTGGAGACTGTCAGGTTATGATCCTGTATGTCTCCTCCTGCTTGTGAGAAATTTAGCAGGAAGGGGCCGGCCATGGAAAGAACACACAGGGCCTTAGGCAGCACAAAGAAGTCCGTGAAGCATCATAAGTCTGGGAAGTGAGAAGGAAGAGTTGATGGAGTTTATTCACACTGATTTAAGAGAAAATGCGAGCAAGCCTAACCCTTTAATACAATTCCCAGAAGCCTCCGGTGGAAGAATCTAAAACATGACCCCTAGTAGTTTATGCATTATGCAGTAATATTAATTCGCTCCAACCACCGAGATAAGAGACTTCACAGGGAGGAGAGGAGACAAATTACAGCACTCTATCTTTCGCACAGCTGGACTGAGATACGGCAGAACCATCTCCACACTTGCCTCTCTGGTCGTTGGGAACTCGAGGAAGCATCTGAGCTGAGGTCAGCTGAAAGGAAGACGAGACTCTGAGTGAAAGGGCACGGAGGAAGACAGCTCTTTGGGGCAAAGGGGGCACCGAGACACAAGAGAGAAGTCACAGGCAGCACTATGTTAGCCCAAGCGAGCACACAACCAGCAAGGGAAACCAACCTTCGGCTCCAAAGTAGCAAGCACAGAAATTTCGGTCAATACCTCAAGACTGAGACTGGGCTATGGATTCAAATGTCTCAAGTACTACAACTACGTCACTGTTCCATTTTGTGATGACCACACAATGATATCCATAACCAAGTTTTCTTTCACTCATAGGCAGACGATAATGTTATAAGCTCATAAATTCATGATGCACCTTAAAGCAATCCCAAGGAACACTAGACGTAGTTCCTGAGATGAGCTAAACATCCAAGACATGCTTTAAAAAATGCCTAAGATACAAAGCAAGTGTGACGGATGAGCTTGGAAAAATAGATTGTGATAATTACTCATGAACACCGACTTGGTAGACATAGAATCGGGTGGTAGGAGACTGCAAAGTGGATTTCCAGATCTGCCTGTGATGGTCTTGCAAGAGGTGATTGTGTAAAGTTTAATCCATTTAAATGAATTCACATTTTGAATAGACTTTTACGCTGTACTGGAGGGAGGATCTGTTCAGAGGAAGTAGGTCCTTGGAGGATGTGTATATGAGGTTCTATCTGCTAAATACCTGTGTGGTGGTTTCAATGGAAATGTTCCTACAGGCCCATAGGGAGTGGCACTATTTGGAGATGTAGTCTTGTTGGAGAAAGTATGTCACTGGGGGTAGGTTTTGGGGTTGCAGATGCCCAGTGGCATGCTCTTTTGCTGCTGCCCATCTATCCAGATTAGAATTCTCAACTACCTCTCCAGCACCATGTCTGCCTACATCCTGCCATGCTTCTCACCACTAGGACAATGGACTAAACCTCTGAACTGTAAGCCAGCCCCAAGTGAATATTTCTTTTCTAAGAGTTGCTGTGGGTCATGGTGTCTCTTCACAGCAGTAAAAGCCCTAACTAAGATGCTCCACCCTGTTTCACATGGCCACCATCCTAAGAGCACTTATCCTCTGCCGTGCACCTCTTGCCCATGGTGGACTGAAGCAAAAGCAAGATTTCCACTAAAGGGGATAGTACTGCATTAGTTTCCTGTAGCCGCCAGGACAAACTAGCAAACAGAAGGTGGCTTTGCTGGAAAAGAGTTATTCCTTTATAGCCCTGGAGGTTACAAGTGCACTAAACCTCTGAACTGTTATAATGCCTCCTCTGAAGGCTACGGGAGAAGAGACTGCTTGCCTCTTCCAGCTGGCGGCAGCTTCAGTTGCTTTTATGCTAAGGTTGACCTCTGGGGTCTTCCTCCATCCTCATGGAGCTTTCCCCTGTGTCTGTCTCCCCTCCATCTTGGACTCTGGTAAGGACAGTTGCCACTGGATTTAAAGCCCACCTAGCAATCTGAATGCGCTCATCTCAGGATCCTTGCATTAATTATACTTACAAAGGCATGAAAACAAGTTTCCTGAATTACACCCCCTTTTCAAGTAAGTTCTAGGGGGTTCACATTCACAAGTTCGAGGGACTAGGGCATGTGTGTGCTTCTTTAGAATCTACCAGAAACCAACTACCGGTAGTGATTAAGCAATAACTGCTAAATTTAAATCAAACAGCAAAATCTAGTTAGCAAGATGCTATTTAAAGTCATCTTCTTGATACTATTAATTAGAATGCTTCAATCAATCACTGTAGAAAAATTTTATCATAATAAATACATATTTTGCAGAGATAATAATGATTTAATATATAATTATGCATGGCTTTTCTCATCTGTAGCTGGGGGTGTCGGTGTCTGTGTGTGTGTGATACATAATTGGTAAATTAAAACTTCATACCGAAGGGAACTACTTTTTAAAGTACCTAATAAAAATGTGTTTTCTTTCTGGCATTCCTTACAAATAATTCTATCTGTCCAATAGAGCCAAGATGAATGTGTTATGAAGAATTGAAATTCACTGGTAATTGTGGTTAAAGCACGTGATGTAAGATCTTTCACTGACGGTCTGACCTCCAGCCAGATGCCTGACTCCATGACCCAAAGTTCTCTCGGCTTTAAAGCAAACAAAACTCTTTTCACCCTATTAAGCTTTGCCATAAAGACTCTAGCCCTCATTTCCACATTCTGTTCCAGCCTCGAGGCTGCAGGTGTACTTACAGTAAAACCTGTTCTGGTTTTGTTTCGGTTGCTATGATAAAACAGTCTGACCAAGGGCAACTTGAGAAGAAAAAAGGGTTCATTTCCTCTTACAGGTTATAGTGCATCACTGAGAGATGTCAGGGTGGGAACTCAAGTGAGAAGGTGGGAGCATGCACTGTGGAGGAATGTTCCTTACTCTCTGGCTCATGTCCAGCTAGTTTATACAGCTCGGACTCATCTGCTTAGGGATGGGGCCACTCGCAGTGGGCTGCCCTCAGTATCAATCATCAGTGAAGACAACCACTGGCCATCTGATCTGGGCCATCTCTTAATTAAACTCCTTTCCCAATAGTTTCAGGTTGTGTCAAGAAAGAACTAACCAAGAGAGGTACCAAGTGGGAGCCAGCTATTGGCTTCTCTCTTAGAGGTTACACCTCCCACATCTCCTCCACCTTCTCCCAACTTTATCAAAACCACTGGCTCCTGTCTGTGTAAGACCAGCTGAGAATGCGCTGCTGGGAACCGTCTTACCTTGCATATGGGTCCTGCCTCCTCATAAACTCGAGTATCCTGGGGTTTGACTGTGCTGTTAAACCCAAACCTAATTTGGGACATCTTCCACAGCACCCTTTCAACCTCTGTCCCACTGCCAACTCCTTTAGCCTCTGAGTTCAGCAACTCCCAAATTCCTAGAAAGTAGCCTGATGAGACTCAAGCTTTCCTTGTGAAGTAACCCATAAGTTATGTGGGACCAGTTCATGTCGGCCTCCGGGCAAATACATCTGTAAACAGAAGGTATGCTCACATAGAACAGGCACAACAGGCTCTTAGAAAGATTGCATGAGCATCCATACCCCCACAGTGCTACAGGTGGGGCTGTGTTCTCACAGGATGCTACCCTCTGGTGACTGTGGCTTGGCTTGCATGCGACACCCATAACCAGGTAGGATAACTTCCCTTTCCCCTCAGGTCTCAAGTTTATCTCACAGAGTCACGTGAGCCTCTCTTTTCACTTCAGGATTGAATTGTCAGAGTTGTTTGTAGTCGTTTTGTTTTCCAGGGAGGAAAAGGTGCCAGCTTGCAGCCAAGGAAAGTTGGGATGCAGCAGCAAGGGAAGTTGGCAGCCTTCTGAGCCCTGGATGCTTTTCCTGAGACCTGGCTGAATTTCCCAGACTTCCCAGCGCAGTCCTGATAGTCAGTTCTGTGGATTTTGTAAGAAACGCCAGAGGACTTCCTCAAGGGGGCATTTTGCTCTAGCCAATTACAGGATTCTTTCCTTCCAACCAAAGCAGTTTTAACCATCTTAACAAGGGAGGAGAAAGCGGTGTGAGTTGGACACTCTGGCTTCCTGCTAGCCCTACAGTGTGGTCCTGAGACATAGCCAGCTTTCTCTTTAGTGGTGTCAAGTCTCACATTTGAATTCAACGGGAGCTGCATATGGAATCCCCAACAGAATTCATTATTTTACTAATATTTATTGAGTGCCTATTATGTGACAGGCACTGGGCTCTGTGCTGGGAATATAATGAAGAATGAAGCAAGCTACTGGCTGAGCCATGATACTTTAAATTCATATCCGTTCTAGCATTCTCAGTAGGAGGGTCCACTCCAGGGGAACATCCCATGCCTCCCCATACCCGACCTCTACCAGAGGAGAGCATTTGCCAACTCCAGATCCTCTCCCTTTGTATAAGCTTCCAAACTGCTGGCGTGCTGAAGCCAGAGAGCAGGGGCTGTCAATGGCATCCACGGAAGGAAGCCCTCCAGAGCCTCTATCACTACCTGCTCTCCCCATAGCCACGCAGCTCTTTGAACACAAAGGAGCTCCTCGGTGTTTAATAATCACTTCTCGGGGACTTCCGAGTCTTCTCTTCCTGAAGCAACGACTCCCGCAAGCCTCGTCCCTTCCAAATCTCTCCACCCTGAAGCTGGAGACTTTGTGGTAAAGGATACAGACAAAAAGTGCTTTGTCACGCGTGGCAAGATAAAACAGAAGCAAGTCATGGGTCACATAAGGTCAGGTGAAGAGTGGAACTGTGGATAGATGTGGGATGACCTTCTAAGCCATCTCCTTCTACAGCCACAAGCAGTGGCATTGGGGTAAAAGGGTAGAGATGGGCCAAGCCAGGTGAGCCAAGGTTTCTTTGAGCAGTGGCCTTTGAGTGCATGCCCAACGAAGACCATGAGACCTCTGCAAGTGACCTTGGGGATAATCCAGCCCATAAATATAAACAAGGAGGGGTTGGAAGGATGGATCAGTGGATAAAGGCATTTGCTGTCCAAGCACAAAAATCTTGAGTTTTAATCCCCAGTGCCCATGTAAAAATTTGGGTGTAGCTGCAGGCACCTGTAACTCCAGTTCTATGAAGAATGGAGACAGGAGGATTGCTGGCTGCCCATATATCCGCAGGCACAGGGAGAGATTCTATGGCAAGATTATGGCAGAGATAGAGAAGGATACCCAATATCTTCCTCTGCCCTCCTCATAGCCATGCACCACTGCATACACATGTGTATACAGACACACACACACGCACACGCACATGCGTGTGCACGCATACAACCCCCCACACAAGTACTGAAATAGCAAGGAAATTTAAAATGGTTAGAACACCCCTCTAACTGTGTATCCTCTGCTCATTTTGTTACAACCTGGGGAACAAGCAAGAGCTATTGCAGCTGTTGCCAGAACACAACTGCTCCCCTGAATTTCAGCACCATATTCTTATTGGAAAAAGCACTCTAAGTTTGTGCTTATTAGGTCTTGACAACTTGATACACGCTACAGTCATCTGGGATGAAGGATCCTCAGCAGAGAAAATACCTCCATCAGACAGACTTGTTGGCAGGTCAAGAGGTGTTCTCCTGACTGATGATTGACATGGAAGGAGCCTGAACACTGTAGGTGGTGACAAGCCTGGGCAGGTGGTCCTCGGTTGTATAAACAGCCAATTGAGTGAGCCATGAGAAGCCGGTCATCAGCAATCCTTCAGGGCTTCTGCTTCAGTTTCTGGCCCTGAGTTCCAATCTTCATGCTCCTGCCCTGGCTCCCTTTCTAATGCATCAGATGGCATAAATCGTTTCCTTCCCAAGTTTTTGTTGGTTGTGATGTTTATCGCAGTGATAGAAAGCAGCTTAGGACAGCATTGAATCATGGACTTCTGAAAAGTTAGGTTCACATTCTGAAAGCCAGAACCTACGGCTGTGACCTTACACTGAACAAAAGCTTTTATGAAGATATGATTAAAGATAGTATAAAGAGATTCATCCTGAAATATTCATGGCAGTTTTAAATCTCCTGGCATGATTTTTTGTAGAAGACATACAAAGGAGAAGCATGTCAGTGAAGAGGGCCATGGGAGGATGAAGGCAATCATTAACTCCAATCCAAGGAATACCTGGAGCCACTAGAAGGTAGAAATAAGCACACTCATGCGCGCACACACACATACACCCATACAATATATATCCTCATATATACACAAAAATACATGTACACATATGCATATACAAATCCACACATACACACATAAATATATGTGCACACATACACATACACACAACTCATAGAGTTTTGATTTAATCTAGATAAATGAGAGAAAGGGAGTTTTAGAGGAAGTTAGGGAATGTAAAACTCTGTTTTGGTTTTTCCGTTTGTTTAGTTTCAATTATTTATTATTAAATAAGAAAGAAGGAAAGGAAAACAAACAAACAAAAAATATGTTTCCCACTAAGGCCCTGAGAGGGATCCATTATACGAATAACCTGTCCTATGACTTCTGACCTCTACCATCAAGGAAAAACAAGTTTAGTTTGTCTCACCTCACACTGAATTTTAGTTTTTGTTCTTTACTTGCTTACAGCGGTGTGTGTGGGGTGAAACCCAGACCTTGTTCATGCTAGACAAGCACTCTGTCCCTGGAACTTTCTTGGGGCCTCTAGCCCAGGTTAGCACAAGCTGAATGCCACAGACTGCCTCCTGTTGATGCTACATAAAGCCAGTTCCCTTAGCCTTTTCTGGATGGCTAGCCACAAAATCTTGAGACAGAATAAAAGCCGGCTGCTGCTGAAAGCCTCTAATGTTAGGGACAGTTTACAACCATTGCTAAGAGCGCCTGTGCAGGCAGGGGAGTGCCTCAACGCTGTGGAGAACAAAGCACGAAGGCTCACAAAGGAGAGCAGCAAAATGAGAAAGAGTCAGGACGCTGCCTGCCGGAGTGGCACCGTGGAACAGTGCTGTGGTCTGGGTGAAGACTGAAAAGTAAACAGACCCTAAAAGTACTCCAAAGGATGCTTCTGGATCCTTACTGAGTGTTTGGTTGTAGGTTGTGGAAAGGGAGCTGAGGATGACCTCAAGAGTTTCTACGATGGAGGTGACTCAGTAGGCAAAATGTTCTCTGTGAAAGCATGAAAACCAGTTTTTGATTTCTGAGACATATAAAAAAGCTAGGTATGAAAATGCACACTTGCAACCCAGTGCTGTGAAGGCACAGACAGGTAGAGGCCTGGCACTCACTGGTCAGCCAGATTAACCCACTTGGGGAATACAAGCCAGTGAGAGACCCTGTCTCAAAAAACAGGTTGAATAATGCCTGAGGGATAATGTTCAAGATTTAGTTCTGGCTTCCATATGCACACTGTACAAACATACACACACACAAATATGCACCACGTACATGCACGCATGCACACATGTATACACACAGAAATACAAAAATAAAAGGCAGATTTGCATACACACATACTGAAGAGTTATGGTCTAAATATCTGGATGAATGAGAAAAGGGGATGTAGAGAAAAGTCAGGATTGGCGAAGAACTCTGGTTTAATTTTTTAACACCTGTCACCACATAACTAAGTGGAAACAGTTGGACACTTCAGTCTGATTAAAAAAGAAAAATGCTAGAGATGGAAGATGTCTCTGAATGAAGCCTGTTTGAAGGCACAGAAATAGATGGGATCGCTTAGGGAGTAACATTAGTTAAGACTGAGATGCAAACATGATTCCTGGAAGCATCTTTGTCTAAGATACTGCTGAGTTTAGGATAAAGTAAAAAAAAAAAAAAAAAATGGATGCCTGCTCTTGTGGTCTGGACATTTGGGTCCCTTTATATTGTTCTCATGCTGACACCTCATCCCAAGGGTGTTGACGGGTTGTGGGAGCTTATCATATAGAACTGATGTTCTTATGAAAGAAACCCTAGAGAGCTGCCTTGCCCCTTGTCCCACGTGAGGACATCACTGGAAGGTGCCGCCTATGAAGCAGAAAGTAGATTCACAATGGGTACTGACATCAGGAGTAGTCGCAGATGCTCAGCCTTCAGAAATACTCGTATTAGTCATCCAGCTTGCTAGATGCCCAGGCGTTTCTCTTCCCCAACAGTCTGGACAGACTAAGGTGGAAATGAAGAAGAGGCCAGCGAGGAGGAAGAACACAAAGAGCATAGTGTCTCCAGCCAAGAGAATGTTTCAAGAAACTAAAACACAAACCTAAGAAAAGCCTGCTGTATTGAATACTATGGAAGCTGAAATGATCCTGGTAACAATGTTACTAAGGTGGTAGAGTCAATACTTAATTGGAAGGAGAACAAGAAAAATGAGCAGTGAAGAACAAGATAGCGCCCCACTGTCTGTTTCGTGTGTGTGAGTGTAAGAGCATGGAGAAGCAGGATTAGTAACTGAATGAGATGATGCTTGACATCTCTGTTTGGGTGCTGAGGAGGGAAGGGAGGAGCTGGCCCACAGGGCATAGATCTCTATTGATGAAGAAGGCGTAGCTCATCACTATTGTGACCGAGAACCTGGGACAGGAAGGGTGGTAGGTTAGAAGAGGGGGTGGTATTTCTGTTCCTTCATCACAGTGAAATAAAGGAGTCACCAGAGAGTAGAAGGAAGAGGAAAGCAAGATCAATTAATCAGCTCAGAGGGAGAGAAGTAAACAGATCAAGGGTCTGTGGTAGGATTATTCAGCAATATCGAGGGCCAAGTCAATGTTTATACTCAATGTTCCAAGGGTAGTAGTCACAAGACTCTGCCATGGGGATATGTTAGTCAGATTCCCTTTCAAGGGAGAAACTGGTCAGTTGGAGGAGGCTAGTCGCTGCCTTCAGAATCCACTGAAACATCAGGACCAAGGCCACACTCTTAGGGCAACTTGAGTCTCTCAAATGGGCATAGCAAGACTGGAAGTTGGGCAGTTTGCACTGGGTTTCTTCATTGGATTGGAAATTGTTGTAGAATGTTATTTTAAGCTGTGTTTCATTTTTTTATGCTGTGGAATATTTGTTTAATGATGCGAAGATGTGTTGGATTCTTTTATGTTGCATTTATTTAACTCTGTGAGGCTGTGATACTTTGCCTGTCTAAAACACCTGATTGGCCTATTAAGGAGCTGAATGGCCAATAGCAAGGCAGGAGAAAGGATAGGTGCAGCTGGCAGGCAGAGAGAATAATAAATAGGTGGAGAAATTTGGGGAGAAGAAGATTGAGATGTAAGAGAAGAAGGAGCGAGAGGCCACTGAGTCACCCAGCCAGACACAGAATAAGGAGGAAAGAAGAGATATACAGAAATAGAGAAAGGTAAAAGTCCAGAGGCAAAAGATAAATGGGATAATTTGAGTTTAAAAAAAAAAAAAAGCTGGCAAGAAACAAGTCAAGCTAAGACCGGGTATTCATATAAAAGAATAAGCCTCCATGTGACTTATTTAGGAGCTGGATGGTGGGCCCCCAAAGAGTAAAAAGAAGAAAAAAGAAAAAAATAAAAAACCCACCCAGTACAGACAAGAATTTGCTTTGTGGTAGCGTGAAGTCTGTTTCCCTACTGTCTCACATGGGCTAGACCGGCCTCCAAGTCCAAAAGCTTTCTTTCCTACTGCTGCCCTTCCTTAGCTTTGTGCTTCTGAGTAGATGCATTGACTTCTCTTCCCTGCCACGTCCATTTTGATTTCTGTTTCCTGTATCGTTGATCCAACATAAGGTCATGCACTTTCTTCTTCCAGTTGCCTTCAACAGTTCAAGGCCCGGTCCACGCACCAGGAAAGCCAAGAGCAAGCCTTTGGGCAATATTCATGGAGGTTGGGGTGATGGATGGATGGAGAGTTCTAACATGGGCGTGGCTAACTCTGAGCACAGAACTCGTGCTGAGTGGCATCTCAGGCACCCACCCTTCTTTAAAGATCTGAACTAGGGAGAGATCTCTGCTGAGGTTTGCCCTTCGGGCTCTTTGCCTCTCTTCCGTGTGTCAAGCCTTGCTACAGAAACATTCTGTCTACTGTAGACTGCCTGAAGATGAAACAAAAAGGACTTGAAGTAGATGCTGTTTCATGGAATGTTATGTGTGAAAAACCTTGAGAGTAAAAAGAAACAACCCAGGAGTAGGCCCACTGTTCAGATGCCCTCCTTCAGAAACTCCAAAGCATGAGCCCTTCCTACAACACCACAGTGTTGGTACTTGTCATATGCAACTTATGTATCAGAGCTGCTAATTAATTTAATCTTATGTACACAGTTTGTGCGGTATGCAAATGTGTATGTAAATGATTATTTTAATTTATACAAACAAAGATGCAAATGAATCCTTGGGTTTACAGGAAACTGGTAAGATAACTTTACCTCAGTTGATCCATCCTTCGGGGCTCTGGCAAATCTGAATCATTGTAATATAAATAAAACCTCAGAATTCCGTATGAGAGTTACACTTTCCGACTTTAAAACACTGGTTCTCTGGCCCCCTATCAAGGATATTTTAGATTCCTCATGATGTTACCCAGGGCTGAGAGAAATGTGGAAAGCAAACCCTCTCTCTGGAATTCTCTTTCTCTCTAAATATAGAAACGAATCTGTGTCTTCCTTCTCTCCTCGGGGATTCAGGCCAGGCCATAGCTCTGGCCTCAGTGTCTGACTTCTGTAATCACACCTTTGCCTGAGCTGAGAGCCCTGGGAATTTGCTGTCTCTGTTCTCACCTCCCACAAGCACATGAGTATTTTGGGGCCAGATCAGTTCGTTTGAGAGGTTCCAGGAAAACCCACCGCCTTGCCTGTTCCCTCCCAATTCTTTGGGGTTGGGGGTGTGATGTCCTCTCATCTCTGGGATGCCCCATGAAAGCCCAGGCCCCTCACGCTCATCACCGGTGATCATCACGTCATCCACCCAGATGAGGAAGCTTATATGCACGTATGTACATGTATGCTAAACTAAAGTGGGAGGGGGAGGGGAGAAGGAAGAAAGCGAAGCAATAAGAACACGAACGGGCTTTGAGGTAAATGCCACCTGGAGCTGGGGTTTCCCCAAGGCCGCACGTGTCCCGAGATGGCACCTCACAAAGGAAACACTGGTGTTTGGCCAGACCTCTCCCCTTCCAGTGTCACAAGCTGGAGTACACCACACCTGGCTAGGGCAGTTCTTCAGCCAATGGCTCTCTATCTTGTTTTGAGCCTTCTCCCATGATGCTCTATCTTCTGAGCACCTTGCCACACATCCGCCTAACTACTAGTCACCTCCCTCTCTACTATTTCCCTTCAGATTGGATTTCTGCTTTGTTCCTCTAATAGTCTCTGCACAAAGTCCCAAGGGGACAATGACTCTATTCTATTTATCTTCATATTTCCAGCAATATACTCTGTGGTTTAAACAAACAGGGTTAATAAATATTCAAGTGACTGAACAAAACTCCATTAGTGAACTCAGCACCCTTTCCAGTGGTCAGACTGTCTGTTCCCCCACGAAGACATTCTGAAGACTCACATCTGTTTCTGAATCTCTATGAGTTTAGAACAGTGCCTAGCCCATAGGGGTTGCTCAATACATAATTTAGGCATTAATAAATTAATGTAGGCACCAAGCATCCTCTTCTCTGAGTTGGTTTCTCCAGGGGATAAAAATGGATCTTTTCCCCAGACTGTCTGAAGGCACATGGTTGATGATAAGCCTGACACCCCCACCAATGATGGCCGCCGCAGCACCTTCTGCTCCTAGTGGGAAGCCAGGCCCACCTCACGCTTCATTATCCTGAGGCTGACACACACACCTCAGGCGCCGCCTCTGCCGTCCTTTCCCTGCTGTTTCTGGAATGAAGGTGCCGTGGTTCTGGCCTCACTCTGACACTCATTACTCTGATATTGATGGCCTTCCACCTCCCCGTTATTCTGCGCAGATTACAAAGCAGAGACCTTGCTTGGGCGAGAGAATGGGTTTTGTCAGTATTCAGTGTGTAACAGCAGAGAGTATAATAAATTCTGGCAGTCGATCGAATATGACATGATAATGAATGTTAACATCATGTGTCCCCCTCCCCCGCCAACAGAGGGGAAAGTCATGTTAGATTACAGCCAAACACGGGCACCTTGTGATTTCTATTTGCCTACTTTCTTTACTCGCCCCTTCCCGGGTTTAACCTCCCTGCTTGCTCAGCTCCACCCTGACAGGCCCCGTTTCATTTGTCTGCATGGCTCAGAAACACAGCAGCTTCAATTCCCCAGGCTCCACAGGCTGTCTGTTAAGAAACCTGACCTCAGCTACAACTTCCTTCCCACAACTTCAAGGGATGCTGAACCTCTGGAGCCCTCCTGCAGCCCTGGGGCAGCCACTGAGTGTGGACCCTGTGGAGCAGGATAAGAAGGCAGGATGGCAGTGCCTGGAGAACCCTGCGCTCTCTGGGCCAGCCTCCTGCCAGTCAAGAGGCCAGCCTGCAGCTCACCCACAAGTGCAAGGAGTTCAGAACAAAGCCAGAAACAATAAGTCATTCTTGCCTTAGTTTCTCTCAGTGTCATTGATTTGAGGTGCTTATCTGCTATTTGGGAACAAATAAAATCAGAGTCCCATTCTCTGGTCCTCTGGACTGACATTTTCTCAGTTGTGCCACCACTACAGGTAGTAAGTTACAACTTTTTCTGTTAAAAGCACGATTTGTCATCATGGAGCCAGGGAGAGATGGTTGGGAAACATTATGTAGGGGCCTCGGATCCTTTGCCTGCAGACTGGACCTGTTCCGAAGTGCTGCAGTGTTAGCGGAACCATCAACTAGTGCCAATCAGTACAGAGCCACCATGATGTGCCAAGCACAATGCCACTGTGTTCCTACTACATACAGACACCAACATATACACATCCACACAGAGACACACACAAACACAGAAAAACCCGAAGGCACACGTACCACACACAAACACACAGACACACACATCATACACACATCACATGCAATACACATGATACACAACACACACATACAGAGCACACAGAAACGGGGGTTACAGGTGATACATGTCCCAGAAAGTTCCAGGCACTTTCTTTGGGGTCATCACCGTGGACATTAGGACAAAGAGATGAAGGTTCTGTCTGTATACCCACCAAGCATCCCTCTAAGTGATGGAGGAAGGTCATTGGTTGATTTAATAAAGAAGCTGCTTGACCTGATAGGTTAGAATGTAGGTGGGAGGAGCAGAATGCTGGGCGGAAGAGGAAGTGAGCTCAGAGACTCGACAGCTCTCGTCTCGGGAACAGACGCCTCAGAGAGACACGATGCTCCACTCTTGCGGGCAGAGGCGAGAGCTCTGCTCTCTGAGGCACACGCGATGAAGCTCCGACCCAGGATGGACGTAGGCTAGAATCTTCCCGGTAAGCGCACCTTGGGGTGCTACACACAGATGATTAGAAATGGGCTAGTCCAGGTGTGAGAGTTAGCCTAGAAGAGAATGGGCCAAGCAGTGATTAAAAGAATACAGTGTCCATGTAATTATTTCAGGTAAAGCTAGCCGTAGGGGCAGCCGGGTGCCAGAGACGCAGCCCCGCTGCCCCAATTACTACATCTAAGGAGTCGCTGTTGATGTTCACCCACATAGCCAGGACTCACTTTTCCTCTCCCTGGAACATCTGTAATATTCCTCAGTACACATCAACAATGTGGAGTCCTGCTTGAAAGCCACAAAATAAAGAGGTAGGAAGTGAGGCCAACTTAATAAAGCTATTACTATTAGTATTATTTGATTCTTATAGTTACGAAGCACTTTTGCCTACATTGTTTAATTTGGCCTTCATAAAAACTAATAAAGAAAGCAGTGTTTATTATTGTTATTATTATTATTGCTATTATTCTACAGATGAAGAGACTGTTCTGGTCTGAGCACTCACAGTGACTAAGTACTTTGAATGCATACTTAGAAGAGGGTCCCCAAACAGCCAAGCTAAATTTAATAGCAATGATGGCCTTTGTGTTATTTGGATATTATTCTACAGTTTCAAGGCATTTTCACATATGTGTAAATTGTCAAATTAAATTACATAAATATGCAGAAATTTAAAATATGCATCTTTAGCCCCATCATCTTACATTTTGGAATCTTTCCTCAGGGAGGAAACAAAATCAAAGCGTCTGTACACAACAGTCTACTTCATTATCTTGTCCCCCTGAAGACAGAAGAGCACAGCCATGATGGAAAACCCATGGGATAACCTTATTCACGGGATAGGAACCTGGTCTCCCCATCTCAGAGCTCTCCCCACTCATGCTCAGCGAAGAACGAACTGCTTGTTTGATTGTTGGGTGAAATCAGAGGGAACTCATATCAACAGTGGGTCCATGTGTTGCTTTGAAAGCTCACAGGGGACTTCAGAAATGCTTTCTCTTCCCAGCCTTACCTATTCTATAAGCTCCATCTATCAGGAGAAGAACACAGACTGGTGCTACAATGCTAAGCAGAGCAAAACAAAGCAACTAAGCGCAAAATTGCACATGCATGCAGTAGGCACTCGGTTGTTTATTAAAGCCCTTTTTTTATAGAGAGGGGCCTAAGTATATTCATGTTATATGTCACTGTACTCATGTTAGTATGTATTAACACCTTCAGAGTCACCACACTCATGTTAGTATGTATGAATACCTTCAGAGTCACTGCACTCATGTTAGTATGCATCAACACCTTCAGAGTCACCACACTCATGTTAGTATGTAT
>NC_022012.1:24419413-24423377 GCF_000317375.1 Microtus ochrogaster
ATGTTAGTATGTATCAACACCTTCAGAGTCACTGCATTCATGTTAGTATGTATGAAT
The DNA here is from genome assembly GCF_000317375.1 of Microtus ochrogaster. Taxonomy (NCBI): domain Eukaryota; kingdom Metazoa; phylum Chordata; class Mammalia; order Rodentia; family Cricetidae; genus Microtus; species Microtus ochrogaster. The sequence goes on from NC_022012.1 coordinate 24,419,471, forward strand.
ACCTTCAGAGTCACTGCACTCATGTTAGTATGTATCAATACATTCAGAGTCAGCCAGTGTTACTTTAATGAACAGAAAAATAAAAAAGTTCTTAGTGGAACAGCTGAAGCAGGAGACTGGATTGATGGAGGGTATAAAAAAAAAACCCAAAACCCAGGACTTTTGTGGCCTAACTTCAGCATCTTAGACCTTCTAGAGTCTCCCAGGTGCTCAGACAAACAGGACAAATCTGTTTGATTTAAGTAAACCACTAGAACAACCCTCATGACCAGGCACCTCCTCCAGGACTGACATGCATCAGCCACTAGCACTCTGCCTGGATCGTGTAAGCTTTTAGGGACCAGAATTTATGTGAAACTCAAGACCTTGTGCTGGGAGGCTATTTCAAGTTTTGCCCCCAAGCTGCTAAAGGGAAAAACACATTTTCCCAGTACCTGCATTTCTGTGCTTGCTTGGCAGAAAAGTCCAGAACCTAAACCTCAGTGGTTAGCACTTCAGGTCAGGAACTCGGGTGAGTAAATATATTTGTCACCATACCTTAACCTGGGGCCCAAGTGTTAAAAAAGAAAACCAACTCTTGAAGGTTATCTCCTAACTTCTCACACTCTGATGTATGTACATGTGGACATACATATACACACAAAAATTAAATGCAATTAAGCCCAGGATCTGTATGGGAACATATTTTAAAGCTTACTGTTTTGATCTCAGTGTGTACGAGGCAAAACTAAGTTTCTAGATAGTAAAATGTATACATTACTAGGAACCCGTTCCGTCTTTCTCCAGGGATATAACCATCACTGCTATAACCCCTATGCCCATAAGAATGTTTTTCTCACTGTCATTCTCCATGCCAGGCTAACTTAAGTCATTGCAGTTAGAGCTGGCACTCTTTGGGAAGTGTCTGTTCTAGTCCTCTGTTGCTCATGGACAAAAGAGTGAAGGTTCAGGAAGGGAAAGGACTCAGCCAACTAGGACTCTGATTGTGGAGCAAGGACCTTGCTGGCAGAGCCAGGACATTGATGGTGGAGCCAGGTCTAAGGCATAGACAAGGCTCATATCACTATACCATGGGATCAAATAACTTACACCTGCAGATAAAGGTGGGGCTGGAGTATGGGAAAGGCTCCCTGGACTCATAAATCACAGAGTGCTGTCCCTCTGGCATCAGCCAGCCTCCAGGCTGTGGGCAACTTCCCTGTGCACTCTGGACCAGCGCTTCTGCTGCTATAGCAACCAGTCACAGCAGTGTTGTGGGAGGTGGCTGAGTCAACAAATGTGATGAAAAAAAAAACACTTTGGAGACAGCAAAAAAAGATGATATAACTTTTAGGTATTGGATTTGGCTACTAGTTAACTTCTCTCTAAGAACTATTAACATTCTAAAGCAGACACCTCCCCTTATAGAGTTGGCAAGAAAGTGGGGTAAGGCAGTCTCAAATGCTGCTTGTGGGAAGGTGAGTGGAGACAAAGGTCTAGTTAGAGGTATCAAATCCTAGCTAGGTGCATATGCTTTCTCCCCAGACTAACGGTAGTCAGAACCTGACCCGGATGTTAGCAGAGAAACTGTGAACAGGTGCAGTCATTTTCTGCAACAGTTTTCAGTGACTCAAGTAGAGAGGAACTGGAATCTTCCAACAGGGCACTATGACTGAGTAACCTGAAGAGAAGTCAATAGAATGGTCTTTTAAATAAAAAGCTTTGTTCTTGTTGGCTCTCTGATGTTGACTTGTAAGGATCTTGATATGTTGTATAGAGAAGACCGAGTAACAGAAACTCACTTGATTTCTGTCTGGTAAAGACTATGAGTAAAAAAGGTCCCCCTGTCCATGTAGAGAAGGAGCCAAGACAGGGAGACAGTATGAAAGAAGAGGAGAAAGTAGATAAGTCAAGACTGACCTCTTGTTAGCTCAAAGTCACGGACATCCAGTGGGAAGCTTCTAGGATGCTTCATGGGAAAATAAATTCAGAATGAAGTCTCTGCCGTAGTGTTATAGCACATGGTTGCTTCTGTCCAGGAATCCATCTCTGCTGGGCAGGTCTCCAGGTTTCACACTCCTCCTTCCCATGTAGAGGTTGCTGTATCCAGCTGCATTAGCCACCCCATTGGCCATATCTTTAAGAAACTGGTCCATTCTTGATTTCTCCAATGATATTGAAGCTGGTGCCTGGGGTTCAAGCCAAGACCACACACAAGCAAGCGAGTATCTGCTACAAAGATATCTGAGCACAAGCCGGGCGGTGGTGGTGCACGCCTTTAATCCCAGCACTCGGGAGGCAGAGGCAGGCGGATCTCTGTGAGTTCGAGGCAAGCCTGGTCTACAAGAGCTAGTCCCAGGACAGGAACCAAAAGCTACAGAGAAACCCTGTCTTGACAATCCAAAAAAAAAAAAAAAGATATTTGAGCACCAAGCAATGGACTTCAGCATATGATGAGTAATATATGTTGCTGTGGTAAGGAATTACATCCTTCAGTTCCCCACGGCGCACACTATGCTGTAGAGCAGGAGGCCTGTATTTGGATGTACCTTACTGCTTCACTATTTCCAAGTGAGGCTGGCTAGACTTCTGACAGTGAGGGTCAAAATGGAGTTGAAGGTATAAATCTCAGTTTTCCTGCCAAGGAGCTTCTATGTCAAGAAACATCCCCTCCCATCCCATGAAGGTAATAAAAGGGGACAATGCTAATGTTGTCTAGAGTTCATTGTTACTTCAAACCAACAGTGAGCCAAGCTAGCAGATTGCAGGAAAAGATGACAATCCTTAACTCCTCAGATACCATCTTATTCGGTACCCTTCCCATCACCTTCCAAAGACATCCTTAGTATTTTTTTGTTAGAACTCTTTCAAACATTTACTGTGAGATACTGATATACCTTGGTTGCCAGTCTGACCATGAGGTCTTCTTTATCCTATGCCAGCCCCTCTCATCATAACTCAGGATAGGGTGGATCCTGGCACAGGCCATACTGTTGAGTTAGCCTTCCCTTCCCACTTAAAGTGCTAGAGAGACACAATACAGGTTGAAGAGTTCCTACCCAGAAACAAAATGGGCATATCGAAGATATGTTTATTGTTTACATTAACCCAACATGGAATCAACCTATGTCCTTCTAACAGGTGAGCCGCTAAGGAAAACAAGGTAAGCCACAGTATTTAACCATGAAAGGTAACAGCTTGCCATTTACAATAACAGGCATAGCTTGGGAGACATTGTGCAAAGTGAAATAAGGCAGACACAAAAGGACAAATATTGAGTCATCTAGTTTATATGTAAAGACTAAAAGAGCAAAGTAAGTAGAGTGGTTATTTCCAGAGACTGAGGCACAAAGGAAGTGGAGACTTTTGGGTCAGAGGCTATAAACTTTATTATATGATAAATACTTACTAGAGATCTAAGACACAGCATGTTGATTGCTGCTAATTGTACAATGCTACTTAATAGAATTTGCAAAGAAGGTGACTCTTCAGCATCCTCACCTGGGGATGCAAGAATAAATATGAGTCATGGTAGATTGTCCATTGATCTGATCATAGCAATCATTGTAGTGTGTGTCTGTGTCTAATAAGTGCATAGCTTGAACATGCACAATTTGTACTTGTCAATTATAGCTCAGTAAGGCATGAAAAAAATGACTTGATTCCATGCAAGTGTCACTCCACAAATAACTCTGGAGAAAAATAGGCATTCACGAAGAAAATGTAAAGGCCCAAGGATGGGAACTGAGGCAAGTGAATTTCAGTTCTCTCTCTATCCCCAAGTCTCTCTAGGATTTCAGATGAGTCACTTGGCTTCCCGTGGATTCCTTCACCCATCAGGAGAAAAAACATAGCATAGAACAGTAAGGAACTGAGTGTGCAAATCAGATCAAGTTGCAGTAATAAGACATATCCCTCTCCCTAAATG
>NC_022012.1:24423477-24458100 GCF_000317375.1 Microtus ochrogaster
CTTCATTGCCTTAGCATCAGCAACCTCCTGCCGCTCCAGTGTGGTAGGCTCACTCATCATCTTTTCATGTGAGCTCTTACCAGCCAAGGAGACTTGCTGTATAGGACAATGATAGCTCTTTAGTTCTCTACTCAAAATTCTCTATGCTAGTGTGAGAACAGATGGACAGAAAGAGACTTAAATATTGCCATATTGTTTACCATACCTGTATTTATTCATTATATGATGCATATATGTATGTATACACATATATATATGTGTGTGTGTATATGTTTAATATGTAGCATAACTCCAAGACCTATTAGTGCTTGGTCAATGGTAAACATCTAATATAAATCCAACATGTGGGTGGATAGCTGATTGGAAGTAAATGGAGAAGGAGGAAGGGGGAAACCTCATTTTGAGTTTTAGTCTTATTTAAATGCCTCTCAACTGATCTGTGGTGTATATTATCTCTATATATCTGCGTTTTGATGACATATGAATATTGAAATAGAGTGAAAATGCCCTAAGACGGTCTCCAGAATAGTCTTTATTTAAATTAAATTCACCAATCAGTAATGGATTTAATCACATCCTGTATATAGAGCATTTTCCCAAATCCATGTGGGAAGGAAAGGGGATACTGATCCAGGCGTCCCATGTGGTCTTTTCTTGCAGATGAGAAAACTCAGCTCCAGGAGGTGAACGATTTGCTCAAGCTCACCCTATCAGAAAGCAGCAGAACTAAGACTCATCTGTAGTTCACAAAAGCTCCCATAAGGAACTCGTTTGCTATCTATCTGTAGCTGAAATCAGGGAAATAAAGAGTTTATATGGGAAGAGAGAGTGGCAAGGATTCCGTAAACCGGATCCATCTTAGTGCTTGTCATCCTTCCCCGTCTCTGCCCACCTCAAAGGCCTGCCTGACTCTGCTGAGCAGAGTGGGTAGCTGCACACAGTCCCTCAGACTGACAGCAGCTTACCATCTCTCTAGAGTGAGGCACTCGAAACGCGGCCACCCACCTGTGCTGGCCTGCTCAGTAGGCGTGAAGGGCTGCGCCGCATAGAAATGGACTCTTTCACTTAGCAGGAGGCAGGTAATCTCTTTCGTCCCTGCTGATGCATTATTGATTGGGATGAATGTCAGAGTGGGAGCCCATTCCAGGAGCCATTAAACAATAATTTCATCTCTGGTGGGTAATTGATTGTCAGGGGCCCTCGGTGGCCAGTTGTGAAGTGGTGGTAACATGAATGTTTTTATTTGGGGCAGGGTGTGAAGGGAAGATTGCATGATTTATTTATCAAATATCAAGCCCAGATGTCAGGAAGAAGAAGCTGAAATGTAAAGTTGACCTTCTTGGGGCCTGAGCCAGTCTGTTTCCTGAGGTCAGACGCCTGCTGCTCAGTGCTAGGGTCATACTGTAGATTCTTGCCTTGATCTGCTTCAACCAACAATATGGCTGGTGATCACCCTCCACTGGACCAGGAAACCTAGGCACTGACTTTCAGGAATCCTCTATACCCAATGTCCAAATCTGCACAGTCCATATTTTCATCAAACAAATTCCAGAAGCACAGAACATACTAGATGTGCTGGGTGGAGTCCACAACTTGGACTGCCCTCTTGCTTCGTCTTTCATTTGATTAGTTCTCTACTTAGTCACAAACCTCCAGATGCCATCTCTCTCAAGCTCCAGTGAAACAGTGTTACCCTTTGGCTTTTATCGCCATCATCATTATTACTGTCATCACTGTTGTTGCTAGCACAGTGCTTGGAGATGAAACCTTCATGTATTAAGCAAATGTGTTCTACCCCTGATGTAAGCTCCTAGCCCATCTGTATTCTCTCTCTCTCTCCCCCACAGTGTACAAGTGCTTTGCCTGCCTGTATATCTGTGGAGGCCAAGCAAGAACATTAGATCCCATGGAACTGGAGTTGCAATGGTGAGCCACCATGTGGATACTGGGATCTGAACCCAGCACTCCTAACTGGCCGTCTCTCCAGCTCCATTCTAGATTTATAACAATGATTTATTTCTGTCTTCACTATAGAACTTCTGTTCCTCTGACCTTTTTGCTTAGATTCTGACTTGCCTATGTTATGCCCAAATCCGCGATGTCCCCAAAAAACCAACAAGGAGATCGAGTCCCATATGTAAAAGTAAAGAGCCTTTATTTTATACAAGTTTGCAAACTCGGTCTCTCCACATGTCCAACGTATTAGAATAAATGGAGAGCCCCAAACTCAGTTAGAGTTGGGTTTTTATAGTAGTAAAGGTGGGGATGAAGGGTTTCTGAGGTTCAGGGCTCTGGATTGGCTGACATTTGTCTAGAGGTGAGTGTGCCTTGGTGAGTGTGTGCTGGCAGTTGATCCTATCTACAATGGTTGGAATGTTAGGCATTTCATTTAGATGGTCTATTCTTGGGTGGTAATCTGGTAATCTCAGTTTGTGGTTCTTCCTGCAACCAGGTAAACTACCGAGTCTTAGGCCTCAATTAAACTTATCATCGATGGCTGAGTCCTACTCTGGCAGGTGATAATGGTTGGAAGTAAAGAACTTCTTTTGGGTGATCTGTTCATATTTAGCTTATCATGGCTGGCTCCTACATCTACATTGTCAGTGATTCTCAATATTTTCTAAATGACAGACTCCTTAATAGAATTTGATTTTTAAAAAATTAAAATGAAGTTTCTCCCTGGGGAAAAATGTGAACACCTTGAAAGAACTATAAAATATTTCTAGTTTTAGGATGCTTGCAGACTCACTGAAGATCGTTCTCAGACCTCGTGCTTGGTATAATGGAAAAATTAAAAATGCTGCAGGATCCCCGGAGGCAGTAGGTCCCCAAGCGGTGGTAGCAGGCCATGTGGCAGCAGGCAGCGGGCCCTGAGAGCAGCCAGTCCCAGGCAGAGATGGCTATCTGTCCCTGAACCGTGGCTCGTCCCAGGCAAGGAGACAAGTGGCAGGCAAGAGACAGAGACATAGTTAGGCATGTCATGCAGAGTAAGGTTGGATATTTATTCAGGGGGTTATGGAGGAGAAAGGAAGAAGGGATAGGAGGAGAGAGAAAGAGAAAGGAAAAGAGAGAGAGGAGAGAGACAGACAGAAGCAGGGGCGAGTCAGGGACAAGCAGGGAGATAGAGGCAGCGAGAGGAAGATGGAAAAGAGAGAGAACTCAGGCTAGGAGCCGAAGATCAGCTTGCCTCAGCAGATGAGGGAGGGAGTGGGCACGGCTTGTCTCTTAAAGAGACAGATCATTACATTACACTAGGAACCTGTGCCCTGACTGAGCTGTCTGAGGTCAGTGCTCTTTTCACTTTTTGTGCCTTGAAGTACAACAATCCTGTGTGGTATAAAGCAGGTGCTTTAACAATGCATGTCAGCTGTCTCTCGAAGGTTGCTGAGAGTCGTGGGGGCCCAGCCCCAAGGATGATTAGCATAAGAACACTGTCTTACAGTTTCTATTGCAATGATGAGACACCATGACCAAAATCAACCTGAGAAGGTTTGCTTATGGATTATAGTTTATAACTGGGGAAAGCCAAGACAAGTACTTGGGGCAGCAACCTGGAGGCAGGAACAGACATAGAGCGGAGGAATACTGCTTACTGGTTTACTTTTCCGTGCTTGCTCAGGCTGTTTTCTTATATACCCCAGGACCACCTGCCAGCGACTATGGACTGGGCCTCCTGCATCAATCACTAATTATAAAATGTTCCACAGGCTGGTCTTAGGGAGGTATTTTTTTCAGATGTAGTTCTCTCTTCTCAGGTACCTGAAGTATCCAGGACAAGCAGGGATCTGTTATCTGGAGTATGCTGGCACACAGTGACTATTGGCCTGAGTTGGTCCTGCTCCCGAGTGTTTTGAAACTGAGAACACAAATCACGGAAGACTCGAGCACTAGGAAGCACAGCTGTGCAGGACGGCATTGCAAAGTCCAGAAAGAACCAGAATGCAGAAACTGAGGCCAGAGAAGTTTCGAAGACAAAACTCTGTCCCTGGGCCCCACTGTCTTCTCATCCTGTCTTCTGGATTCAAGAGAGTTGAATTAGAAACCTGAACATAATATGACACTGCCCACAATATAACAAATACACGGGGAAGTATGTAGCAGTATTCTGCTGGCCTGGATACTGATGACGCTGGCTTCATCCTGGCCTGGTGACCCAGAAGTGCTTCTCTGAATGCATTTCTCAGTCTGCAGCTCTGAGTGTATGGGTTCCTGAAGACAAGAGCCACCCCAGGGAAAGTTGTGTGTTCTCCTGTCTGGAATAGAGTTCTCAGACTCAGACATTAACTCTGATGTGGATCAAATACGTGATCCTTAGCAAATAACTGCACTGAACTCCATTTTCCCTGAGTGCAAAGTGGATGTCCGAGCCCATAGGCTGTGGGAGGCACAAATGGGTAATATGGGTAGATGGCTCAGGACACTTAAGTGTTCATTAATGCCAGTAGACACGACTGCTGCTGCAGTTTGTGGCTAGATGACCGCACTGCGATTAAGAATCTTCTGTATACATTTGTACAGATGGAAAATTTTATTTTATGCCAAACATCAGATGGAAAAGAGAGTTGTGGCTGAGAATTATACCTACAAAGAAACCAATCTCGTCCATAAGGCCATATTCAAAAGAGCCATCTCCAAATGTAAATTAAGCTAACCCTCAATGCCGGACCCAACCCTCAGGTCTGAAAGTTTCCTTGGCTGCTCAAACCGGTGGAAGCATTTCTTTGTTTTGCATTTCTTTGTTTCGTGAGTCTGTCCTGGTTAGCTTTAACTGCCAACCTCCCACAGTCTATGATCATCTGAGAAGAGAGCCTCTGTTAAAGAATTGCTTCCATCAGATTTGCCTGTGAGTCTATCTGTGGCGATTGTCTTCTTAATTGATGTAGGAAATTCCAGTCCACTAAGAGGAGCTCCATTCCCTAAGCAGGAGATCCTGGCTGTATAACAAAGTTAGCAGAGCAGAAACCTGCTGGTTCCTGCCACACTTCTCTAGACGTGAAGCAGCTTCCTTGGTCAGAGGTAATACTATGTGGAATAGCAAGTGGGCTTACCATCCCTGGCCTCAGTTTCTGCATTCTGGTTCTTTCTGGACTTTACCTTCAAGTCCCTGCCTTAACTTTCCTCAATGGTGAATGTAACCTGGCTCCAAACAAACCCTCCCTCTCCCCTGCACTGCTTTGGTCTAAGTACTTCGTCACATCAGCAGAAACAGACTGGACCAGGCCTCTCCTGACACGCACTGAAACAGTTAACCACTTACTATACAAACTTGGATTTCTCAAAAGTTGGACAGTCTTTCAGGGCAGGAAAGTCAGGGTTCTGCCCTGTCAGCTGTGCATCTACTCTTGGGAAAATTGGGAAACCACCATGTATGTGACAGAGCTGTAATTGTATACCAAAGCCCTAAGTTTAGCTTCCACTCTGTGACCTTTGAAAGAAGCTTGCGAAACAACCACAGTTCTCCCTAACAGTAAAATCCTCAATAATAATGGTGATATTTCCAACCCCTTTCTTAGCCTGTAGACAGAAGATGAACTTTCAGATATCAGACAAAGGAGGCAGGCATGTGAATTTTGACTCCTCTCCATCTGCTGCTACCTCATACAGTATGCTGAACCCAATACCAAGGGCAGAACCCGAGTCCCTAACAGTTTTGTGGAGCAATTACACTACTCCTAGACTACTCGCCTCCAAATATTATCTAAAATGCAAGAAAATATATTTTTCTTTTAAAGAAAATAATAGCTTTTATTTGGGATTTCACATTACAGGCTGAACCTACACCTGACTAAACTCTCTGAATGTTAGGTTTCTCATCAGTATAGTGCAGACCACCATGTGGAGGAACTGATATCGGGAGCAGATACTGCAGATGTAAACTCACTGTTACAGGAGAACCTGAGCTGTAAGAACTTACAAAGGAAAGGAAGGAAAGCACAAGGGAGAGAGGAAAGAGAGTGGTGATTGGTGCAAACTCTGGGATACGGTTGTGTAGCAGTTTCCTCCCGGGTTAAAGCTGTCCATCTTAGGGAAGAATGCTTAAAACACAGGATAGAAAGAGGAAGGTGGAGCAACAGGATTTTTTTTTAATTTATTTATTTATTAAAGTTCTCCGTCTCTTCCCCGCCACCGCCTCCCATTTCCCTCCCCCTCCCCCAATCAAGTGCCCCTCCCTCCTCAGCCCAAAGAGCAATCAGGGTTCCCTGCCCTGTGGGAAGTCCAAGAAACCCCCACCTCCATACATTTCTAGTAAGGTGAGCATCCAAGCTGCCTAGGCTCCCACAAAGCCATTATGTGCAGTAGGATCAGAGACCCATTGCCATTGTTCTTGAGTTCTCAGTAGTCCCCATTGTCTGCTATGTTCAGCAAGTCCGGCAACAGGATTTTTATATGGAGATGCAGCAATAAGCTGTCTAGGGTAGGACAGTGCTTATCTACCTGTGAGGCGCAAACCCTTTGCGGGGCAAATGTCCCTTTCTCAGGGGTCACCTAAGACCAAAAGAAAACATGGATATTTACATCACAATTCAAAATACTAGCAAAATTACAGTTATGAAGTAGCAACAAAAATAATTTTATGATTGAGGAATCTTATACATGAAGGAAGCATAAATGTAAAAATCTAAACCACATGTGGAGCTGTATTAAAGGGTCACAACATTAGGGTAGTTAAGGACCACTAATCTAGGGGTGGTAAAATACTCCATCCTGCAGAGAAGACAGTAAGTAAACAACTCAAAACAGGTTCAGAAAGTTCCTGAAACTGAGCAGATTCACTAAAGATCCTCCGTCCCAAGAGTATATAAGCAACTGAGACCACTTAGAGTTACTTACAGAAAGGTCAAGCTACACAGAAGACTGTTAGACAAGCCCAGGAGCCTTGAAGAAGCAGACACCAACTGAGCCACCTGGAAGGACACCGCCAACCTGTTAAACTACCTGCAGCCTGTACAGTGAGCTCCAGGTTGCCAGCTTCCATGAGCTGTCACCCATGTTCAGGAGGGTTTTGGTGATGCAGCTGTCGGAGTCATTTCTGCTTCTGTAAGTGACCTCCACTGCTTCGCCAAGTTGGACTTGGGTCTTACTCGTACTTCGGTCTGCTGTCCGTTCACTATCTGGGTGAGTAGAACCAGGAATAAGGTCACACAACGGATGACTTCTGAAATAAACAGTTCTGCAACAAAGACTAAGTCCTCCTTCAGTGTTGGAAGCCTAGCCACTCCCGGACAGGAGCAAGAATGACAGCCTCATAGGACGTTTCTTCCAGACTAGAGGAAAGAGGGGTGGGTGGGAAGGGAAATGCCAACCATCCATCTCAATGAATTTGGAAAGCCGAATGGGTGGAAAGTCATCTTACCAGGGAGGCAGAGAATCCTTGTCTCCATGGCCCAGGAAAGGTAAAGTTATTATTTGGATGAAAGCCTCACCCCAGCCCCTGGCATTCATATATCCAAAAAATTTGGAGTGTTCCATCCCAAGGCCTGATCCCATGGAGTTGCCTCAGTCCAGATTCTGCCCCTGAGAAAGCCCACCAAATGATGAGCCCTCCCCAGAGATGCTCAAGACCACTCTTACAAGTATTTAAACTGTCCCCCAGAGAACAAACACATGGTTTTCCAGTCTTCTTTTCCCATCTCCTCTCTGAGGGGGCTAAAAGCCATCCAGAGGCATTTCTATCCATTAAACTGTGCTTTTTCTAATTCGGTTTGATTTGGTCTGATTTAGATTATTGCATCGGCGGAGAGGCTTATGGGGGTGAAGAAACTTTTCAGTTATTTGGATTCCCTTTTTCTTTTCCTCTACATTTCATTCACTGCTCCATTATCCTGTCAGAACCCTCCCTTATGTCACTCCGGTTCCTCTCTAGACTGGGCCAGAGGCACTTTGACCCATCTCTTGTGGTCACAGATGCGCCGAAGCCTTCTGGCTCAGTCCGATCTCACATTCTTACTGATGGGGATGCAGAATCACATGGAATATGATTTCCCTGAGACCATGCTCCAGGCAATTACTCTATGCCAATGAAACCAGGCCCTTTTCAGTTGGCTTTCCTTCTTTCCAGCTCCCTCACAACTCAAGCATGGTGGAGAACGCTATGCAGCCAGGAAGTCTTTTCCAGGATTGGATCTACCCAACTCTTCATTCCCCCTGGCACTGACTATCTGATTATCAGCCCAGAGTCTCACTTCCTGTTGTCAAATGTCGACTCATTAGGGAAGGATGCTTCTGGAAGGGAGAATGTCTATCTGGTAATGACTTTTTTGACAAGAATTGCTGGGCTTGTTTTTAAATGATTTCAATTAAAATGTGTGTAGCCTGTATTGAGAAGCTTGTATGTACCCAGCCACACACCCAACTGAAAACTGAAGAGTCTGGAGACAGCTAGAAAATGCCTGCATCCTCCTGGTCATCCAACAGCAGAGCAAGAGTTTAAACCTAAACTTCTCTTCCTCAGAGACTTCTGCTTCCTACTGCATCCTTCTATCTCTCTGATCTGTCTTCTGAGACAGCTGGACTCTGATGTGGTCTGGATGTTTGTGCCTTTCTCCTCATCAAAAATAAAATAAAAATCATGTTAAAATTCTAACCCCTGAGATTCCAGTTCTAAGAGGTATGACTTTGGAGGTGACTGGAACTTGAATGTTGAGCCCTCATGAAGGTCCTTACAGCTTTTGAGAGAGAACTAGGAGAGACTCTGTGTTCCTCCTATTATGTGAGCTTATCTGTGGAAGAGAAAGCCAGCCCTCAGTTGACATGGAATCTGCTTAGTCTTGGACTCCCAGTCTCAAGACTGATGTCCTAGTTTGCTTTCTGTTGTTATTATAAGCACCATGACCAAAAGCAACTTCAGGAAGAAACGGTTTATTTCAGCTTAGAGGTTATAGTCCATTAAACAAGGAAGCCAGAGCAGGAATTCAGGACAGGAAAGTGGAGTCAGGAACTGAAGCAAAGACCATGAAGAAATACTGCTTACTGGCTCGCTCAACTACCTTTCTTATGTAATTCATCCCGTTTGTGTCGTTTACAAAGACAAACCAGCACAACTGAGAAATAACACTTTGTTGTTTCTTAGTCACCCAGTCTAGGGTGTTTTGTTCAGGCACCTGGGATGGAATAGGAGACCTCATCCCTGCTCACCCTCTTTGCATTTCAAGTAGGTGTCCCAGGCTGTGGTGCCTCATGGGGCCCTTTATTCTAGGAGGACTGTCAGCAAGAACAGTCTCCTCCTTATCCAAGCCTAAGATAGACTCGGATTTCCTGCCCTGAAGAAACATCTTCGGGAGCCCCAAAAGGACTTCTGCGTGCACACTTGGCAAAGCAGGGGCTTCATTTTAGGAAATCAGTGTAGCAGCCCATTTCCCCCTTCTGCCTCCCTCCTCTGAGCTCTGGAAAGTGACAGGGTCCTTTCCCTCACTGTTCCTGAAAGTGTGCAGGAGGAGAAGGCCAACAAAGTGTCTTAAACCATACCAAAGTTCAGGTACAATCTTTCATCGTAGAACTGAAACCAAAGGTTTTGTGCGTGTGTGTGTGTGTGTGTGTGTGTGTGTGTGTGTGTGTGTGTGTGTGTATGTGTGTGCGTGTGCACAAGGGCACGTGTGTGTGTACATGCGTGAGTGTGCAGGAACACTTACCTGTATAAATGCACATGGAGACCAGAGGTTGACATCAGGATGCCTTTCCTTAATTGCTTCTCCTCCTGACCTTCTTAAGACAGGGTCTCTCATTAAACCTGAAGCTTGCTGTTCCAGCTAGGCTGGTTGGCCAGCAAGCCCGCAGAACCTTCCTGCTAGAGCCAGGGTTATAGACATACATGAGCATGCCAGGCTTTTATGTGAGTTTGGGTTCATGCTTGAACAACCAAATTTTACCCACTGAGCCATCTTCTCAAGCCTGTGTGTGTGGTATGTGTGTAATGTGCATGTGTGTGCGTATACATGTGCATTTGTATGTATGTGTGTTACAGAGAACAAAACAGAGCTACGGCAGTGATTATGTAGAAGTGATTGTGTCACACTCCAACTACTCTCTGGAACTTTCTTTCCAGTATTAGCCCTGTACCCATAGGTCCCAGCAACCCCAAACAATCCCTTAGAACTCTGAGATGCCAATGAAAAATACAATAAACTCAATTTCATTAGCTGTTTCTTCTCAGCCAGACATGAGCTGGCTTCTCTTCTCTGGTAGAGTCCTTTACCAGGAAGCTCCTGTTTCTAAAGCATCTAAGGAACCACTTAATGCTCTTGTCACAAATCTTAGCGCCAGGAGAAGGCTGAACGCCTGCAGACAGTAAATGCTGTCACCATGCAAGTACCAGGTAGATGCAATGGTCACTGGGTGGTGCATCTCCTCTGTCTGATTGCAGCCACACCCCTCGGGACCTAACATCTGATGGCATTCAAGCAGTGTGTGTTAGATGGGTTCCAAACTATTCCTCTGTCTCAATTCTTCCTGGTTGCCAAGCTAAAAAAAAAAAAAAAAAAAAAAAGTCAGACTGTATTCACTCACACCCCCTGGTCTATTTGTGTCCTCATACCCCAGCCTGATACCCCAGCCTTGGATTTCTCACTTCCCCGACAGGACACAGAGCCAGTTCTAGCTATCTTTATTATTTCAGGATATAGAAATAATAAACACAGAAGACTTTGATGGCAAATGAAACAGAAGTGATAGAAGCATCTTTCCTTCCTGCTAGGATCTCAGAGATGAGATGCTGAGAAATAGTTACAGGGCCTGGAGTCTGGAGAGCCACCCACCTGGTTTCCCTGTGCTGGTGGGATATTTCTATACAGACAACTCATGATCACACATGTCATGGCTTGGATTTTCCCACTTCTTAGTTCTTTACTTATTTAAGGTGCTGGGATCAAACCCAAGGTTTGTGCAGATAAGGCAATGGTTCTTCATCATTGAACTCTTATGCATGACTGGCCTGTGGCTTAGATCTGAAGCATCTCTCAGATATCCATATGGTAAAGGAATGGCTCCAGCCTATGGTACCATTCAGAGGTGATGGAACTCATAGGAAGTGAAGCCTTTAGAAAGTTAATCACTGGAGACGTGATTGAAGACAGTATTGGGATGCTGATCACTTCTTTTCCATATACTCCCTGCTGCGATGATCTGCCCCGTCACAGGCCCGCACACAGCAAGTCCAAGTGACCACGGACCAAAACCTCTGAAATCATGATCCAAAATCACCCCCCTTTCTCCTGTCAAGTTTGTGTTCTTGGGTTTTTTGTCAGAACCACAGAAAGCTGACCATATGCCTATGAAATTTTAAGAGGTCTGGAGCCACACTGATCCCAGACCAATACAGTCACAGGACTGAATTTACTACCTTGTGGTGAGATTCATTTCTGTGCTTACTGCTGGCGAGTCCTTGGCTGGTCCCTCAAACACTTTGCACATCAGTTTCCTCTCGTGAAACATGTTGATATTAAGGAAATTGAATCAAACAATGCTTGCAGAGTGCCTAGAGTCATTTCTGGCACATAGTGAACATCCAGTAACTATGAACCAGTTCATTTGTCCTGAGTTCTTCCAGGACAGCCAGGACTTTTAAATGGGTGAACTTGTGAGCTTTCCAATGCCCTGGTGCACCATAGTGCATTGGATTTTCTTGCCCCCTCAGCCCACTGAGCCCTTGGTCCTGTCATTCTGTCATGTTAAATCCAAAGAGAGTGTTTCCTGAGACCTCAGCCTTGCTAGGTCTCACCAAGGGTATTTTTTTTTTTTATCATTTGTCTCCATCTCACTTATAAGCCGAGCAGTTAGAAGCAGGGTTTCCAGGACCCCCATTCATTGTTCTGATGTTGGTTAGGTTCCTCTGAAGGGGAAAACAGGCACACACATCCCAATACAGTCTATGACAGCAAGGTTTGAGGAATACATCTTGACATTCTGTCTTCGAATCTTTCTCCTCAAATGACTCCAGAGTATATTCTCTGTGCCATTAGACACATTACCTCCTGAATCCAACATTCATAAGAGGTTGTTAGCAGTGGAAAGCCTTTAGCAGAACAATATCCTGTCTAATGACATTGTGGATTTAAAACCTGGCTTCTTCAAGTTTGACTGTTTTTCAAGTATACTCACAGGTGACTTGATGTGCCCACAGATACTCAGGAATGTAAGCCCTCTGAGTAACTTCCCAGGCACACCAGCAAACTGTCAAAGAGAAAGCCACGGGGATTTTAAGGCACAAGAGTATTAGCCAATTTAATCATCTCTGTTTTACACCCAAGAATATCAAAATGGCCAATTCTAGAAACTTTCCCAAAGTTATAAGAAGGATCTGGTCCTGTGTAACAAGACATCTAGGGTTCTCTTCCTCCAAATCCAGGATCTTCACTGTACAAGGTTCAGATCTGCCAAATCTGAAAAGAAGATGAGATCAGTGCATGAAGTAATGCTTTGAACCAGTACTGGGCACATTAAATTCAAAAGAAACCATGCCACCAGTGCCATGAAAAGATGCTGCCATGGGTGACGTGCACAACCCTCAAGTCTTCTTAAGATCTCTCACTGCCTTTCTTTGCTGTGAACAATGAATTAATTCCATCCAAACAAGATCTCTATTTCTTTTCTTTTTCTGTAGTGGAACAATTTTATTAGGAGAAGATACTTTTGGCTCTCCATTTTGTTTTTTTCTTCATACTTTTTATTGAAAAAACTTACTTCTCATTTTCCATACCAACCCCATTTCCTCCTCCCTCCCCTTCTCCTGCTCCCCTCCTTCCCATCCCCTATCCACTCCCCATTGGGGGTAAAGTCTTCCTTGGGGAGAGACCAAGGTCTAGTATACCAACTTGAGGTAGGGCAAAGCCTCCTCAAGTTTATCTCCGTGCCCCATATCAAGGCTGAGCAAGGTATCCCACCATAGGAAATGAGCTCCAAAAAGCTAGTTCATGCACCTAGGAGAGGTTCTGGTACCACTGCAAGACCTCCTCCACAACAGATCAAGCCGTATAACTGTCACCCACATTCAGAAGGTTGATGTAGGAGGGTCTTCTATCTATCTGTTGCTTTCATTGGTTAATTAATAAAGAAAACTGCTTGGCCTGATAGGTCAGAATATAGGTAGGTGGGGAAGACAGAAGAGAATTGTGGGATGAAGAAAGCAGAGATAGGCAGACACCATGAAGCTCCAGCCTGAGACCGATGTAGGTTACGATCTTTCCCAGTAAGCCACAGCCTTGTGGTGCTACACAGATTTAATGGAAATGGGTTAATCAAGATGTGAGAGTTAGCCAATATGAAGCTAGAAATAATGGGCCAGGCAGTGTTTAAATGAATACAGTTTTTATGTAATTATTCTGGGGCTAAGCTAGCCGTGCAGGAACCAGGCTGGACGAAAAGCAGGCCTGCTTGCTTCCTCACTACAGAAGGTCTAGTTCTGTTCCATGCAGGTTCCTCAGCTGTCAGTCCATAGTATATGAGGTTCCACTAGCTTAGGTCTGTTCTCTCTGTAGTTTTTCCCATCATGCTCTTGACCCCCTTGCCAATATGACCCCTCCTCCCTCTCTTCAACTGAACTCCAGGAGCTCAGCCCAGTGCTTGATTGTTGGTCACTGCACCTGCTTCCATCAGTTAGCGGATACAGTTTCTATGATGGCAATTAGGGTAGTCACTGATGTGATTGTAGGGAAAGACCCATTCAGACACCCTCTCCATATTGCTAGGTGTCTTAGCTGGGGTTATCCTTGTGGATTCCTGAGAATTTCTCTAACACCAGGTTTCTCCCTAACCCAATAATAGCCCTCTCTATGGAGATATCCCTTTCATTGCTCTCCCCCACCACCCCTCTCCCAGCTTCATCTTCTTGATCCCTCACGTTCCCATCCTCTTCATCTTACCCCCTCCCAGTTTACCCAGGAGTTCTTAACTATTTTCCTTGCTCCATGTGTGTCCCTCTTATGGTTCCCCTTTCTACCTAGCTTCTCTGGGAGTGTGGATTGTAACTTGGTTATCTTTTGCTTTATATTTAATATCTACTTACGAGTGAGTACATAATAATACCATGTTTGTTTTTTGGGTCTGGGTTTCCTCAGTCAGGATTTTTTTTCTAGTTCCATCCTTTTGCCTGCAAATTTTAGGATGTCATTTTTTTACTACCTAGTAATACTCCATTGTGTAAATTTACCACATTGTCTTTATCCATTCTTCAGTTGATGGGTATCTATGTTGCTTCCAGGTTCTGGCTATTACAAATAATGTTGCTATGAACATAGTTGAGCAAATGTCCTTGTGATTTGATTGTGTATCCTTTGGGTTTATGCTCAAGAGTGGTATTGCTAGGTCTTGAGGTAGATTGATTCCCAGTTTTCTGAAAAACTACCATACTGATTTTCAAAGTGGCTGTTCAAGTTTGCATTCCTACCAGCAATGGTGTCATCAGTGTTTTTGATCTTAGCCATTCTGATAGGTATAAGATGGTATCTCAGAGCCATTTTGATTTGCTGATGGCTAAGAATATTGAGCAATTCATTAAATGTCTTTTAGCCATTTGAGTTTCTTTTGTTGAGGATTTTCTGTTTAGATCTATAGCTAATATTTTAATTAGATTATTTTGTATTTTGGTGTCTAGTTTCTTGAGTTCTTCTCTATATATATTGGAGATCAATCCTTTGTCAGATGCATTCAAGGATATAGGAGACCACTTCCTAAATATAACACCAATAACAGACTCTGAGAGCACCAATCAACAATTGGAACCTCCTGAAACTGAGAAGCTTTCATAAGGCAAAAGATACATACAGTCAGTAAGACAAAATGTCAGCCTACAGAATGAGAAAAGACCTTCACCAACCCCACATCTGACAGAGGACATCCAGTTATGTCAGCACCATTTGTTGAAGGTGATTTCCTTTTTTCCATTGTACAATTCTTTTTTGTCAAAAATCAGGTTTTCAGAGTTGTATTTGCATCAGGACCTTCAGTTCGATTCCATTGATCCACTGCCTGTTTTCAATGCCACCTTGCCAACCAAGATTTCTTCAGTTGACCCTGCGTGAGTCACTGAGGTGAGTCAGGAAGTACGTTTGCATGGTGCTTACAGACCTAGCGTCACCACACAGTGTAAGAGGCCCTTAAACAGCCTAGCAGAAGTGCCCACCTCTCCGTGTCCACCCATGTCCCTTTATTTGGCCAAAGGAATTAGAACTCAGGAAGCTAATTTTGATCCCAAGAGGAAGTTTTAGAGCCAAGGTGGGATCACCACTTTCTCTTTTCCCCTCTTGTACAGGTAGCAGCCCATTTCGCATTGGGCCTCCTCCATCAGCTTTGCCACATTGACAAACAACTCTTGTGTCCTGTGAGCACGAAATAAAACTGTGACTTGAAGGCTTGTGGTTCTGAGTCTCTCACCACATATCAATCTAGCAATGGTGACGATTACGAGATCTCGTGGGTCTTCCTCTGCACCTCTGTTAGCTGGCTTTGTGTTACTGTAACAAGTGCCTGAGATAATCATTTTATAAAGAGAGAAGGTTTATTAGGGCTTATGGTTTGGGAGGTTTCTGTCTGTGATTGATTGATCAGTCCCAGTGTTTTCAGGCCTATAATAAAAGAGCACGCAGTGATGGGAAGTATACGACAAAGCAGAACTTCCCCATCTCATGCAGGAGAGGAATAGAGGAAGGAGAGGGAGGAAGAGGGGAGGAGAGAGAAAGGGAGAAGACCCTAAGAGACCAGGTGCCTAAATTTTCCTTTAAAAACACATCCCCAATGACCCAAAACTGTACTTAAGGTTTCCTCGCCTCCCAACAGCACCACGCTGGGGAGCAAGCCTTCACAACAGGGGCAAACCAGAGCAGTGTCCTCTACAGTCCCGTCCCAACTGTCCCCCACAGCCCTCTATCCCAGGACCTCCCTCTTCTTCTGATGTGAAGATATCACCAGCCTTAAAGCTCTCAGCTCCTCCCCAGCACCTGACCCTTTTAGACTAACGAGTGACCCCTGCTTAAAGGGTACAAAAGCATGCCAAAACCTCCTCCTTGCTCCTCCTGCTCCCTGCCTCCCAGCTTCGGCCTAAGCTAGCAATAGATGAAGCAATTGTGTTTTAATAAAGAACATTGATTTACCTTTTCAACATCTTAACAAATAGCAGGGCACACAGATCTCTAAAGACTTATGCCCACAATTTGCAAAATTATTTCTTTATCGATCAGCATGGGTTTGTTTTTTGTAGGTTCAGTCAATTAAGCAGCAATTTTGAGGTGGGCAAATTAGTCATGCCTAAGAAGTCCCCGGTGAAGGCAGAAACTTACATTCTGAGACTGAGACAAGTTGGTGTATAAGCAACATGGCCCAGGACCTTGTAGAGCAAAGAAAGTGCCAGAAAGCCTGAGAAACGTGAAATGTGGCTAGAGAGAAGATGGTGAGCTCAGAGCCCAGGTGGGACTGACCTCTTCTATGGAATCCTATCTGAAGAAATAAACAAATAAAAACAATTAGTATCCCAGTGACTTTTGCCTGAATAGTAATAATTATGTATGTGACAAGGCAAAAAACATGTCCATCCAGGACTTTGCCACTGGATAGCAACATTGGAGACCGGACAACTTGTCCCCTCATTTTACTTTCCCAGGGGAACTCTAGACCTCAGATAATTCTCAAGGCAGTTTTCTAACACCACTCTTTATGCTTGCTACATTGGGGGGAGGGAAGGTCAAATATAGATGTCTAAAAGTGTATATAGGTATATTCTACCGCAGAAAAAATGCCGTCATTCACCTATGTTGTCTCCCAACACAAACTTGGGAAGACATAAATGAAAGACCCATTTTATTGGTGAAGAAACTAAGGCTAGCATTCTGATTCTCCTTTCAAGCTCTGTTCTAGCAGTGTTTCAATTGCCCTCCTTTGGCAGTTTCTAAGACTGCAGAATCATGCTTGGTTAAACAAAATTAAGCCAGTGTTGGTAGAGCACACCTTTAATCCCAGCACTCAGAAGGCACAGACAGGCAGATCTCTGTGAGATTGAGACCAGCCTGGTCTACAGAGTGAGTTCCAGGACAAGCTCCAAAGCTACAGCAAAACCCTGTCTCAAAAAAACAAAACAAACAAAAACAAACAAAGCAAAACAAAGCCAAAAAGAAGAAAGAGAAGGGAAGATGGAAAGGAAAGAAGAAAAAGAAAGACAGACCTACAATATAAGTTCCACAGTCAGTGCAGATAATAGAAACATCATAGGGTCAAGAAATGTAGAAGGTCTGGAAGAGAGTCAGAAACAAAGTGCACAGATCCAACTCCCAACAGTGGGCAATGGTCCTATTCCGAGCTGCGGATGAGGAAAGAGAGAACCTTCTGCTCCCGAAGAAAGAGAACCAATGGTCAGAATTTTAAAAGGATATATTTGAAAAGCTGACATTAGGCACAAAGAGGGGATGACTAGTTAAGGAATCTCCCTTCTTACTCTGGTTGAGACAAGATGTTAAAGATGGAGCCCTTTCTCAAGGCTCATGGGAGGAGGCTTGTGATGTGATATCCCAGGCAATGGTGGGGGAAGCAGGTCAGACTTCAGTGCAGAGACCTCTGGACTAATTCAAATCAAGCTCCAAGAAGAGCATCTCTGTGCCTTCAAACAAAAAGTTGCACCTAGGGAGGCTGTGATGTCCCTGATAAAGAGTTACACAGTAGCAGAGTCTCTCCAGCTCCCATTGCCAAAGGGACACTGGGCTAGTCATCTATCTTATAACCTATATACTCAGACTTGTCTGTCCCTAGCTTCCACAGGGAACAGGACAGGTAAGCTGGTAGTTAATCATTCTTTCAGTGGGAAGCCTTCCTCTCCTCCGAGCAAATATGGACAAATATCTTCTAGGATCTCTGTGTACTTACGCTTGTGAATCCACAGTATTTGTTCTTTCAATCACCCACAAGTCTACCATGTATTCCTTCAACAAATATTTCCTTAGCGACATGTTTAATATACTTTGTTGCTATGTCACTCGTACTACTCCAAACCTTTCAAATGGCTTTCTGGATTCATGAACATGAAAAGCAAAAATCCTATCAGTCTATAAACCTCTGTGATCCCCGCACCTCTCAGAAACCACCTCCCCTCCTCTCTTCACTCATCCCTTCCAGCCACCCTAATGATCATGCCATTCCTCCATTCTTCATTCACTTCAAAAGTCTGCCTACTTGGCACCTGCTTACTGTTCTGCTTCTGACAGAAGAAGTCTCCCAGCTGATGTGGGATTCCCCTCTGTGTGCTGTGATTACCATTAATGAATAAAGAACTGCTTTGAGCCTATAGCAGAGCAGGGCGGGGCAGAGCAGAGCTAGACAAGGAGGACTGGACTGAATGCTGGGAGAAAGATGGGCGGAGTCAGAGAGAAGCCATGGAGCCACTGCCAGAGACAGATGCTGAGAACTTTACCCAGTAAGCCACAGTTATGTGGCAATACACAGATTAATGGAAATGGGCTAAATTAATATGTAAGAGTTAGCCAATAAGAAGCTAGAGCTTATGGGCCAAGCAATGATTCAGTTAATATGGTTTCTGTGTGATTATTTTGGGGCTAAGCAGCCGGGAACTAACTAGTGGGCTTCCCTCCCACACCCGGCCTCCAGTACAGAAGTCAGAAGAGATATCTTCCATATGTCTGTCTTAGAAGGCCATGCTTTCTCCTAAAATTCCTCCATAGTTCTGCTAAAGCATCGTGCTGTCCAAGAGACACCCTTGGCTATGCAGGAAAGAGTAACAAGTGCCATCCCTGTCCACCCACTTTTGTCAAGCTTGCCTTTTCACAGTGTTTGTGGCAACTGTCATGGTATATGTTTGCCTGTGCTCTCCCTCTCCATTAAAAGCCCCTGAGATCTGAGAAACCACCCATCATGGTGTCCCCAGTGCCTCACATTACATCAGGACACAATGGCTACTCAATGAATATTTGTTCTATGAATCAATTAATGTGTTCAGGGATTGGGCAGAAGCTGGGTGGGAGCTGAGGTAACACAGCGAAATCTTTTAGCTCCTTGCTGTTCCCCATGACCAGCTCTATTCCTTCATTTAAAAGGAAGCATGGCAGCGTGTCTGCAGACTGCCAATGAGGAGCACCTGAGTGAGACACTCAGGCCTGCCTATTGTCAGAGACAAGACACAGAGCTAAATGATCCATTGTTGAGTTCCGGTCCAGCAGTTCTCATCTAACCTGCAAAAGCCAGGTAATTGGATTGGTAATGGGATATGGAGACTTTCACCTTGAGGTCACTGCCTCCCTCCCAGCCCAAGAGACAGCAGCAGCTGAAAGGCATTGTTCTTGGGGGGCAGTTCCAAGAACTTTGGGAGACAGGTAAAACTGAGTTTCGGTGTAAGGCCATACCTACTTCCAAGGACAGAGACAGAAATCATGTTTTCTATACTGCCTTATACCCATGCTTCTTTGGAAGGCAACTTAAAGCCTTGGCTTAATGGTGCCCTAGACTAAAGAAGATGCTAAGTGCCCAACATAGCCCAGGAATGAATCCACCCTCTGACATAGCTTCACACAGCACTGCCGGAGCAGTCGCTTAGGCTGTGACTTTACTATTCTCAGTGACTTTTCTTAGATGCTAGCCCCTGGGTATAATCTCTTTCCTCACAGTAAGACTGTTCCATCCAGCCATGAGCAGAGCAGCGAAGGACCGGGACTCTAAAGCTTTCAATCCTGGGTTGGCTGCTTGCTGGCTACAACCTCAGACAAATCCTTCAGCATCTCTGCATTTCTCTTTCCGTATCTGTAAACTAGGGGTGAGAACTCCCTCTGCATATCATTACTGTGCAAGTTGGAGACAGGGCTCCATAGGCACTGAGCGCAGAATGCGAGAAACTGCATCAAATGAGCAGCAGGGATCCTCTTTTTTTAGGAACAAGAAATGGGTAATTTATGACTCCACCCAAGAAGTCTCTTTATCTGTCATCTGTCATGTTTTTCCTGAGGACCAACTAAGCACTAGGCATAGTACTAGGGACAGGTTTACCATCCTTTAGCCAAGGTGCTTGGGACCACAGGTACTTTGGAAGCTGAAGTTCTCAGATTCTGGAAGGTCTGCGCAAACATAATCAGATGATGGAACTGAAATCTAAAGACGAAATTTAGATTTCATATACTCCTTCTCCAGACAGCCGACAGATGACTGTGGGTAAAACTTTTAGTGTGCCTCTTTTCTTTTTTTTTAACTTATATGTGTGGTTAGGTGTGGGATTTTTCATTGTGATGTCACATCAGTACTCAGAAAGTTTCAGATCCTAGAGCATTTCAGGTCCTGGAGTTTCAGACGAGGAATATTCAAACAGCATGAGCTGAATAGAACGTCAAGAGTTTGGGATGCAGGAAACAGAGGAGAAAGCCACTGATCAAGAAACACAGGAATTAGCAAATAATCATACATCCATGACAGCCACAGACAAAAGGACCTCTGTTTGGTCCCAGGAAGCTGGCTGAAGTCAGGACGGTCTTTGTCACCTTCATCTGGCCCTTCCCTGGAGTCTGTTAAAGTGTGTACTGGGCACTGAAATTATATTTGATGTGTTTAAATATGTGGAAAGGGGTGCCAAGCAGCGAGACTGGAGCATCTGCTGCTTCCTGCACAGCCAGAGCTAGCTCCCAGGACCTGCACTGACGGTTGCTCTCCCCTCAACGATGGCAGTGCAGTCTGTGAAACTCTGTGGCGGAGCCAGGCTGGTGCACTGTGGCATGTGGCTGTGGAGTGGATTGGGTGGCCTGATTTTAGGCATGGGACCACATTGCTCACCACAGAGCTGGAGGCTCATGGGAGAAGACTCCCTATTGTATAAGCCAGGCTACCTGGGGACATGGCTATAACAAGGGGTTAGTGTTTCCCAGGGCTAACCTTGGCTACACATCTGCTGCCCTGGCCCCTGGATGCCAAGGACATTTCAAAGACCAGCCACTGGTAGATCCAGGATGAAAATGGATGCTGTCCCTGGGGATGCATGCACAGCCACAGACAAGGCTAACCTGCTGAGTCAGCTGGGCAGCTAACTAAGAGCCTGAGTCCAAGGCAGTCGGAGAAGCAATACAGAAAGCAGGAAAGAGCTCTGCCAACGGAGCCCACAGGGCCCGCTCATAACCCCACCAATTCATCTCCCTCCTTCCTTCTCCTCTCAGAAGACCCTGACTGCAGGACCCTGGCTCTGTCGCTGGGAAGCTGTAGTCAAATCAGGGCACCCTGACCCCCTTCTTTTTATTCACCATACAAAGAAACAACTACATTTCTCCAGAGGAAAGCTAAAAAAAAAAAAAAAAAAAAAAGAAACGTGTTGGCAACCATGAAGGACTCTGGGAGTAAACACGTTGGTGCTGAAGCACAGCTGGTGCCAGTCCCACTCAGGTGCCAGCCCCCTGAGTACCCTGGAGGAAGCGCCTACAATGGCTTCCAGCTAGCTGTACCGCAGAGCCAGGGCCAGTGGCCAGCAGCCACAGCTGAAAGTCTACAGCTCATGTATGCGAGTCAGTGCCACCAGACATAGCCAGCAGCAAAACTGGGCCACAGGAGAAAGTAAGCTTTGCCATGCCTTTGTCCCTAGGCCTACAACCCTCTCATCTAAGCTCTTAGGGCTTCTCCCAGTGACTGACTGGGCTTCCAAGCCAGGAGCTTCCTCCCTACCTTAGGGATTGCACACTAAAGAGGACAAGATAATTAACTGCAGACAAGTTCCCCTCAGAACAATGAAATCTCCAGAACTCCATTCCGCCGAGGTGCCAATCATGTGGAAAAGTTTCTCCCGTAACCTTGAAGAGTAATTGTTTCTAGGGCAGTTTCTGGTAGACACGGACAGGGAGGTTGATGTTCCCCCCTGAATCCCTGCACATCTGTGAGTCCTGCCCTTTCCTCTAACGCAGATGTCCCTGTGCCTCTAGGTGCTGTGGGAACTCCACTATCACAGAAGGCAAGAGTGAGCCTAAGAAGAGAAGCAAGCAGGGCCAGAGGGGACGAGGACAGCTGCTTCCTAATGATGCATTTGGTAACAGCAAGGAGACAATTTACTGCTACTGTTTTTATGCATATTAAACCACTAATCTATGTCCTGTTTTGGCAACACAGGCTACCTCACATCTGTATGCCTTACCTACAATCTGTAAAGCTAATTTGTTAAACAGCTTTCCTCTCCCATGGGAATGAGGTCATTGGTCGCAGAAGATTGATTAAGCTCTCGGAGAATCAACATTAATGAAAATCAACACTGCCTAATGAGTGTTTTTATGACAGCCTCATAAAGAAGAATTTTTAAAAGGAGAAACAAATAAACAAGAACAGCAAGAGAAGCTAACAGCCCGCTCTCCCTCCCAGAGTCTCTCCATCCTTATGTAAGCTTTGTCTCTGCAGGAAGCCCTCACTTGGCTGTGCCAGCCCCCTCCCCTGGCCTACCTATGGCTCGTTGGCATTAGGCCTGAAAAGTTTGCAGGTGTGCCTGGGCTCAGGTTAGTTTCCAAGCCATTTCCTTTTGTTCAGGCCAAGTATCATGTTAATACAGAAACAGATTTTTTGGTAAGGTAAGTTATGGGTTGAACACCAAAAGCATTGTTGACTGACTTTGAGCCATGAACCTCACCTTAA
The DNA here is from genome assembly GCF_000317375.1 of Microtus ochrogaster. NCBI lineage: Eukaryota > Metazoa > Chordata > Mammalia > Rodentia > Cricetidae > Microtus > Microtus ochrogaster. Next base: position 24,446,044 of record NC_022012.1, read on the forward strand.
ACTCTAAACTCTGTTTACGTTTCTAAAATGGAGCTACACATTTTCTTCTGTCTCCAGTAAAGTTGTTGCTCTAAGACTCACATAGACCAGTGTACATGAAAACAAAAATCTAAACCACAAAGCCCTAGGTAAATAAACGTATCCTTGTTATGGTACCATTGGATAGGAGCCAGAAGATCAGATACTGGAATCATACAAACTAGGTTGAATCCAGACTCACAGTTGAGCTCAGTAGCTAACCACTTGTATAACCTCAGGTTAGGCGCTTACTCTTCTTTAAACCACGTGCTGTCCATAAAATAGGATAATTCTAGTATTATTCTTTTAGAGTTTGGCAAACATTAAATTGAAATGGACAGTGCCTGGCATTGATAAGCAGCTCAGGGACATGAGTTGTTACAATGGCATTCATTATGCACCCCCCAGATATCGCACACTTCTCGCCAGAGAATGATGAGAACAACAGAAGCGTTGTCCCACTCACCGGCAGCCACAGCTAAGCCACAAAGCAGCCAAAGATCCGTGAGCTCACATTGGAGCTCCAGGCCCCTCCGTCTAGGGAGTCACTGTGCTGAAGAACAGGGGCCAGCAAGAACTTGCAAACTGATGTTACCAAGGGAAACTGTGGGTGCTATGCTCTACAAAGGAACCGCTGGGGAAGGCTCACAAAATTGTGATTGAAGATGGCGGTGTGAGGGAGCTGGTGACAGCCATTCTCATTGCACAGATCACAAGGACAAGAAAAGATCAGGCTTAAATTGAAAAGAGGATGATGCCAGTAAAGATGTGAAGACCCAAGAGGGGAAGGGAAGGAGAGAGAAAGAGAAGCGAGAGAGAAAGAGAGAGAGGTTCAGAAGATACTTCCCCCAGGATGTTTTTGCTAAATAAATATATAAAGAAATGAGTCAGTTAAGAAGTCTGTTCTTTCCTACTTTTTCCATTTTGTTCTTCATGTCTCTAATTTTACCTAAATGATAATTTTATGAGCAAATCAAGTTATACATAATACATTTTATGTTTCTTAGCAAAATGATTTTAGATATGTAAATTGCACTACAAAAATAAATATTGCATGCTATTCTAATTTTTCACCAAATTTGCATCCTCATTCTCCCCCCCCAATTCTTCAACTCTCTTTCTCTAATGGTTTTAACATTTCCAAGGCCTTGACATTTATAAATTTAGCTTATTTCTGAGAGAGAAGTGGCTTCATATGGGCTTAGGTGGTGTGTTCTGCTAACTGGCAAGGTTCTAAAATCATACAAAGTATCATTCTGCTCACTCTGAAATGATGGAAAGATGTATATGACTGTATGAAACAGAAAGATGAGTCGGGTGGAGAATGTACTTTTCTGAGGCAAGAGCTCAGAAACCTCTCCTAAGTACTGTCTCTTTCAGTTAGGAATATCTGAAATAGCACCAGGACTCAATCTCCATTTCCTCAGAGGAATGCCTCGTAAAAGTGGTGTGTGCATTCTCCCCAGGCCTCCAAGAAGGATACTGATGGTAGGTGCCCATCTTGTGAGCCTAGTTCTAGACTGTCTTTGGCATCCAGTGGAAATCTGTAACCCCAAAGTACTGGTCACCAGCTTTCTAGGAGACTAATGTCCAACCTTTTCTTTTGGACACACCAAGTATTCAAAACCATTGGTAAAATTATACAGAACTATGCTGTTCAGTGTGGGAGCCACGAGCTACAAGTATGTATTTAAATTACTAGAACTAGGCAAGGCGGTGGCTTCAGTTCCTCAGCCACAGTACCCATATTCCATGTGCTTCTTTAGCTGGTCAGCAACAGACACAAAAATTTTCCATCACTGCAGAGGATTCTGTTGGCCAGCATGGATCTTTAGGAAAATAGAGAGACGTAAGTCAGCTCACAGCAGTTAAATGCCTGCTATTCACGGGGATTTCTGTACTCCAGGGGTTCACTGAATTCTCTAGTACTCAGTGAAGTGAGTGATACCATCCTTGCTTTCCAAATGTGGAGCTGGAGGCTCAGGGAAGTTAACCTCCGCAGAGTTCTGCAGTCAGTGGCAAAGCTATGACTTCAGGACTGTGCAGTCCGGAGTCTGCTGTGAGTAACGGCATGAAACCAATACAAGACGTAAGCGTGCAGGGGGCTCAAGTGGGAGGGAGTAAACAGGAGCAGTGATGAAGAATGGGACAGAAATGCAAATAATTCACTTTACCAGAGAAAGATGCCTCTTCTCTATACACCTCCCCTGAAGGAATCAATAGCTCCCAAATTCAGGAATATGACTCTTGCTTCGCTCGGTGGTAAGCACCACAAAAACACAAGGCCAAGAAGTGGGAACAAGTTGTTTGGGAACAAGTGGGAACAAATAGTGAAGTCACAGCATCTCATTGGCTAGCAGCACAACTCATAGGGGACCTTTTTACTCAACGGAGTCTCTGTCTTAGAAACTCTAGAGTGCCCCTCTACCTTATAAAAATGAGAGTTGCCCAGGATGCTAGTGGAAGCTCAAGAACATAGGTTTGCCTCCCTGTGAAATCTAGCTGGTAAAACAAGTTCACAGCAGGACTTCTGTAAAGAAGTCAGAACCCAGAGTGTCTTGGAGCAGGCTCTGCAGCTTCTCTGAGTGGCAGGAAGATGCTTGGCACCACTCTGCCAAACAGCCGGGGGATGGGCCAGTCTGAGTGGCAATGCCTTATTTGGGGAAGGTGGCTCGGCGGAGACAAAGCACACTCATAGCCCAGTTCACACACCTGCTGTGACTAGGGCTGGAACTCAAGTTTCTTGCACCAGACTTGGAGAGCATGACTCACACAAAGGGTGCACACTCAGTTGTGACTGGAGAGCAAAGGTCTTCTGGATCACATCTGAGGTCCACCTGAGAAGGCATGTGACCTGTATTCAGGACCAGAGGAACTGAGCATAATCGTAAGTGGCGATGCGAAGTCACGCGATAGTTTTATCTTTCCAGTCTGTCCTCATTCCTAGAACATGAGAAATGAGGACATGTTCTAAGTAAGAGCCTGTTTCTAACGTCTGGAATCAAATTTCCTTGTTTATTGGTCAGAGATCTCCATACAAAGACGAATAGGACATACAGATATGGAAAGAGGAGATGGACTAGAGATTTGGCTCATGAGCAGATAGAACCAAAAAAAAAAAAAAAAATCCCATGAAGTACCTCTTTTCACTAGAGAGTCACAAAAGCTGAAGAGGTGGCTCTTCCTGAGTCCAAAGGTCTCAGCAGAACAAGTGGGAGTCACCAAAAATACGAAAATGAGGAGGAGGGATGATGAAGGCCTGAGAAACAGGGCCTTGCTCTCCAAGGGCAGAAGATGAACATCTCTCATTAAGAGGAGAAAACAGATCCCCTCTCCTCCAGCATCTTGTTCAGTTCAGGCCTGCAGCGGACTGGGTGAGAACAGACCTTCTGTAACTCATCTGTTGATGCAGCTGTTAATCTCTGTGATATCGCCCTCACAGACATACCCTGAAAATCACGTTTTACCACCTACCTGGGCACCTTTCAACTGATACCCCAAATTTAACCATCACTGTTAACCTCATGGAAAACTTATTCTGAAAAATGCCAGTGGGTTTTGAAAAAGAAAAAAAAAAAAAACAGTTACAAAGGAAAGGAAATCCTCCCGTGGTCAACTTAATTTGGAAAGCATTGGATTAACAAGGTTCACCCGGGCAATTTACTGTGGGTTTTCTCGGTGTCTTTTAAATGATAATGAGGGGAATATAGGAAGCAGCATTTCCCAGGCTTAATTGACCACAGAATTCTTTTTCCACAGAGCTTCTTGTGGGACTATTGTTCTGTGGAAACGCTGATCCCGGCCTGCCGCTTAGCTCTCTATTGCAGTCTTTAGATAAAGCAAGTGTACTATGTTGAGGGCTATTGGCCAATCAATGAATTGTACCACCGCATGAAAGATCAGTAGAGGCACGCATCCCCGTGTTTATCTAGGCAGATAGGCAGCTTAAGTACGCCTCACCTCTACTAATGTTGGTCCCAAGAACATGGATTTCTTCTTTTCTATTTCTCTGCTCAGAATACACCAATGAGTACCTAACAGTTGGTCTTAATTCTTCACGACAACAGCACTGAATTTGTCTCTTGATGCTTTTGAACACCTACTACAGCTCAGTATTATATAGCCTGGAACCATGGAATTCTGTAAGAGACAAAACCATCATTCCAGCTTTCCAGGAATTTGCAACCTTACTGAGAAAATTAGAAACATGCAGTTTTCTCCCTGGGGAATCATCTGCTCCTGGCTGCTGCTCACACCCCCCACTTTAAGATGCCTTCTCTCTGATCCCTGTACTCAATTATCTTGCTCAAAATGCCTTCATTTTCACAGTCTCGACTGGAGATGGCTCTGTGGTTTTGGGCCTGTGTACTGTATGTATTATTCATAGGCTCTCTTGTTTCTGAACAACTTATGAAAACCAACTAGAGATTAATTCATAAAAAATAAGCTTTTCTCCCCTCTCCCTTTGCAAGGCCAGATCTGTTTCTCTGCCACAATTGTATTGGCTGATTGGGTTTCTGCTCTCTGCCTGCCCCCATTCTGCAGGAAAATCATGTCTCTTTAGTATTGCAGCCACATAGCCTTTCATGTGCCTGAAATATAGACCATTGTGTTCTGACTTTTGTTTAGTGCCGAATCCCTTTCATGCTCTGTCTTCTGCAAGGTCCCTCTGTCTTGGCAGCCAAAGACACTTCTGTTTGCAGCTGGGAGATTTCCATTGTACTTCATACATCGCAAGTGCTTTGTTCTGGAAGGTGGCCTTTTGTAGTTGAGTTTGCTAATGTTTCTAACTGAAAGCAGACACGGCCATACTTCATCAGTCCCATTCTGTTCTAAGGCACAGTTGTCAAGCCCATGAGGGGAACCAAGAGCCTCCCTGTCCACAGGAGAGGCGATGGGCAAAAAGGAGCAGAAGAAAAACGTGCATGTTACTCTTTGAAGTCGAGTGAAGTGAATACTTGATCACTAGGAAACAGAATCTGAATTTCAGGCATCTTAATTCTTTCTCCCCAAGGGGAATATGCCTGTTACTTGTCTTACCAAGGAACATTCTTCAGTTTCCACCTCCACCTTTTGGGCCTAGAGTAGCCATCATGAGCTCACTCCCTCTCTGACTTCCAATTACATTGGGAATTGTAAAATCACAGATCACATTTTATTCTTTAATATAGATGCAAACACTTTCCCATGGTCACTGGCCATTCTCAAGTATCTCATTCCCAACTTACATCTGGGATATTTGATTAAAAAAAAAAAAACAATCTACACTTGAGATTTTTGATTGAAAACAAAAAACAAACAAACAAAAACTACTAAATGAATGAATCTATTTCATCTAGGCCCAGCAGCCTAGACTTGGAAAGATTTATCAGACATACCCTCTACCTCCCATGCCATGTCCCCAGTGTAGTTATGCAGATATTTAAAGTTTGGTCTATGGGGTAGAGGGAGGGGCATGAGAAGGCACCGACCCATAGGGACACGGTGCTGCTACTACATATATATCACATCAGTTCATTCATGGGAGAGCATCTTTGGAACTCTGACCAAAAGTCACATGGGTGAATTGGAGCTTGTATGATGACCCTAAACTTCTCTTATGGTATATGTGGGGGTGGGGTGAGGTGTTTTAGTTCTCTAGTTGACTATCTGGGTTCAATTCATTTTTAGAACTTAATTTTTTTAAAAAATATATATTTTTACACAATTTGTTCTCACTTTCATCGCCCTCATTGATGTATTTTAATTTACTAGCATACTTCTCCTTCCAAAATAATCAGGAATACGCTTGCTTTGTATTGCAATGTACACCAAAAACTCATTCTTTTCCTCGAGCATTTTCTTCTCCCTGCTTCTATTCATGTCTTTCTTTCCCTTGTTTCTGTTTGTGGCAGGCTCCTCACTCGAGTCCCCCTTCTTGACTAATTACAGTTTATTAGTTGCTGTGGCAACTCTGCATTGCTCCCGGTACCTCTCGTGATGTGGCTGCAGATGAAGATGGGAGAAAATGAAGACAGGTTTTCCTACCTACCCCTCATGTCTCCTCCCTAAGCCTTGCCATCCTCATTACCATCCCCACTGACGCTCCCTGTGAATCCCGCACCCTTAAAAACAGGCAGCGAAGAAGCCCCTAAATAACTAAATAGCCATGCCTCCTTGCCCACAGCCGTACTGTTTACTAGCGTAATAAAAATGGGGTTATGGAGTACTTGAGCTGAAGTTGCATGTTGTGATTTGTGACACTTTTGGAGGCAGCGTCTCAGTGTTGGAACAACGATCACCACAGCAAGCCAAACATGTGAGGGGAAGACAGGTGGCATACTCAATTCTAATTCTGTCTGGCTTCTGCATAAGCCATCTCTGCCCTACCTAAGACCCTACGGATGATCCCCATCCATGCCCATTAGAGACACCTTATTCCCTTGATTACAGCCAATGACCTATGGCCAAGTCCTCTCTGAATTGTGATGAGATAGCCTATCTACTAAACTCACACACCTTATGCCCTTGACTATACCCAAGATCCTATAGGTAAGACCTGGCTGAATCAGAACTAAGCCAGCTATCTGCTAAATTCATGAAAGGGCCATGAAACTTCTTGCTAAATTATTCCAGATCCTGTACGCCACATCCTTTAGGAAAACATTCCACTCCTCCACGTCTTCCTAATATAAGCTATTTTGCTGTCATATTCCCTCTGACGTCTGTCACCTTGGTCTATACGCACTCCGGCAAATTCACAAGGCTAGAAACAAACACGTGTGTGGGAAGGGAGACAAAGGCTCTTCTCTTCTGCTTTCTCATCTCCATAGGGACAGGGTAACACAAAGAGGCTGCGAATCTCCAAGGTCACACTTTGAAAAGGCAGAATAACAGAGCCAAGAAAAGGCTGTGAAATCCTAACTTCCAGTCCGCGACCTCCACAATATGGCAATGATGCTCAAAGTCAGGGTCACCGTTTCTGCGGGAAATACCAGAGGGAATTTGGAGGTCTCTGGTCCTAGCCAGGAAAGATCCTTCGTAAAATCAAACGCAGGTCCCTCCTTCACAAGATCTGGACTTTAACATCTTCTCTTCCTGTGAAATATCCAAGTACTATTTCGAGTTTTATATTATGTGACATTGGTTGAAATGTTCAAGGTTTCATTCAGTTATTAGATCAATGACTACTAAGTAAGGGATTTTCGTAGGCAAACAATGTTGGAGCTGACTAGGACTCCATCTTATAAGCATGGTTTTCTAATCTAGCAAGAACACATTAAGACATACATGTAAAAATGTTTTCTGTGCTCCTTTGCAGCATTCGGGGATACTAGATTCTAGAAAGACAACAGTGGAGAAAATATAAAAATACTTTATTTTAATGAACATTATATTTAGATTGGGGAAATTAGCCATAAATGGAGAAATAAATATGATGTATTCCATTAAAACACAGTAGAATATGAAATGTGATATAACATAATGGAGGAATAATTGAAGTGCCCAGCATTGAATACATATTTTTCCCTTGAGCAGGGTCTCTTTATGTGGCTTTGAACTCTTAATCCTCCCGTCTTTTGCTTCCAAGTACTCAGTATTTCAGATATGAGCCAGAATACCCAGCAATCATGTCTTTTCCGCACAATATTTAAGCAGTTGAATTAAAAATGGGATCTAGTTTCAGAATTGTCATGTGTAATAACCCAGAATTTAGAAATAAGTTCTCTAATAAACAACTGTTGCAGAGTTCTACTCGCCATTGTAAGTTATGTAGAATAACATGCAGGGCCTGCAAAGTGTTGACGTATACAGAGTATGTTCCAGACCTAGATCAGGCTGGTGGCCAAAAAGGTTGGAAGAATTTGTGGAGACAGTTGAAATATAAAGTCTATGAATAAAACTTTAAAATGTAGACGCTATGGGAACCATTGCAATCCGCAGTTTAAGATACTACACTGACCTCTTTGCCCTCATTATTTAAGCAGAGTCCCTTAGTGTTGCTGAAAATGGAAATAAAAACCTTGACTTCTCTGGTTTTTAAGATTAAATGAGATGTAATCACTTCAAATATTGCAGCATTTATTCATGTAATTGGGCAGCACCATCTTGTTTAAGTTTCACTTCAACCATTAAGATGTTTCTGTCACCCAGTGATGAAGCTGGCTAGACAGCACATAGACTGAAGCTCCTCAGACAAACAGTGTCAGAGAAACTCACTGTGGTACTCCACTGTATATGCTCTGCTTCTACAGAAGACGTTATTCAAAATAGTCACTGCCCCTCACCTGAAGACTGGCCGAAAAAGATAGGGTTTATAGCCAGCATTCAGCTTGTTCACTAGAGTCGCTTCAGATAATAGCTTGGCTAAGTCAAACTCAAGTTGAGAATCTGAGTCTTTCTGCAATTTTGAAACTGCTAAAGTACCTTGAATTAGCAAGATACAGTAAAAAGAAGTGAGAGCAGCCCCAACACCACACCTGTGCAGCAGGAGTCCACAAGGCCTAACCAATAATGCATACTCAGGGACTTAGCGCCGCACTAGGAGACACCAGAAATTGCACCATTCTAACGGAGAGCACTGGGTAACTTCTCACTCAGCTGAAACTCAGAAAAGCTCCCTACAGAAAATAAGGAACACACTCATAGGACTAAGGACGTACCTGAACAGGACCACGTGAAGAAGATTAACAAAAATTCTTAAGAGTCAAAAGAAGCCGCAAATCATTTAGCCCACCTGAATAAAATAAAATTCTCTCTTTTTAAAAATAAAATATAGCCAGGCGGTGGTGGTGCACGCCTTTAATCCCAGCACTCGGGAGGCAGAGGCAGGTGGATCTCTGTGAGTTCGAGGCCAGCCTGGTCTAGAAGAGCTAGTTCCAGGACAGGAACCAAAAAGCTACGGAGAAACCCTGTCTCAATAAAATAAAATAAAATATAGTCATAATTTCTTATGGTGTTTTACACACATAACAATAAAAAAGTTTCTAGATATGAAAGAATATGTGACATGCAATAAAGAAAATAAATAGCCAGGGAAAACAGACCCTAAAATTATTCTATTAGCATTAGCAAGCATAAGCACTAAAATAACTATTGTTATCTTTATAAATATGTTCAAGGGAAATATAATGTTAAAGAATCAATGCCTAAGTAAATGGAAATAAAAGAAGGGGTTTAAAAACTCAATGGAAATTCTAACCACAAAATGAAAATATCTGAAATGAAGCGTACTGAGTAGGTTTAAGCGAGGAAGTCAGTTGGTAGGAGGTACGGCCAGTGATCGTACAAAGACTCCCATGTGTTATCCAGAGTGCAGATGAGGAAGAAAAAGACTTGTTATAGAGAAATGTAATGGGGATCTGGCATTCTATGTAGTGCTCTCTGGTATTATAAGATACCAATAATTAATTCTGAAAATAAAAAAAAAACAATATAGGGCAAATTTAAATAACAAGACAGAATTTCTTAAGTAGGGAACTTTGCCTTCAATTTCAGGCTGGTAATCTCAATGTATAACTTAAGTAAAACTAAACACATCGTATATTTCAATTGCCAAAGCCCAACATAAACAAGAAACTCTTAAATGTGGCTGAAGAAACCAAGTGGATGTAGCGTGGCTGACCAGAAAGTGCCAGAAGCAAAAGAGGACATTTTTGGAAGTGCTGGATAAAGAAAATAAAATGATGAAAAACAAAATTAGCCATTACCCAGAATTTTACATTTTGCAAGAAAAAGTAATAATTTTAAAAAACAAAGTCTGTGTTGCACTGTGCCTGAACCAGAAGGTCTCATAGTTGACAGTGTTTCACCAAGACACATCCTGAATCCAGTTTTTCAGCTGAGGTTTGGGGCTGCTAAAGCACTGCACAGGATCAAGAGCACACAAGAGGGAAATTACCTGGGAAAACATAAATGATGGCATTTTTCATCCTCTTTCCCTTAAAATCATTTAGTTTCATAAATCATTAGAAGCCCTTCAAGGCAAATTTAGGGTTTATCAATTTTTGAAGTAGAATATGTGAAAGTGTAGTATGCAGAGCTCAGTAGACTGGAACAGTGGTAGAGCCCTGGGCTGCTGACACTCAGGAGACCTGAGGCAACATGACCACAACTTTGAACATACAGAGTTTGGGAGGCCTGCATAGCAGAGCAGCCCAGCGATACTGGAATTGGGCAGCTTAGAATGCCTAGAAAACCTCCTCTCAAGAGAGAAAGATAGGGAGGAAGGTAAGGAGAGGGGGGTAAGGAGAGAAAGGAAGACTAAATGTGTTAATTTTGCATAATTTTACATTTTATCTGTTATTTTAACACTAAGAAGACTGAATCCTAAGGTCATTTTGTAAACTTTAGAACATTTCTGAAATAATACAGACTGGCAAAAAGCTAGTAGAATAAAAATAATTGAATACTAAAATAACCTGATGAATTCAGGAGAGAAGAAAGAGAAACAGAAACCAAGGTAAAGATGAAGCAATTGAAAAACAACTGCCAAGATAGTAGATAAAATCCATGAGCAACGGTAATTGTGTTAAAAAGCCAATGGAAAATATACTCCAATAAATAGCACAGAGTTTTCTCAACCGACTAGAGAAACTCAGACTAAATTATATGCTGTCTACAAGAGGTGTACAATACAGGCAGAGGCACTGATAGGTTGAAAGTAAAAGAATAGAGTAAGATTAATCAGTCAACCAGTAATCATAAGAAGCCATGTGTGGCTATATTGATATCAGATAAAATAGATATCTTGACAAGCAATCCTCCTACAGACAAAGAGAGAGATACCACAGTGTAAAAGAGATCAATTATTCTAGAAGATGGAACAATCCTGACTGTGGTGCTGGTAATAATTGAGCTTTAAAATACATGAGGGGGAAAGGACAGAAAGAAAGGGAGTAATACACAAATATAAAGCTATAATAAGGGCTTTAAAACTCTCTCACTAATAAATTATAAGGAATGTTCAATAAGAAAATACAAACCTTTATGGGACTGAAGATGTGCCTCAGCAGTTAAGAACTTCCTGTTCTTCTAGAGGACATAAATTCAGTTCCCACCACCCAGAACAGGTAGCTCGTAAATACCTGTGACTCCAGAGCTCAGGTGTTGGCAGAGGTTTCTGTCCCATCCGGTCCCGCAGCCATTCAGTCCCTACATTAAATATACAGAGATCTACATTAATTATAAACTGGTTGGCCTATTAGCTCAGGCTTCTTATTAATTAGCTCTTACATCTTATATTACTCCATAACTCTTACCTAATTCTTATCTGTATTAGCCACGTGGCTTGGTACCTCTTATCGGCAAGGCATTCTCATTTTACTTCCCTGTGTCTGGGTAACAACTGCAGACCGAGCCTTTCCTCTCCCCAGAATTCAATTCTGGTGGCCCTACCTACACTTCCTGCCTGGCTACTGACAAATCAGCATTTTATTAAACCAAAACAAGTGGCAAATCTTTACACAGTACAAGACCACTTTCCCACAGTACCAGAGAGCCAACATCCTCTTCTGGCCTCTATAGGTACCCCCACACATTTGGCATTCATTTATGTAGACACACACGTACACACAGACACAAATAAAAAGTTTTAAGAATTAAAAATTACTAAGAAATAAATTTAAAAATTACTAAGATTTATAAGTTATAAGCCACACTAATATTTATTTTTTTACAAGATTACCCGCAAACTACAAAATACACATATTCTCACATAGCACACATATACAGACAGTACATATAGACCATATGTTGTATGGCAAAACGAATTCTAATAGCTCTGAGAAAATTGAAGCCTTTCACATATGTTTGCCAACAGTGGAGGTGAAATAAGAAAACAACAAGATACATAGAAACTCTCCAATATTTGAAAATTAAACCACCTGTTTCTAAATAAATCGTGGATAATATGAAAATCAGGGAACTAGAAAACAATAAACACACAATGTGTTGAGGTAGTGATAGTGTTCAGTGGTGGGGACAGGAGGGGATCAGTCATCAGCAACACTCAAGGGGGAAGGAAGAAAGAAGGGAAGAAGAAGAAAGGGCACAACAGGA